>NC_052147.1:170097785-170415663 GCF_902713615.1 Scyliorhinus canicula | reverse complement strand
CCGCTCCCCCGCCCTGACACTCCACTCCCGCCCTGATACTACTCCTCTCCCGCGCTCTGACATCCGCTCCGCTCCCTCTCTGACTCTCCGCTCCCCACTCTGACCCTCCCTCCGCTCTGACTCTCACTCCCACTCTGACTCTCGGCTCCCACTCTGACTCTAGCTCATTCCCTGATTCTCAGCTCCCACTCTGACTCTCAGCTCCCGCTCTGACTCTCCCGCTCTGAATCTCAGCTCCCACTGCTGACATCTCAGCTCCCGCTCTGACTCTCCCGCTCTGACTCTCGGCTCCCGCTCTGACTCTCAGCTCCCGCTCTGACTCCTCGGCTCCCGCTCTGACTCTCCATTCCCACTCTGACTCTCGGCTCCCGCTCTGACCTCTCAGTTCCCACTCTGACTCTCTCGCTCCCGCTCTGACTCTCAGCTCCCGCTCTGACTCTCCGCTCCCGCTCTGACCCTCGGCTCCCTCTCTTACTCTCCAGCTCCCGCAATGACTCTCACTCCCACTCTGACTCTCCGCTCGGCTGCTCTGCTCTCAGCTCCCGCTCTGACTCTCCGCTCCCGCTCTGACTCTCAGCTCCCGCTCTGACTCTCCCGCTCCCACTCTGACCCTCGCTCCCTCTCTGACTCTCCGCTCCCGCACTGACTCTCAGCTCCCACTCTGACTCTCAGCTCCCACTCTGACTCTCAGCTCCCACTCTGACTCTCAGCTCCCACTCTGACTCTCAGCTCCCGCTCTGACTCTCAGCTCCCACTCTGACTCTCCGCTCCCGCTCTGACTCTCAGCTCCCGCTCTGACTCTCAGCTCCCGCTCTGACTCTCAGCTCCCGTTCTGACTCTCCCGCTCTGACTCTCGGCTCCCGCTCTGACTCTCAGCTCCCGCTCTGACTCTCAGCTCCCGCACTGACTCTCCGCTCCCGCCCTGACTCTCCGCTCCCTCTCTGACTCTCCGCTCACTCTCTGACTCTCAGCTCCCGCTCTGACTCTCAGCTCCCGCTCTGACTCTCAGTTCCCGCTCTGACTCTGAGCTCCCACTCTTTCTCAACCTCTTCTGTGACTCTCAGCTCCCGCTCTTTCTATATCTCTGCTCTGACTCTCAGCTCCCGCTCTGACTCTCAGTTCCCAATAGTTTTTTATTCTCCCCCTCTGACCATCAGCTCCCGCTCTTTCTAAATCTCTGCTCTGACTCTCCGCTCCCGCCCTGACACTCCACTCCCGCCCTGATACTCCGCTCCCGCTCTGACTCTCCGCTCCCGCTCTGACTCTCCGCTCCCACTCTGACCCTCCGCTCCGCTCTGACTCTCAGCTCCCACTCTGACTCTCGGCTCCCACTCTGACTCTTAGCTCATGCCCTGATTCTCAGCTCCCACTCTGACTCTCAGCTCCCGCTCTGACTCTCAGCTCCCGCTCTGACTCTCAGCTCCCGCTCTGACTCTCCCGCTCTGACTCTCAGCTCCCGCTCTGACTCTCGGCTCCCGCTCTGACTCTCAGTTCCCACTCTGACTCTCCGCTCCCGCTCTGACTCTCAGCTCCCGCTCTGACTCTCCGCTCCCGCTCTGACCCTCGGCTCCCTCTCTGACTCTCCGCTCCCGCACTGACTCTCAGCTCCCACTCTGACTCTCCGCTCCCGCTCTGACTCTCAGCTCCCGCTCTGACTCTCAGCTCCCGCTCTGACTCTCCGCTCCCGCTCTGACCCTCGGCTCCCTCTCTGACTCTCCGCTCCCGCACTGACTCTCAGCTCCCACTCTGACTCTCCGCTCCCGCTCTGACTCTCAGCTCCCGCTCTGACCATCGGCTCCCACTCTGACTCTCCGCTCCCGCCCTGACACTCCGGTCCCGCCCTGACACTCCGCTCCCGCCCTGACTCTCCGCTCCCGCTCTGACTCTCCGCTCCCGCTCTGACTCTCAGCTCCCGCTCTGACTCTCAGCTCCCGCTCTGACTCTCAGCTCCCGCCCTGACTCTCCGCTCCCGCTCTGACTCTCCCGCTCTGAGTCTCAGCTCCCGCTCTGACCCTCGGCTCCCACTCAGACTCTCAGCTCCCACTCTGACTCTTGGCTCCCACTCTGACTCTTAGCTCATGCCCTGACTCTCAGTTCCCACTCTGACTCTCCGCTCCCGCTCTGATTCTCAGCTCCCGCTCTGACTCTCCGCTCCCGCTCTGACTCTCAGCTCCCGCTCTGACTCCTAGCTCCCGCTCTGACTCTCCCGCTCTGACTCTCGGCTCCCGCTCTGACTCTCAGCTCCCGCCCTGACTCTCCGCTCCCGCCCTGATTCTCCGCTCCCTCTCTGACTCTCAGCTCCCGCTCTGACTCTCAGCTCCCGCTCTGACTCTCAGCTTCCTCTCTGACTCTCAGCTCCCGCTCTGACTCTCAGCTCCCACTCTGACTCTCAGCTCCCGCTCTGACCCTCGGCTCCCACTCTGACTCTCCGCTCCCGCTCTGATTCTCAGCTCCCGCTCTGACTCTCAGCTCCCGCTCTGACTCTCAGCTCCCGCTCTGACTCTCAGCTCCCGCTCTGACTCTCCGCTCCCGCCCTGACTCTCCGCTCCCGCTCTGACTCTCATTTCACGCTCTTTCTATATCTCTTCTCTGACTCTCAGCTCCCGTTCTGACTCTCAGTTCCCAATAGTTTTTTATTCTCCCCCTCTGACCATCAGCTCCCGCTCTGACTCTCCGCTCCCGCCCTGACTCTCCGCTCCCGCTCTGACTCTCAGTTCCCGCTCTTTCTATATCTCTGCTCTGACTCTCAGCTCCCGCTCTGACTCTCAGTTCCCAATAGTTTTTTATTCTCCCCCTCTGACCATCATCTCCCGCTCTGACTCTCCGCTCCCGCCCTGACTCTCCGCTCCCGCTCTGACTCTCATTTCCCGCTCTTTCTATATCTCTGCTCTGACTCTCCGCTCCCGCTCTGACTCTCAGTTCCCGTTCTTTCTAAATCTCTGCTCTGACTCTCGGCTCCCGCTCTGACTCTCAGCTCCCACTCTGACTCTCCGCTCCCGCCCTGACTCTCCGCTCCCGCTCTGACTCTCAGCTCCCACTCTGACCCTCGGCTCCCGCTCTGACTCTCAGCTCCCGCTCTGACCCTCGGCTCCCGCTCTGATTCTCAGCTCCCGCTCTTTTTATATCTTTGCGCTGACTCTCAGCTCCTGGTCTTTGTGACGCTCCGTGCTGACCCTAACCTTTTGCTCTTCTCAAATCTCATTGCCCACACATGTCAACAGCTGGAAACACCCCATCAAAATGGCGTGCCAGCATCTCACTATGTCCTTTATGTGTTCCCATGGATAAAGCTAGCCATAATAGACAAGAGTAGCAGAAGACAGGCGGGGACATCCCTGATGTTCTGGTTCTCACCCCCTTTGAGGAGAGGGCCATGGAACTCATGGTGGAGGCTGACATGGGGTTCGGTATGCGGCGAAGAAGGGAGAGTCCAATGCGCTCAGGTCTCCATATCTCAAGTGGGTCTAGTCTCTCCCTCAGATCTGTCCTTCCCTAGTTGCAAACCCATGTCTTTAGTCTCCAGGATCCCCATCAGAGCAGGCTAGGCTGACCGGGGCCGCAAAGAACCTCAGAACACCCCGGAGCACAACTCAGGAAGACATCTCGGCACTGCTTTCACCAGCACCATCCACCATTGCAGAGACTATCACCTTGATGGGGACTGTTTGCGACCAGGATCCTGGGTCACCCTTTGGTGAGCACCACGCATATGCTACAGCACATCATATGGAGGCAGGGATTCCCGAGGGAACAGCCAGTCAGAGGGCTGCCCAATCCCATGGTACAGCTGGCACCGAGACAGATGTTGCACTTCTGGAATTGATGATCACATCACTGTTGCTAATGCAGATTCAGAGCCAGAATTTATGGGAAGTGATGTCAGTAACACTCCAGCACCTGAAAATATAGCTGGAGAAGTCGAATCACCTTCAGGCGCAGGAGATTTCATAGATTTTCATAGAATTTACAGTGCAGAAGGAGGCCATTCGGCCCATCGAGTCTGCACCCAGGCAATACTGAAAATGTATAAGGCCTGGGGTACAAAATCAAAGCCATATGTCAGGATGTTCAGGGCCTGGACACACTATGCCCGGACAGGTGCCGGAATGAGGCGACTAGGGGCTTTTCACAGTAACTTTATTGAAGCCTACTCATGACAATAAGCGATTTTCATTTTTCATTTCATTTTCATGGCTGAGGCATAGGACAGGAGGGCACAATCACAGGTGGACATGTCCCAGGCGCAGGTGGATATTGTTGTGGCGTTCCGGAGCTTGACACACTCACAAAGAGTCATGGTTGAGGGCATTGAAAGCATTGGCCTGGTACTGACTGACGTTAGCCAGTCACAGAGGGACATATTTCACTCACTGAGGGACATGGCCCACTCTCAGTGCACTATGGCTGAGGGCATCAACACCATGGTTCAAATGAGGGTGGGCTTCCAGGTCTGGCAGGGCCAGATAACAGTGCGGGCTTCAGAGCTCACCCCAGCTCCCTTCCATCCCATGGAGTAGCCTGGGGAAGCAAGCGCCCTGAGGGAGGAGAAAAGGATGGGGCCCATGCTGGCATCTCCCATAGGGGAGGAGCTGGAACACCTCAACCCTCCCGAATCCTCCCCACCTGACATTGACACATTTGCTTGGCAGTGGGCATAACAGGGTAACACGTCGTTACCTGTGACACCCGAAAGTCGGTTAAGCCCAACCAGGCCCTTCGAAAGATGGTTGCCAAGGGCATCACAGAGAAAGGGTAGGACAAGCAGCAGGCCGCCTCCACTCCTCATGTGCTGCCTGGGGCAACGTTTAGAAGGAGCAGGAGAACACAAAAGAAGAGAAATATAGAGGACACTTAAGTTGACATGGTGTAATAGATCTTAGCTAGTCAGGCGAAGGGGCACATGTAATCACGCATCATTAAACACTTTTTCACCACCAGTCTGATCTGCCTCGAACGTCTGTCCCATGAGTGGGAAGGAAATGTTGGGAGTTGGTGGGCAGTGCCTGGCGGGGAGGGGGGGGGGGGGGGGCTGCTAGAAGCTCTCAGAGCAGCTTGGATGCATTAACGTTTAACATACATACATCATCACCAAAAAGTGGCAGACCATGGGGCCACTATGTGAGACTGCCTAGTCTGACAGCATTTCCAGTGAATGAGCCCAATCGGTTGACCATCTCCCAACCTCCAACATCTTGGGGCCCCTGAGTAGGAGTCCCCATGGCACAAGTAAGGATCATCCGGGCAGAGAATAGTATGTTATCTGAAAGACAGGAGTCAGACACTGTCAGAAAATTAGGAGCACCAGAGCTCATCTCAGAACGAATCGTTATCATCCTCCACCCCTTGATATTGTCAACCCAGGCCCACCACCCTGCTGTGATCCTGAAATCATTCTCGGAGGGGGGAAGGGAAACTGTGGTCGTGAGAAGGGGTGAAATGCTAGGTGAGAGGAAAGAGGTGAAAGCGAAGGGAGAGGGAGGGGCTGAAAGGCTAAGGGAGAGGGAAGAGGGGAAAGGCTTGGGGAGGGGGAAGAGGAAAGTGGCTAAGAGATAGGGAAGAGGGGAAAGGCTAAGGGACAGGGAAACCGTCAAAGTCTAAGGGAGAGGGAACGTCAGGGCAGGGGGGTGTAGGGAACAGGGTGAAGGAGCTGCTGGTGTTTTGGCCTGCTAATCGGTAAATCCAGAGATGGTGAAGTTATCCCTTGTGCGACGGCCCTAAATCACACGTTCAGCAACCTGCCGTGCCAGTTCCCGGTCCTCGCTTGGCTCCTCCTGGACACAGTCCTCGTCCGATGACCTGCTACTCTTCTCACTTCTCCAGAATGTCGCCCTACTGCTGTGGGCTATTGTGCAGGACACAGCAGGCCATGACGATGAGCCCTCTGGGGGCTACATTTGAGAGCCCCGCTAGAGCAACCCAGGCAGCACCACTCGATGACGCTCCTGATTGCTGAGTGAGCATCATTGTAACGGTTCTCCACCTCGGTCTGGGGCCACCGTACAGGCGCCATCAGTCAGGACCTCAGTGGGTCAGCCTTGTAACCCATGAACCAACCCCTGACCTGAGGGAGTGCATCAAAAGTGCCAGGAACCTCCGGGTGCGGCAGGTTGTAAGTGTCGTGCAAGCTTCCTAGATATCGTGCGCAGACATGCATGATGTGCAACTGGTGATCACACACCAACTGCGCATTCAGGCAGCGGAAGCCATCCTGTTAATGAAGGGTACCCCGTGTTGAGCCGATGCTCTGAGGGTGACGTGGGAGAGGTGGTGGCGTAGTGGTATTGTCACTGGACCAGTAATCCAGAGACCCAGGGTAATGCGCTGGATCCCCGGTTTGAATCCCATCATGGCAGATGGTGAAATCTGAATTAAATAAAAATCTGGAATTAAAAGTCTAATGATAACCATGAAACCATTGTTGATTGTCATAAAAACCCATCTGGTTCACTAATGGCCTTCAGGGAAGGAAATCTGTCATCCTTACCTGGTCTGGCCTACATGTGAATCCAGATCCATGCAGCGATGCTGTTGACTCTTAATTGACCCCCCACTGAAATGGCCAAGCAAGCCACTCAGTTCAAGGGCAATTCGAGATGGGCAACAAATGCTGGCCCAGCCAGCTAAGTCCACATCCCAAAGAATACATTTTTAAAAATGCATGCATCAATAACCCCCTGAATCTGGGGCATTCCAGCGATGGCATCAAACGCAGCAGCCTAGGTGGGCCTGGCCCAGGTTCAAGTTGACGTAAATAGATGACCGGACGCAAAAGGCATCCGTCACATTGGATTGGGTTTGTTTATTGTCACGTGTACCGAGGTACAGTGAAAAGTATTTTTCTGCATGCAGCTCACAAAAGATCATTTTGTACATGAAAAGAAAAGAAAATACATAGTAGGGCAACACAAGGTACCTAAATACCTAGACACAAGCATTGGGGGGAGCATAGAGGAGTGTAGGATTAATCAGGTCAGTCGATAAGAGGATAAAAGCAAATTTCTGCGAATGCTGGAATCTGAAACGAAAGAGAAAATGCTGGAAAATCTCAGCAGATCTGGCAGCATCTGTAGGGAGAGAAAATAACCAACATTTTGAGTCCGATTACTCTTTGTCAAAGCTGTTCGTGCGTGTTCTCAGACTTTTATATCTCCTGCAAGATGGAAGAGGTTGGAAGAGAGAATAACCCAGGTGGGAGGAGTCTTTGATTATGCTGCCCGCTTCCCCAAGGCAGCGGGAGGTGTAGATGGAGTCAATGGATAGAAGGTGGGTTTGTGTGATCGACTGGGCTGTGTTTATGACTCTCTGAAATTTCTTGCAGTCTTGGGCTGAGCAGTTGCCATACCAGGCTATGATGCTGTCCTGTGAGAGTACCTTTAAGAAATGGGTGTTTATAAATGGGTATGTATATAAATATCTGTAGTGAGAGTACCTTTAAGGAATGAGTGTTTATTACTGCAGTGATGTCAGAGAGTGGGTGGAGCTGGGCTGTCTGTCAGCTTTTTACTTTTGTTTTAAGCTGTTTGCTGCACGGTGTGTTTTAGTTTGTTTTCAGTGTTGGAGCTGAAGCCTGACAGAGAAGGTGTACTGTCGATCTCTCTGCCATGAAAAGACTATCTCTTGATCATTTGGTGAATTCAGAATTATAAATGTTCTCAGTCGTGAATGTAAACCTGATGTGCTTCTGTTAAAAGGTGTTTCTTTTGTCTTCTGAATGTTGTTTGGGAAGTTATTAAAGATTACTTAGTGTTGTATTCTTTGGGGGTTGTATTTGAATTGATGGTTGCTAAGATGTTCACTGTATGTTTTAAAAAAGTTAACGTGAATTCATACAATAAACATTGTTTTGCTTTAAAAAATACTTTTCCATTTCTGCTGTACCACACCTGTAGAGTGAGCCATGTGCTCCCCATACCACAATCTATTAAAAGCTGTGGGTCAAGTGAACTCCATTATATACTTTGGGGTTCTCTAAACCCTAGCCCATAACAAGGCAGCCAGATACGATGCTTTCTATTGTGCACCGGTAAAAGTTGGCAAGAGTCAGTGTGGACATGCCGAATGTTCTTAGTTTCCTGAGGAAGTATAGGGGCTTAGCACAGTGGGCTCAACAGCTGGCTTGTAATTCAGAACAAGGCCAGCAGTGCGGGTTCAATTCCGGTACCAGCCTCCCTGAACAGGCACCGGAATGTGGCGACTAGGGACTTTTCACAGTAACTTCATTGAAGCCTACTTGTAACAATAAGCAATTATTATTATCATTATTATTATCATTATTATTAAGTATAGGCACTGTTGTACTTTCTTGGTGGTAGTGTCGATGTTGGTGGACCAGCACAGAATTCTGGTGATGTGCACATCTCGGCTGCATCTGTGGACGGACGATTGTGCAATCCCGCACAGGTCCCAGCTCAAGCTCTGAAATGAACTGGAAGCATAAAAGTTGAGAGCCACTGTCAAATTTACAGCCACCTGAAGTGGGTGTCCTCCTTCTAACCCTCACAGTGCCAGGTGGGCCACTCTCTGGCACAGGTGTTGTACAGTATGATTGGTGAGCCTGAGTTGATGGTGGCACATACAGTCCGGCAGCTCCTCGAAGAACAAGCGGCAACAGTATAAACGTGGCCTGATGCGGCTTCACATTTGCACCTCCTTTACCTGGTGGACAACCGACACTTGAGCCTCACCGGCTGAGCCCTGCTGTTGTGGTGCAAGATCTTCCCGAGTTTGGTCCTGGTGCTCGCCTAACCGTGAATCCGCAATGGCATCAGTGGACAGGTAGATAGCTAGCATTGCTGGCTGAGTTCCAAAATCCATTTAGGTGCAGGGAGAGGAGGGATAGACAAAGATTGTCACCAAGTTAAGCGTTCCCTTGACCATCTAAAGCACCAGACTGCAAGGTCACTGAGTTGCATTGCTGTGCTGCCCTCCTCCCCTGGGCTCTTCTTCATCACGTCGTTCATTTTGCACCTCTGTCCCCAACAGCCCTTGATGTGAGAAGCCTCTCTCCTCACTGCCCGTCCCTGCCAACGAGGCAACCACTGGCTGAAACAGCAGGTGCTAGTGATGAGCTCTCTGGCCCCTGTACCCGAACAGGCACCGGAGTGTGGCAACTAGGGGATTTCCACAGTAACGTTGTTGCAGTGTTAATGTGAGCCTAATTGTGACACTAATAAAGATTATTATTATTATTTCTCCCTATGAGGTCTACTGTGGGTGTCCTCTTTGGTTGAACCTTGAGCCTTCCCACCAGAATGGTGGCAGCTGGCTGTGAGTTGGAGACGTTGATACTTTGATAACATGTGGCCCTAAGCTAAGAGACATGTATGCGGACAAGTCCTACAGATGGGGGTAACCAAGAGAGGTGGGCGTTTGCTGGGAACTTAGCTGCAGTGCAACGTAGAGCCTGGGTTTAAGACAGAGGTTGTGATAAGGAACTGATCAGGTTTCCTGGCCGGTTCTGGGATGGATGGGTTCAAATCGTTTGATATCAATGAGGTGCGTCAGACCGGCACCCCTAATGCTCTTAGGGATGGATTAGCTGCTAGTCTCACAGTGACGCAGTGACTTTGAGTGTGGCAATGTGCCAGGGAGGGTTACAACGGCACCGGTTTGTGTGTCTTTGAGGAGTGGTTAGCTCTGCTCATCCCCTGCTTTCTCTGGTGTGGAACTGTGCATTTAGGGCACGGCATGAGGAACGCCAACACCTTGTGGTCCGGTGATTGATTATGGCCACACCCAGCCCCTTTATTATGCAGCATGGTAGCACAGTGGTTAGTACTATGGCTTCACAGCTCCAGGATCCCAGGTTTGATTCCTGGCTTGGGTCACTGTCTGTGGGGAGTCTGCATGTTTTTCCCGTGTCTGCGTGGGTTTCCTCTGAGTGCTCCAGTTTCCTCCCACAAGTCACAATAGACGGGCTGTTAGGTAATTTGGACATTCTGAATTCTCCCCCTGTCTACCCGAACAGGTGCTGGAATGTGGCGACTAGGGGCTTTTCACAGTAACTTAATTGCAGTGTTAAGGGAAAGTCAGGGAACCAAGAGGTGAAGGAATCAGTGGGAAGCGTAGCTGCTTAGGATTACAAAAAATCACGAAAAGACAGAGCTCAGGAGAGGTTACGATAGTCCCCATCTCACAAAATATGACACAGTGTATGGAAAGGCTCAGTAAAACAAGGTCCACCACACTAAGAAAACAAAAAGGGACAGTCAATAGGGAATTAAAGGTGCTATATTTAAATGCCCGCAGTGTACGGAACAAGGTAGATGAGCTTGTGGCCCAGATTGTGACTGGCAGGTATGATGTGGTAGGCATCACAGAGACGTGGTTGCAGGGGGTTCAGGACTGGCAGTTAAACATCCAGGGATTTACAACCTATCGAAAAGACAGAGAGGTGGGTAGAGGGGGCAGGGTTGCCTTGTTAATTAGAAATGAAATTAAATCAATAGCACTAAACGACATAGGGTCAGACGATGTGGAGTCTGTGTGGGTAGAGTTGAGGAACCACAAAGGCAAAAAAACCATAATGGGAGTTATGTACAGGCCTCCTGACAGTGGTCAGGACCAGGGGCACAAAATGCACCACGAAATAGAAAGGGCATGTCAGAAAGGCAAGGTCACAGTGATCATGGGGGACTTCAATATGCAGGTGGACTGGGTAAATAATGTTGCCAGTGGACCCAAAGAAAGGGAATTCATTGAATGTTTACAGGATGGCTTTTTGGAACAGCTTGTGATGGAGCCCACGAGGGAACAGGCTATTCTGGACTTAGTGTTATGTAATGAGCCAGAATTGATAAAAGATCTTAAAGTAAGGGAACACTTAGGAAGCAGTGATCATAATATGGTAGAATTCAGTCTGCAATTTGAAAGAAAGAAGGTAGAATCAGATGTAAAGGTTTTACAGTTAAATAAAGGTAATTACAGGCGCATGAGGGAGGAACTGTCGAAAATCGACTGGAAGCAGAGCCTAGTGGGAAAGACAGTAGAACAGCAATGGCAGGAGTTTCTGGGAGTAATTGAGGACACAGTGCAGAGGTTCATCCCAAAGAAAAGAAAGGTTATCAGAGGGAGGATTAGGCAGCCATGGCTGACAAAGGAAGTCAGGGAATGCATCAAGGCAAAAGAGAGAGCCTATAATGTGGCAAAGAGTAGTGGGAAGTCAGAAGATTGGGAAGGCTACAAAAACAAACAGAGGATAACAAAGAGAGAAATAAGGAAGGAGAGGATCAAATATGAAGGTAGGCTAGCCAGTAACATTAGGAATGATAGTAAAAGTTTTTTTAAATACATTAAAAACAAACGGGAGGCAAAAGTAGACATTGGGCCGCTCCAAAATGACGCTGGTAATCTAGTGATGGGAGACAAGGAAATAGCTGAGGAACTTAATAAGTACTTTGCGTCAGTCTTCACAGTAGAAGACATGAGTAATATCCCAACAATTCAGGAAAGTCAGGGGGCAGAGTTGAATATGGTTGCCATCACAAAGGAGAAGGTGCTAGAGAAACTAAAAGGTCTGAAAATTGATAAATCTCCGGGCCCAGATGGGCTACATCCTAGAGTTCTAAAGGAGATAGCTGAAGAAATAGTGGAGGCGTTAGTTATGATCTTTCAAAAGTCACTGGAATCAGGGAAAGTCCCAGAGGATTGGAAAATCGCTGTTGTAACCCCCCTGTTCAAGAAGGGAACAAGAAAAAAGATGGAAAATTATAGGCCAATTAGCCTAACCTCGGTTGTTGGTAAAATTCTAGAATCCATCGTTAAGGATGAGATTTCTAAATTCTTGGAAGTGCAGGGTCGGATTAGGACAAGTCAGCATGGATTTAGTAAGGGGAGGTCGTGCCTGACAAACCTGTTAGAGTTCTTTGAAGAGATAACAAATAGGTTAGACCAAGGAGAGCCAATGGATGTTATCTATCTTGACTTCCAAAAGGCCTTTGACAAGGTGCCTCACGGGAGACTGCTGAGTAAAATAAGGGCCCATGGTATTCGAGGCAAGGTACTAACATGGATTGACGATTGGCTGTCAGACAGAAGGCAGAGAGTTGGGATAAAAGGTTCTTTTTCGGAATGGCAACCGGTGACAAGTTGTGTCCCGCAGGGTTCAGTGTTGGGGCCACAGCTGTTCTCTTTATATATTAACGATCTAGATGACGGGACTGGGGGCATTCTGGCCAAGTTTGCCGATGATACAAAGATAGGTGGAGGGGCAGGTAGTATTGAGGAGGTGGGGAGGCTGCAGAAAGATTTAGACAGTTTAGGAGAATGGTCCAAGAAGTGGCTGATGAAATTCAACGTGGGCAAGTGCGAGGTCTTGCACTTTGGAAAAAAGAATAGAGGCATGGACTATTTTCTAAACGGTGACAAAATTCATAATGCTAAAGTGCAAAGGGACTTGGGAGTCCTAGTCCAGGATTCTCTAAAGGTAAACTTGCAGGTTGAGTCCGTAATTAAGAAAGCAAATGTAATGTTGTCATTTATCTCAAGAGGCTTGGAATATAAAAGCAGGGATGTACTTCTGAGGCTTTATAAAGCACTAGTTAGGCCCCATTTAGAATACTGTGAGCAATTTTGGGCCCCATACCTCAGGAAGGACATACTGGCACTGGAGCGGGTCCAGCGGAGATTCACACGGATGATCCCAGGAATGGTAGGCCTAACATACGATGAACGTCTGAGGATCGTGGGATTATATTCATTGGAGTTTAGGAGGTTGAGGGGAGATCTAATAGAAACGTACAAGATAATGAATGGCTTGGATAGGATGGACGTAGGGAAGTTGTTTCCATTAGCAGGGGAGACTAGGACGCGGGGGCACAGCCTTAGAATAAAAGGGAGTCACTTTAGAACAGAGATGAGGAGAAATTTCTTCAGCCAGAGAGTGGTAGGTCTGTGGAATTCATTGCCACAGAGGGCGGTGGAGGCCGGGACATTGAGTGTCTTTAAGACAGAAATTTATAAATTCTTGATTTCTCGAGGAATTAAGGGCTATGGGGAGAGAGCGGGTAAATGGAGTTGAAATTAACCATGATTGAATGGTGGAGTGGACTCGATGGGCCGAATGGCCTTACTTCCACTCCTATGTCTTATGGTCTTATGGTCTTAATGTAAGTCTACTTGTGACAATAAAGATTATGATTATTATGCTGCTGAGCCATGAGGATGTCCAGGTGGGTGGACTGGATGCATCTCCACATGACCAGAAGACACCAGAGCTTTTCCAGGATAATGTCAGCAGTTAACAGTCTCAAAGGTCAGGATCATGTAAGTTACAGTCATAGACTGGGTTGAAATGCTGATAGAGCAGCAATGGGAGTTTCAGCCAGGGTATCCCGATACCAGGGCGGGGAGTGCACCCCAAGTCCACACCTTTGACACCAAGTAGCTCCCTGGTACTTTGCGCTCTAGGTATACACCCTCAGGCAAGACAGAATAAAGAGAAAAGTTTTCTTGCATCCTTGGCCCTAGTCCAAGGTCATGGTACCTGGGAACTGTTTGTAAAGACTTGCACCAAATCACTCCCACGTGACTCCCAGCTGTGAGGGATGGAGCATACCAGGGAGGGGGTGTGGGGGGGGGGGGGGGGGGGGGGGGTGAGAGACAATTGGACTTACGGCCGGCTGAGGGGCAGCAGAGGATGGCAACAGGTCTGGCACCTGGCACCGAGCCCATTTTTCAGGTGACGTTCCATTCTCTGACTGGTCAGATGGCTCCGGAAGCATCAGTCTTGCTGACCAGAATGACGCCAGATTCAGTGCTTTAAACTTTATTAATTATGTACAGGTGTGTTCCCCTCTGCGTCACCTGGTACGCTGCCAGTTGATGCGTCCTCCCACCATCAGCTGGCAGTTTTGAAGGGCCTGGCGCCATATTAAATATCAGTCCAGCACACTCATATCGCTCTCTCTAGGCTGTCTGTCTTCACCAGATTATGCAAGATCTCAGCAAACAAGAGGGGAAAGGCTATCAGCTTCAAGAAGAAATCTGTTTCCTCGATTCTACCGCCCTCCCCCACAACCAATCACCTGCAAGGCACACAAGCCCCACTTGGAGTTCTATCCACCGCATTTGGGGCGGGTATTGGGTGGATAGAGGTCCAAATTGGGAAAGGCGATTGGGCGGAGAATTAGTTTTGACGCAGAAATTGTGGCCAGCACCAGGTTCACGGCAAATAACAAATTCTCCGGTACCTCGACAGCGGCGTCAATGCGTTCCACTGCACATGTACAGTAAACGGCGTGTGCATTTCATTAGCAGGATTAACCTGGCTTTCTCCAGGGCCTCTGCGATTCTCCGCCTCCACAGAGGGAATTCCCGATGGCAAGGGTCACTTGCGCTTTCAAATATCGGGAAACAGGCTCTGCGACTGTTGAGGGGGAGAGAAGGGGTATGGAAAATGTCCAGCATTGCCATAGTGTGTTGAGAGTTCTGCCCCTGGGCAGGGGGCTTCTGCCAGAGCCGGGAGGAGTACCTGGGGGAGGGGCCAGGAGGTGGGGTCAGAGTGAATGGGATGGATCACCATTCCTGCAGCCTGCCAGGTAGCCATGCAGCTGTGCACACCGCTGACTGCCCACTGTGAACTTAGCACCATGGGTCATATGGGTGCCCTCCCAGGCCACCCCGCTAGGTACCCTCTGGCCCCAGATGACCCATCAATGGGATGGGCGTGCTTTAGCGCAACCAGTGTTATCTTGTTGGCAGCTGGGATGAGTGTAAGATAGGAATGGAGTGTTAATATGCAACTGCAGCTTGTCAGCCTCTCGTGTGGCAATCCGAACCCCGACAAATTGGACACCGTTTCCTATTGGAATTGATCGTGTTCCATGTGGCGCCAGTGCGAGCCCCTCAAAGGGTGGTCCAGGTGCGGCTGCATTTTTGTTGTCGGAGAACTATACTCATCCTGCCCCCGTGTCAATACTTAGTTTCAGGAATGGAGAATCTGGCCGCTGAGCCTTCATCCATCCCCTTCCAATAAGCAACGTGGTGTCCTTTGACACCCTTGATTATGAGCTTGTCATGCTGCAGACTGATTGGGAGAATTCTGCCCAATATCTAACCATGTGTTAACAAGATATGATGGTTTGGATTCTCTACTGCTCGCTGCCAGGAGTAGGGTCCCAGATTTGACGAGAATCGAAAAATCGGGATCAACACCGGACATCGGTGGGCGCCGATCCGACTGCGATGTTCCAACCACCCCGTTGGCGGCAGGATCGAGGTTTGCACCCAAGCACCAGCGGGAGAATGTAAATGAATGCAAATGGGTTTTAATGACCCATTTGCATCCATCTAGCGGGCCCGGAACTTTCTTCTCCGGTGCTCTGTGATTCTCCAGTCCCCTGGGCCGGAATCATGTGGGCGCGGATTACTACAGGTCTCACCAACCGTGCTCTACCATGCTCACCTTCCGTGCTCTACCACTGCACCTAGGTGTGTCCCCAAGATTCACATCAGCGGTGGAGGCACTCGGGGATGCAGCACGGTGGCACAATGGATTAGCCCTGCTGCCTCACGGCGCCAAGGTCCCAGGTTCGATTCTGGCTCTGGGTCACTGTTCATGTGGAGTTTGCACATTCTCCCCGTGTTTGCCTGGGTTTCTCCCCCACAACACAAAGATGTGCAGGGTAGGTGGATTGGCCATGCTAAATTGCCCCTTAATTGGAAAAAATGAAATGGGTACTCTAAATTTATTTTTAAAAAGAGGTGGAGGCAGCCTGCTGATTGTCATGTCCCATAGCATTCGATGCCTCTTGCAGGTGTTCTCTAGGGCCCTGGCCCACTTGTCGGCTGCACATGCCTCGTCGTGCTCCCCTGCTCCAGGGGCAGACTCCAAGACGCACTGTTGTCAGGGGGGGTGGAACTTAGGGAGCTTGGTGGACGTCATCACCACACCAGAGGTGCCATACCGCCCTGGGGGTCGCCTTGGGACAGAGGGGCAGCTGGATTGAACTCTGGCTCCCCCTGCATTATCTGACACTGCCAACCCTGGCGGCTCCGCAATGTGTGCAGTATGGTGTCGACCCCCGTGGCAATGCTCCTCAGTAACTGGGACATGCTCTAGAACACCCCAACTATGCCCATCTACGACTGGGCCATGCTCCACAGCCCCTCATAAATGTCCATCTGGGACCGGGACAGGTCCTCCAGTGAGTTGGACATGCTGCTGAGTTGCTCAGCCATGGCCGTCACTGACTGAGCCATGCGTTGGACACCTCCACTTATGCTGATGAAGTCATGCACCAGGTTCTCCACTGTCGTCGCCAGCCTAGCAGTGTTGGCCTCGGTGCCAAGCATTGTTGGCGCCATCTCCTGCGGCATAACCTCTTTGACTCCTCCAATCGGTTGGACCTGCATCAGCTCTGGGTAAACCTGGTCCAGAGGCTCAGTATCTGACTCTGGCCCAGTTGGGTTCTTGGATCCAGCTGGGCCCCTTGGATAAGACTGCTGTCTTACCTGGGCATTCCTGCCTCCATCTGATCTGCATCAGCAACTGTGTGGTGCTCACATGAATGTGCCCCAGAAGCCTGTCCACTACTGTTGCCCACCGAGAGACTCTGCACTGGTGAAGGGTGGGGATGACAGCTCTACCACGACTATGGTGTCTCCTCGGAATGCCCCTCTGAGGTGTTCTCATGGGAGACAGGGGGACGGCGAGACCACCCCGGAAGGGCCAGCACCATTGGATGGAGATCCTGCAGGATAATGATCATGTTGTCTGTGGCAGGGATGGATCATTCTGTATGGTATTAACAGCTCACTGTGACAGGTCATCTGGGTGGTGGCCGGTGGATCCTCAACTCTGCGCCATATGCCAACCTCTATGACAGTGATCGATCTGTGCTTGGCCACCCCCATGACCTCCAGGGCCCGTTCCTCGTAGGGGGCGTGGACTCTGATGTCTGTCACTCTGCCGCCTCTGTGGGCCCTCCCCTGTCTGTTGTGGACTAACCTCCCCTACAGAGGGGCATTGTGAGCCACACACTTCATTCAGCGCAGACTGTGTTGGGCTTGCTCTGCACAATCGGTTTAAGTGCTGCTCCCCCTTGTTGGTGGGGAGCTGGCAGATGCGGTCCCAGGGAATCATCTGGCGGGACTATCATTTGCGGCATGTAGCCCGTGGGATCTCGTGAAGTGGACTGTGGGGAATGTATTCACCTAATGCATATATGATACTGTAACCTATGACCTATGACCTGGAAGTGGTGATACGAGCTGCTTCCAGGTACTGTACTGTGCCGCCTCTGGCTCCGCCCTCACCGGGGCCATATATAGACCAGCCGCCTATGGGCGGCATTCACCTGTACAACTGACTCTGGCTCGGCAAGTTCATGATTAATAAAGCCTACTGTTCACTCGCTCTCTCTGTCTCTCGGTGAATTGAAGGTATGTCACGGACGAATCAACGTTTGATATCAGTGACGGCCTCGTCGGATCGAGCGTCAGAAAGCTCGCGGCAGTTCCCGCTCGCTACCACACTTAGAAGCTTTTCCGTTAGATCGTGCCCACTGTCTGGGGAATCGTGCGTACAGGAAATATGTTTCAGAATACTGGTTGTTGCGAAAGACATTGGTCCTGTCTTTGACCCTTGATAAAATGTTCATGAATCAGACTAAATTATAGTGTTAATTGTTTGTACATTGATTGCTGATTGGAGTTTCTGCATTGGCAATGTTTAAGAATCTACTTAGACTTGTCGTGATCCTGCTATAGCTATTAACTTAAAAACAGATTGATTTTCTCCAACCACAGTGGCTCCAAGTTGTCTCAGTAAATTCTGGAGATCACATTGATTTTCACAGCATGTTGCCTTTGCTCATCTGCTAACCAAAGGTCCACATGATCATTAATTCTACAGGCTGACTTTGTGCAACCCAGAATTCTCTAGCTGTGATGTGGAAATCTGAAACCTCAGGAAAAGACACAGGGTGGAATTCACCATTCCCCGACGCCGATTTCATAATTGCCGATCAGGCAGAGAATCCCTTCTGTCGCCGAAATTGGGGTGGCACCTGTTTGACGTGGGTTTTGTATCCACCCCCTCCAAAATGGCTCATCGTGCCTCACACCGTGTGTTGTTGGGGACACCATTAGTGCGTCACCTGAAGGCATTCCTCCGTGCTCTTCCCCCAATGGACCGAGTTCCCGACCGCGCGATTCACGTATGGTCTCAGCGGTTGGGAGCCCGGAGTGGCAGCTGTGGACTGTATCCGGCACTGCCGCAGTCGGGCAAGAGCCATGATGCTGGCCAGGGTGTGAGCTTCCGCAAGGGCTGCGGATACAGATTGGGGGTGGGCAAAGGTTGGCTGGGGCCACTATCTGGCAGGTTGGATCGGCACACGGCCAGCACCATTTTTTACAACGCGACAGCTGCAGGCCGTCGGCGTGCA
Organism: Scyliorhinus canicula; assembly: GCF_902713615.1. NCBI lineage: Eukaryota > Metazoa > Chordata > Chondrichthyes > Carcharhiniformes > Scyliorhinidae > Scyliorhinus > Scyliorhinus canicula. The sequence goes on along the minus strand of NC_052147.1, from coordinate 170,397,277 downwards.
CACACACGGCCACAGACCCGGCCATTCTCAAGCTATTTTTATTGTGGGAGCCGGGAATTTTATGCGGCGCAGCTGCTAGCCCCTCACCGGTCGCAGGATGGGTGAAGGGCCGGCGATGATTTTTTTGACGTAATATGCCACAGATTCTCTGCAGGTAGGCTCAAAAGCTGTGAATCCAACCCAAAATTTGCCATTGCCATTTGAAGAGCAGTAGCCTTGTCTGGTGCCCTGCCCAACATTCTTCTCTCAAACAACATCACCAAAACAGATTTACTGATTGTTTTTGCTGTTTGTGGGATCTTTTTGTGCCCTAAAATAGCTATTGCCCTCACCAACTTTTCAACATTTACTGCACTTCAAAATAATTAAATCTATATGAATTGTTCAGAGAGATAAAATCATATCAATGAAAGTTCTTTGTTTGAACATTTTTGTCACACTCAGTATTTTTGAACCATAGTGGGCGGGATTCTTTGTTGCCCACGCCGATATTGTAATCGGCAATCGGGTGGAGAATCCCTTCCAACGCCCAAATCGGGGGCGCCGCAGGTTTGACGTTAGTTTTCTATTCTCCGCCCCCTTCAAAATGGAGTCATTGCATCTCGCGCCGCACGCTGTTGGAACGGCATTAGTGTGTCATCAGAAGGCCCTCCCCGGATGCTCCATCCCCGATGGGCCAAGTTCCTGACCGCGTGGTTGACGTGTGGTCTGAGAGGTCGGGAACCTGGCAAGGCAGCGGCGGACTGTGTCCAGCGCCGCCACAGTCGGCCGGGAGCCATACTGCTGACCTGGGGGGCTTCCGCGAGGGCTGAGGGGACTGATGGGAGGTAGCCAGGGGTTGTCCTGTGGGGCAGCATTTGGTAGGTCGGTCCACGCATGACCGGCGCCATATTGCAGGGCGCATCCACTGTAGGTCATCGCCGTGCACATGCACGGCCACGGACCCGGCCATTATCCGGCTGTTTTTGGTGCGGGAACCACGAGTTTTACTCGGCACGGCTGCTAGCCCCTCACCGGTCGCAGGATCGGTGAGGGTTCAGTGCCGATTTTTCCATTGCAAAACTCCACAGTTCCCACGCTGGCGTCGGCACTTAGCCTTCCAAACGGTGAATCCATCCTATATTGTTTGATCTCAGTTTTAGTAACAGCGATTAATTTACTATTGATACTGTTTAATTAATGAGTTAATATTCATTCACTTCACATTATCCGGCCAATTAAGATTTCTTTGAACGTCTCCTTTCAGGATGCTATTATTTTGTTTTGTTTACTTCTATTTCCATTCCACTCTATATGACACCCTTGCAATTGCCCAAGAGAGCAGCTGCTCACCTCCTGTGTTATAAGTATATGGACAGCTGTGCTTCAGTGTGTTCCTGTGAGAAGCCTTTTTGAATCTTAGAATCTCTGCCTCTAGAGGCAGCCTCGTGGTATGGTCACATGAGTACAGAATGCCTGAGGTGTCAATCAGACTGGTTACATTTCAAAAGGTACAAACATCCCTTTTTCCTAGCAAAGGATGTATTTGCATGCACCATACTGTGTGTCCAAGTTTTCTACTATACACCCACTATTCTCATGCATCAACCCAATTTGATCTACTAACTAGTTACTGCACATGCATTGTGCACATGTCTCTAAATCGTGCAACTCTCTTAAATGCCCATATGTGTTCTGACACTTGCTGTACATCTGGGTGGTGTTCTTTGTCTCGAGAGTGTTGTTCCCATGGCCCTTCTTGCCTTGGTGACTGTTGTTGTTCCATTTCAGTTGCTGGGACTAATGGACCTCTGAGATTGACAGTAGTTCTGTACACAGTGCAGCTGGTGAGATCCCTTTTCCTTAACCGGCCAATTGCGTTGAAGGAACAGCATCGTTAGTTGAGCACAATTAACTGCGACTGCTTGTATATCTGGTTGGATTTTTTCAACTCCTGCATTGAGTTGTCACCTGTGGAATTGTGGGTCATTCTTTCCTCCTGGTACGTTTGTGTTGTCCCTGAAATTTGCTTGGTCAGATCTCGCACAGCTTGGTTCATTAATCGGATTGGATTTGATTTATTGTCAAATGTACCGAGCTGGAGTGAAAAGTATTGTTCTACGTACAGTCCTGACAGATCGTTCCTTATATGAAAAAACACAGGACATACATAAATACGCAATGTAACTAGATAGACACGGCATCGGGTGAAGCATACGGAGTATAGTTCTACTCAGTATATATGTGAAGAGTACAGTTCAGTCCATAAGAGGGTCATTCAGGAGTCTGGTAACAGCGGGGAAGAAGCTGTTTTTGAATCTGTTAGTGCGTGCTCTCAGACTTTACTATCTCCTGCCTGATGGAAGAGGTTGGAAGAGAGAATAACACAGGTGGGAGGGGTCTTAGAACATAGAACATAGAACAGTACAGCACAGAACAGGCCCCTCGGCCCTCGATGTTGTGCCGAGCAATGATCACCCCACTTAAACCCACGTAACCTGTATACCCGTAACCCAACAATCCCCCCACTAACCTTACACTACGGGCAATTTAGCATGGCCAATCCACCTAACCCGCACATCTTTGGACTGTGGGAGGAAACCGGAGCACCCGGAGGAAACCCACGCACACACAGGGAGGACGTGCAGACTCCACACAGACAGTGACCCAGCCGGGAATCGAACCTGGGACCCTGGAGCTGTGAAGCATTGATGCTAACCACCATGCTACCGTGAGGCCCCTAGCTACCGTGAGGCCCCGACATCAAAGGACTCGTCCGGGATTTGAACCCGGGACCTCACACATTTCCATGCAGCATAAACCCCGAAGCTAGAATCTTACCCCTAGACCAACGAGCTGGTTGGGTCTTTTATTATGCTTTCCGCTTTCCCCAGGCAGCGGGAGGTGTAGATGGAGTCAATGGATGGGAGGCAGGTTTGTGTGATGGACTGGGCTGTGTTCACGACTGAAGTTTCTTACGGTCTTGGGCCGAGCAGTTGCCATACCAGGCTGTGATGGAGCCAGATAGGATGCTTTCTATGGTGCGTCTGTAAAACTTTGTAAGAGTCAATGTGGACATGCCGAATTTCCTTATTTTCCTGAGGAAATATAGGGACTGCTGTGCTTTCTTGGTCGGAGTGTCGAAGTGGGTGGACCAAGACTTCAGTTTATCATGCTTTTTCAAAGGTATAGTATTCACTGGAATCTTGCCCTTCAACTTTTCCAGTTCAACTCTGATGTGAACATTTACCTCTGGCTCATGCATTTCATTGCACTGATGTGGGCAGCAACCCACCTTGTTTACTTCAATATTGTTCCCCTTTTTCTGGTATCTTCTGTCTCTTGTCTCCCTCCCTCTGGAGCTTTTTGTTTACCTCTTTCTAGGGTCTAATTCTGCCCTTTTTCTGGGGTCTTTTTCTGCCTTCTCTCTGTTGGCATGTTCAGGGTTACCAGCCCAAGCATTAGACTTACTCCAGCTGAGATGAATAGCCATTGCATCCCATCTATGCTCTGGACCTCAACATCTTCCTTCTTGCCATTGCAGTGGGTTGTCAGGCTAGATCGCCCTCTTGGTTTGAGTCTGTCATATACTCACCCTTAATTTTGAAGGTTTCATTTTTAGATCGCCATGCCAAACCACTTCACACAGGGCAGTGATGGTCATTATGTTGCTTGATACACCCATGTCGATCTGACATTTCTTACTCACTTGATACTCTCCAATTGTGGTCAACATTGTGACAGTCACAAACCATTTGTTGCCTATGGACTTGAATGAATCAATCTGTTGTATCATGTATAATTCGTTAGACTGGTTTTCTGATACCTTTCTAGTGACCATTTGTATTGGCTTGTTTTGCTTTTCTCTGAACAAGCATGGGAATGCAAAATGGCTCTGCTTATTTCAGTGACAACATTGCTTTCTCCATGCAGACAATTCTTCTTTTACTGTGTATACTGTACTCTGCAGTTTTTGCATCCTGCCCTTTGTCTGCAATTGCTATGCTCTACTTGGACGGTCTCTCAGCAGAATGTACCTTCTGGTCTGCTCCGTCACACATATGCTCCAGCTAATCTTTCACAAATTCCGCATTTTGACAAACATCTATCGCTTTCTTGAGCACTGGTTTCCCATCTTTCAGTCGACTTTCTCTTACTGAAAGATCTCTCATGCATAAGACTAATCTACCTTTAATCAGGTCATCTTTTAGCTGTCCAAATTCATATGATTCTGTTAGCTGCGTTTCTGAAATGACATACTATTCAATGGTCTCATTTTCACTCTGAACTTTTGTATTGAATTATTATCATGCATATGTAATATTCATTCAGGTTTCAAGATCTGCATTCAAGCCTTTTAAAATATCTGTTCTCTTTTTTCCTTCCTCATCTGTTAGATTTCAGGTGGTATACAGTTTTGTAGCAATCCCTCCCCAGCAGCATTAACAATGTGGCTACTGTCATTGGTTCAGGCTTGTTAATTAAACCTGCTACAATCTCATAGCTTTTCCATCATAAATGGAAAAACAGCCACGTTTTCACGCATTAGCACTCAATATTACTGGAGATGGAATTGGAAAATTCACTTGCAGCTTTTGTGTACTATTCCTTTGTCCTTTTGTCTGTAGTTTTGTTGCAGATTTATACTTTACTGTGTGCCTTTTTGATCTGTCTCACTTGCAGCTTTATCTGTTTTCCTTTATCTTTTCAGTAGTTTTCCTTTTGCAGCGTTTGATCTAGTATTCTTGGTGAATCATTCCCAAGGTTCAAAATTCTATTTTTGCGATTCTCTGACATCATGTCACAAGAAAGGGCAGCACAGTAGCACAGTGGTTAGCACCATGGCTTCACAGTGCCAGGGTAGCAGGTTCGATTCCCTGCTGGGTCACTGTCTGTGTGGAGTCTGCACGTTCTCCCCTTGTCTGCGTGGGTTTCCTCCGGGTACTCCGGTTTCCTCCCACTGGTCCCGAAAGACGTGCTGTTAGGTAATTTGGACATTCTGAATTCTCCCTGTGTACCCAAACAGGCGCCGGAGTGTGGCAAATCGGGGATTTTCACAGTAACTTCATTGCAATGTAAGCCTACTTGTGACAATAAAGATTATTTTGAAAAATTAATAGGGACAAGTGTACTACTTCAATGGGAGGAATCTTCCAGTTTTTTAAGCTTACCAAGTGTTATTTTGGGCAGGAGAAGCAGTGAGTAGGCCGCCAGATTCATTGACGGCCACACTTTTCAAAACTTAGTTGAAAAAAAACATTGAATATAAGTCCTACACCATCATGAACACATGGAATCCCCCTCCCCAATGGACCTCCCCAAAGGAAACCCCTGGCACTGTCCCTTGGCACTGTCCCGGCACTAAGGGGCTGTGCTGTGGAACTGCCAGGGTATTGCCCAGGCATGTCCCTCTCCCCCTGGGGGATGTACTTAGCTGCGCATCACCGGTGGGTTCTCCTCTCCATGTTCCCGGTGGTCCACACCTGTTGTAAACCCTGTCGACATGATGTTACATCGGCAGAGGGTGGGAATCCGAATATGCGGGGGACAATAAAGCGGAGAGACCCACTAATGCTATTAAAATGTATTTAAATGGGGTTCCCATATTTGCATGGCTGGAACCCCATTGACCAAGGTCAGGGACAATCATATCGCAAGATCTCCCTGCCGGGAATCTCGTTTTTGGGCACTTGCAAGATTTTGTGCCGCCATCGTCATTTATACCCGCAGCAAACGGGGAGCAAATCCCCGGCCAGTGTGTTTCTGTGAAATTCTTGAACTGATCATAAGATGTGTGCCGAAGAAGAAGCCTCATGGCATGATCACATAACGACGGAAGTCCTGAGTCTGAGGTGTCACTTGGACTGGTTACATTTCAAAACCCAAACAGACTGTACTCTCTTTTCCTTTTTTCAGAAGTGAAACAACTGGTTTGCATTTGGCGATTTCCTGCAGTGGAATGGTTGAATCCCGAAACTCATGATGTGCAAAATTATAGCTGTCCCATCACTATCAGGCAATTTAAAGTGGCTTGTAGGAACTCTGCAGCGACAATTTTCTTGCCCTTGTGTTAAAGCAGTTTGACCTTAGAATGTGGAGCACGTGAACCAATCCCAAACTGTCGCAATCTCATATTTTCTTATTATACGTTTATGGCTCCTGGCATAGATTTAATTTTCCTGTAGAGGTTTGTTGTGTCCAGGGAACAAAAAATAGAACATAATAATTTTTAAAGGACGATATTTGATGTAATAGATGTTACGACTCCCTGGGCTAGTGCAGGGTCAATTTCAGCCCGACTTGACCTGGAGTCATAACACAAGTGAATTAACCAATAATTCTTTGTAAAATACCCAAAGTATTTGGCCATTGGCTGCCCAATAATAATTACAGTCACCAGGTTTGTAAATGCAAACAGAATTATTGGTTATTTATAACAAAAACTTTAATGAAATATGCAGCAAATACAACTGGTTAACTATTATCTAATTCCTAATACTCCACTTTACCTTGCCCCCCTCACCCCCTCCCCCCCCCCCCTTACATACACGCACACACACATGACAGACAAACACAGAGGGGAAGAAAGAGGTAAAAAATAAAAAGTAAAAGGAACCAAAGAGTCTTTGTTTCAGATAGTGGTTTACATCCTCTTCAAACCTTGTTTTCAGTTCAATATTTTATTGTAGGTTCATGCACGTCTCTGTAGTTTCAGAAATACAGCACTCACAGGACCTTCTGGAGAGAGAGAAGATTATTGTCTTTGTCTGTAGCCGGGAATGGTTTTTCTGTAGATTCATTCGTTCACGTTCTCTACAACCCCAGACATACAGCATTCACAACCTTTCTGGTGAGCAAACAGAGGAGGGAGGGTACAAATTTGCTCCTGTGCTGCCAAGAGTCATAATAAGACTCATTGGGACTCATCTGAAAATCATTCCACTGAGATAGGATCCAAGCACCATCTGTTACTGGGCAGAGTACAGCCTCTTGGGCCAATTAATTGGCCGTCAGCTAATCAATCAAACTGAGTCCCACCCCATTTCTCTCTCTGGTACCAACAAGTCTGCAATCCTCTTCAGACCAGCAGAGACTAGCAGATTGTTCTCTCCTGTAACTTTTGATTTCTTCTGCTTGCCTTATAGATACATATCCATTAATCATCCATTGATCAAAAACAGTAACGGCAACATAAAAGAAAGGGAAAATAAGGGAATAAACAGGAAGGATCCTTACACAGGACATGGATGGAATAATGGCACCAGGATAGACATGGTCAACTCAATTCTCAGAGACATATTGGAAGCCCTTATGTCGAATATAGCAAAGCAGGATTGTCCCTTTTGACATCCCAATTTGCTGTCAAGCAAAATGTTCCAGCAATTTGCAAAAAATGGCTGCCAGAATTAATGCAGTTTTCAACACCCAACTTTGCATGACCGTGGATAAGAAAATAAGTTAAAACCTTCCTCAAAAATGTCTAGATAGGCTCGCCAGTGCTGCACTATAAAAATCAGATGAGCAAACTAGATAGTCCACCAATGGATTCTGCTAGCCTTATTGCCCTCAAAGGCTGTATGTTAAGGTCTGACAAGAAAAGATCTTTCCGAGCACTACATGCATTCCCAGACTGCAGACGCATACAGCACGTCAAACTGGAACTGTTGTCATTATGACCAATGACTCAACATAGAAATCTTACCACACAAATGAAAGAACTATGCATTTTCAGATACTCTATTACAAACTATAATGATGTGGAGATGCCGGCGTTGGACTGGGGTGAGCACAGTAAGAAGTCTTACAACACCAGGTTAAAGTCCAACATGTTTGTTTCAAACGCTAGTTTTCGGAGTACTGCTCCTTCCTCAGGTGAATGAAGAGGTATGTTCCAGACACATATATATAGGCAAATTCAAAGATGCCAGACAATGCTTAGAATGCGAGCATTTGCAGGTAAGTGAGTCTTTACAGAACCAGAGATAAGGGTAACCCCAGGTTAAAGAGGTGTGAATTGTCTCAAGCCAGGACAGTTGGTAGGATTTTGCAAGCCCAGGCCAGATGGTGGGGGATGAATGTAATGCAAAAAGGGCAGCATGGTAGCATAGTGGTTAGCACAATTGCTTCACAGCTCCAGGGTCCCAGGTTCGATTCCCGGCTTGGGTCACTGTCTGTGCGGAGTCTGCACATTCTCCCCGTGTCTGCGTGGGTTTCCTCCGGGTGCTCCGGTTTCCTCCCACAGTCCAAAGATATGCAGGTTAGGTGGATTGGCCATTCTAAATTGCCCTTAGTGTCCAAAATTGCCCTTAGTGTTGGGGGGGCTAACTAGGTTATGGGGATAGGGTGGAGGTGTGCGGTTGGGAAGGGTGCTCTTTCCAAGAGCCAGTGCAGACTCGATGGGCCGAATGGCCTCCTTCTGCACTGTAAAAAAATTCTATGTTAAAATGAATCCCAGGTCCCGGTTGAGGCTGTACTCATGTGTGCGGAACTTGGCTATAAGTTTCTGCTTGGCGATTCTGCATTGTCGCACACCCTGAAGTCCACCTTGGAGAACGCTTACCCGGAGATCAGAGGCTGAATGCCCTTGACTGCTGAAGTGTTCCCCGACTGGAACGGAACATTCTTGCCTGGTGATTGTTGCGCGATGTCTGTTCATTCGTTGTCGCAGCATCTGCATAGTCTCGCCAATGTACCATGCTTCGGGACATCCTTTCCTGCACCGTATGAGGTAGGCAACGTTGACCGAGTCGCACAAGTATGTACCGCTTACCTGGTGGGTGGTGTTCTCACGTGTAATGGTGGTATGCATGTCGATGATCTGGCGCGTCTTGCAGAGATTGCCCTGGCAGGGTTGTATGGTGTCATGGTCGCTGTTCTGAAGGCTGGGTAGTTTGCTGCAAACAATGGTTTGTTTGAGGTTGTGCGGTTGTTTGAAGGCAAGTAGTGGGGGTGTGGGGATAACCTTGGCAAGATGTTCATCTTCATCAATGGTGCGTTGAAGGCTGCGAAGAAGATGTCGTAGTTTTTCCGCTCCAGGAAAGTACTGGACAATGAAGGGTACTCTGTCGGTTGTGACCCGTGTTTGTCTTCTGAGGAGGTCGGTGCGGTTTTTTGCTGTGGCACGTTGGAACTGTCGATCGATGAGTAGAGCGCCATATCCCATTCATACAAGGGCATCTTTCAGCATCTGTAGATGTCTGTTACGCTCCTCCTCGTCTGAGCAGATCCTATGTATACGGAGGGCTTGTCCATAGGGGATGGATTCTTTAAAGTGTTTAGGGTGAAAGCTGGAGAAGTGGAGCATCATGAGGTTATCCATGGGCTTGCGGTAAAGCGAAGTGCTGAGGTGACCGTCCTTGATGGAGACGAGTGTGTCCAGGAATGCAACTGATTTTGGAGAGTAGTCCATGGTAAGTCTGATGGTGGGATGGAACTTATTGTTGTCTTCGTGCAGTTGTTTCAGTGATTCTTCGCCGTGGGTCCAAAGCAAAAAAATGTAATTGATGTATCTGGTGTGTAACGTCGGTTGAAGGTCCTGTGCGGTGAGGAGATCTTGTTCAAACTTGTGCATAAAGATGTTGGAGTATTGAGGTGCGAATTTGGTCCCCATGGCTGTTCCGTGCGTCTGGATGAAGAACTTGTTGTCGAAGGTGAAGACGTTGTGATCCAGAATGAAGCGGATGAGTTGCAGAATTGCGTCTGGAGATTGGCAGTTGTCATTGTTGAGTACTGAGGCTGTTGCAGCAATGCCGTCATCATGGGGGATGCTGGTGTAGAATGCCGAGACGTCCATTGTGACGAGGAATGTTCCTGGTTCAACTGGTCCATGGGTGCTGAGTTTCTGTAGGATGTCCGTCGTGTTGCGACAGAAACTGGGCGTACCATGTACGATGGGTTTTAAGATGCCCTTGATGTAGCCAGAGAGGTTCTCACACAGGGTCCCATTGCCTGAAACGATGGGACGGCCTGGTGTGTTGGCCTTGTGTATTTTCGGGGAGTACGTGGGGTGAGAACACGTAGGGTGCTCTGAAGGTCCGGATCCAAGGTCTTCATCAGTCTGTTTAGTTGGCAGATGTGTTCCTTGGTCGGATCTGCGGGTAACTGTCTATAGTGTTCCTGGTTGTTGAGTTGTTGGTATACTTCTTTGCAGTAGTCCATTCTGTTCAGTATGACGGTGGCCCCTCCTTTGTTGGTTTGATGACGATGTTGCAGTTGGTCTTGAGAGCGCGGATGGCGTTGCGTTGTGCTTGGGTGACATTCAAGGCTGTCTTGTGAATGTGAATGAATCTGTTCCCTTCCAGTCGGGGAACACTTCAGCAGTCAAGGGCATTCAGCCTCTGATCTCCGGGTAAGCGTTCTCCAAGGCGGACTTCAGGACGCGCGACAACACAGAATCGCCGAGCAGAAACTTATAGCTAAGTTCCGCACACATGAGTACGGCCTCAACCGGGACCTGGGATTCATGTCGCATTACATTCATCCCCCACCAGCTTGCGAAATCCTACCAACTGTCCTCGCTTGAGACAATTCACACCTCTTTAACATGGGGTTACCCCTAATTCTGGAACTGTAAAGACTCAATTACCTGCAAATGCTCACATTCTAAGCATTATCTGGCATCTTTGAAATTGTCTATATATATGTCTCTGGAACATACCTCTTCATTCACCTGAGGAAGGAGCAGTGCTCCGAAAGCTAGTGTTTGAAACAAACATGTTGGACTTTAACCTGGTGTTGTAAGACTTCTTACAAACTATAATGTACAGGCACTAACCAACACAAATGGGTGGCCAGTCATATTGTCATACGTCTCTGCTTCCAGGACAAAGCGATAAAAAGCAAGAGGGAGTGTTAAAGGACCTAAATATATGAATTATAGAGTCATAAAGGTCTACAGCACAGAAAAGACCTTTTGGCCAATCGTGTCTGCACTGATCATAAACAACCACCTAAGTATTCTAATCCCATTTTCCAGCACTTGGCCATTGCCCTGTAAGCCTTGGCATTGCAAGTGCACATCTTGTTATGTTACTTTACGTAAAGATATATATTACTCTTTGAACCAGCCAAGTTGATGAAATAAACAATAGTCTTCTTTCAAAGATGAACTAATTTAATGAGTAATATAAATAATATTTGTGAGTCCTTTGTGCTTAATACTCAACTAGTAAAATAACTAAAATACATTAAAGGTAACTAACTAACTATACAATGTAATAATGAAATAACTAATAACTTCTCTCTCTCTAGCTATTCTGTCTTGTCTGTTCACTCGCCTGAAAAACACTCTCTCAGAAATAGCGGGAAAGTCTTTCTTATACTATCTGATAGTGAGACATCTCGTGTTGGAATGACTGTACTGTATTTACATACATTGATCGTGTATTTGATGTACAGAGATCAGTACACATCTGAAAACTTCTTTAATGTTAGGAGGGTCTCTGCCTCCACCACCCTTTCAGGCAGTGAGTTCCAAACTCCCACACCTGGGAGAAAAAGATTTTCCTCACTTCCCCTTTAAACCTCCTGCCCCTTACTTTAAAGCTATGCCCTCTGGCCATTGATCCCTCACCAAGGGGAAAGGTTTCTCCCTTTCTATCTATGCCCGTCATTATTTTGTACATCTTAATCATGACCCCCCTCAGTCTCCTCTGCTCCAGGGAAAATAATCCCAGTTTATCTAATCTCTCTTCATAACCAAAACTCTCCAGCCAGGCAACATCAAGTTTCTGTTCTTTGACAGAGGGGGGAATGTAACAAGATATTGAGCAGGATGGTGTCCATTTACTGCATAAGATAACACTCATCATGTACTTAATAATTGTTCTGCATAGTCAATTGTCATTCTGTAATATCAAAGGATCAGTATGAGCATAGAGCTGTGTAGTCTATGGATTGTCCCCTTTTAGTCTGTTAACTTCAAAATTTCAAAGAGAACATAAAGTCAATTTCTTTATTTTAGCTGACATAAATCAATAGAATTTAATAACCCGAGTGTATTTGATACATTTTCCTGACCACATATTGTCTCATCACAGTCAGGACCATCTTGGAATATCTCCTAGCGACTGCAGTGGCCCCTCCCCAACCTCAATTCTCCTACTCCCCCACCCACTTTGAGTCTATCTGTAATAATTACAGGAGACGCAGAGTGAAAGGCCAAACTGGTTTATTTTAAACTGAAAATAAAGTTTTAAAGTAGTATAAGATTGTATGTTCAGCAGGTTTCAGCCAGATTATACTTAAGTAGGATATTCATCAATTATTAAAGTAGCATTTACCGTAAATCGCCGTGATGACTGCAGAGTTAGCAGGATGCACCTGGCCTGATCAAAGCGATTGCCCTGATAGTCAGACCTTTACTGAGAGACACTCAGGTAAATCAAGCAAATCTAGAAATCTCATCAAGCTTGCTGTATGTGTACTATCTTTCTTCTTAATTCTAATGTGTATGATTTATCTTAATTCCACATATGGTTGGTCTAATTCAAGCCTGCCCAACCCACGGCCTCAATCCAACCATCGAAGGATCTGTATCAGGTCCCCAGAGCCAGTATTCAAATTAAGGGTAAATTCAATTAAAGATTCTGCAAAGATCACTCACTGGTGAGATCATCACAGTATATTCAGGAGGGAAACAGTCTCTGATTGGAGGAGCGAACAGTGGGAGGATGAGTGCTTTTTGTTTCGTTTTCACAGTGTGGGTCTGTCAATGACTTGATGGGCCGAATGGCCTCTTTCTGTACTGTAGGATTTCTATGCCTCTCCTTCCCCTCGCCGGCGATATGTCACACCAGTGGGAATCACTACTGGTTTCTAAAAATGGAAACCAGCTGTGATCACCACGCTGGGGGCGTGGAAGTGAGCATTGCCCATGGGTCGTGAGGGACATGATGCCTGGCATCCTGGTACTGCTGAGTGTAGGTTAGGACAACCAGATCGACACTGCCAGGAGCTGTGCCAGAAAGCAGGGTCTCTTGGAAACCCCATGGGCTTTCCCATTATGTGGAGGTGGGGGACGATGGTGGGGGGAGGTGGGCATTGTGCTTGCATGGTGGTAGGGGTATGCATTCCCTGAGAATAGAGGTTGCCCCGATGCCAGGGATGATGGTGGTGTGGGGGGGGATGGGGAGGGGGGGGGGGGGTGTTGACCCAACCATTGCTTGGCGAGATGCAGGTTGGCCCTCTGTGTTTGCAGGTTGGGTGTTCCCCTTGTCTGTCGGGTATCCCGATGTCCTGGGGTGAGGCTTTTAACTGAGTGTTGCACCATTTTGAGAGAGTGTCCTGATTTCTGTGGAGCCGGCCAGAGTGATGGCGCAAAACAAGCCCTCCTGCATTTTCTTGACAAATTGTCAGAAGATCTGTATTGAAAATCGGACTGTGTTTCTGGGGAGAAATACACTGAAGAAACTGGGGCGCGATTCTCCGCCCCCCATGACGGGTCGGAGAATAGCAGGAGGGCCTTCCCGACATTTTTCCCGACCTCCCGCTATGCTCCCCCCCCCCCCCACGCCCGCCCCCCGACACGAATCGCTGCTCGCCGTATTTTTACGGCGAGCAGCAATTCTCCCCTAGCCGATGGGCCGATTTCCCAGGCCTTTACGGCCGTTTTCACGAACGGCAACACACCTGCTCTCACCGTTTGTGAAAACAGCCGCAAAGTGCCGTTCTGGGTAACCATGGCGCCGATTGGCACGGCCGCACCACGGCCGTGCCAAGGGTGCCATGACCCCGCAATCGGTCCACACCGGGTCGGAACCCCGCGCACTCTTTATTCCTCCGCCGCCCCGCTGGATCAGTCCGCGGGGCGGCTGAGGGGCATACCGGCCCACGCATGCGCGGGTTTGACGCATATGCGTGATGACGTCATCCGCGCATGCGCAGGTTGGAGCCGTCCAATCCGCGCATGCGCGGCTAACGTCATAGCGCGCGTCAGCCGCCGTTAACTTTGGCGTGCGGGCTTAGCGAATTTCGCTAAGCCTGTGATGCCGAGGTTCACGGGGCCCCGCTGCTAGCCCCGACCGGGGAGCAGAATCGGTCCCGGGAGGGGGCGCGGAGGCTGCCGGGAAACACGGGCAGTTTCACGGCAGCCTTCACGACTCTCCGCATTTGCGGAGAATCGCGCCCCTGATACTTTGTCATTTTGAGGGAAAATTCCACCCATGGTTTTAGTACATGCCTGGTCAAGGGTTTGGACTGCAAAGAACCCACTTGAGACTTGTCATCCGGATGATGGTGCATTAGGTCGTCATTTTTCTCTCACAGGCTCACCTCGTTCTTAGCGCAGGCCTGCTCCTGCTCCTGCCCTGCGAGCTCTGTGGTTTTCTCCTCAAATGGAGTCAAGATCCTCAGCTCGGTCATCCCACCGCCTCTTTTCTCTCCACCTCAGGGGTTGTGGGCAATCTTCTCCTGCAGGAACACAATTGGGAATAATGTAAGCTGAACACCTGGCAAGTCAGACGTTGATGAAAACTGGCATGCGTGTGCATTGCGCCTAAGATGGAGGGGTTCTGATGAGATGCGCCAGGGGGGTTGAGGATGCAGCTGGGAGGTCAGGTGCTGGAGACCTGCAAGGCGGCATGTGGGTTCCAGGTGACATTCTGGGGGGTGATGCAAGAGTGGAGTGGAGACTGGGAGCACTTACCGCTGCTGATCAGAGTAGGTCATTCATCTTTTTTTCAGGCTGTTGGCACTGACCAGTGCTGCCACTGACTCCCAGGTGAGATTTTTCACTTTGCTGGAGGGTCTGCTGCCAGCCCACAGGCACATTGTGGCCCACCTCTCCTCCACGGCACCAAGCAAACGGCCGAGGGCACACTCCTGACATCTAGGAATTGGGTTTCTTGCTGCCATCCTCATGGCTGCAATCAGATCAAATGCTGTGGAGCCGTTTAAATGCATGAAATGAAATGAAAATTGAATGAAAATCGCTTATTGTCACGAGTAGGCTTCAATGAAGTTATTGTGAAAAGCCCCTAGTCGCCACATTCCGGCGCCTGTCCGGGGAGGCTGGTACGGGAATCGAACCGAGTTGCTGGCCTGCTTGGTCTGCTTTAAAAGCCAGAGATTTAGCCCAGTGAGCATTGCACTTCATTGAAGTGCTCAGATGTCCTCCGGGGCGAGTGAATCAGACACATTGTGCCTCAGGCACGGCATTTTTCATGTGAGGAAAAAAATAATTTCAAAGTGCCTGAACATTGCGTTTCAGATTGCACCGCCGGGGCCAGCGGGAATTACACTGATTTTCTTGCCAAAAATTACACTTTGCCATTTTTGGGGGAAACTCCGCCCCATAAATCAGCTCATTTGAGACAAGAAGGGAAAAAATAAAATGAGCACTTGCAAATAATCTCTGTGGTAAAACACAAGAATGTGACATATCAATAACATCATGTACTGCCAATGTTGTGGGACATCACATGATAAAAATATTCTGGCATGGCTTTCTTTTCTTTATAGAATAATTCAGCAGTTTGGGCACTGGAGATTGTTTCTTAAAAATATATACTTGACAGCACTGATAGAATTTCATTGATTGCACTGTATCATGGAAAATAAGTTGTTCTTGGCTCCAGGGTTCGTTTTGAAGAATTCAGCCACCTGGTATTGAAACAATGCTGAGTGATAAGTATTCACAATTTTCCAACCAATGAGGAATCATACAGGATGGTATGAGAGACAAGTTTCTGCTTGGGAGATTCCATAAGACCATTAGACCATAAGACATAGGAGCAAAATTAGGCCACTTGGCCCATTGAGTCTGCTCCACCATTCAATTATGGCTGATATTTTTCTCATCCCCATTTTCCTGCCTTCTCCCCATAACCCCTCATCCCCTAATTGATCAAAAACATATCTATCTCTTTTAAAGACACTCTGTGATTTGGTCTGCACAATCTTCTGCTGCAAAGAATTCCATAGATTCACCACCCACTGGCTGAAGAAATTCCTCCTCATCTCTGTTTTAAAGGATCGTCCCTTGAGTCTGAGATGGTGTCCTCTGGTTCTAGTTTTTCCTAAAAGAGGAAACATCCTCTCCACGTCCAGTCTATCTAGGCCTCGCAGTATCCTGGTAAGTTTCAATAAGATCACCCCTCGTCCTTCTAAACTCCAACAAGTACAGACCCAGAGTTCCTCAAATGACAAGCTCTTCATTCCAGGGATCATTCTTGTGAACCTCCTCTGGCCCTTTCCAAGGCCAGCACATCCTTCCTTAGATATGGAGCCCAAAACTGCTCACAGTACTCCAAATGGGGTCTGACCAGAGCTTTATACAGCCTCAGAAGTACATCCCAGGTCTTGTATTCTAGCCCTCTTGACATGAATGCTAACATTGCATTTGACTTCTTAACTGCCGACTGAACCTCCACATTAACCTTAAGAGAATCGTGAACAAGGACTCCTAAGTCCCTTTGTGCTTCTGATTTCTAAGCATTTCCCGATTTGGAAAATAGTCTATGCCTAAATTCCATTTCCAAAGTGCATAACCTCACATTTTTCCACATTGTATTTCATTTGTCACTTCATTGCCCATTCTCCTAGCTTGTCCAAATCCTTCTGCAGCCCCCTTGCTTCCTCAATGCAACCTGTCCCTCTACAGATCTTTGTATCATCTGCAAACTTAGCAACAGTGCCTTCGGTTCCTTCTTCCAGATCATTAATGTATATTGTGAAAAGTTGTGGTCCCAGCACAGACCCCTGAGGCACACCACGAGTCACTGGCTGCCATCCTGAAAAAGACCCCTTTATCCCTACTCTCTGCCTTCTGCCTGTCAGCCAATCCTCTATCCATGCCAGGATCTTACCCTTAACACCATGGGCTTTTAACTTGTTCAACAGTCTCCTATGCGGCACCTTGTCAAAGGCCTTCTGGAACTCTAAATAAATCACGTCCACTGGTTCTTCTTTGTCTAACTTCCTTGTTACCTCCTCAAAGAACTCTAACAGATTTGTTAAAAGACACGACCTCCCTTTGACGAAGCCATGCTGAGTCAGTCCTATTTTATCATGCACTTGCGAGTACTTCGCGATTTCATCTTTAATAACAGACTCTAAAATCTTACCAATGACCAAAGTCAGGCAAACGGGCCTATAATTTCCCGTCTTTTGCCTCCCACCCTTCTTAAACAGGGGTGTTACATTAGCCACTTTCCAGTCCTCTAGGACCCTTCCTGCCTCCAGTGATTCCTTTTTTTAAAAATTAAATTTAGAGTACCCAAATATTTTTTCCAATTAAGGGGCAATTCAGCATGGTCAATCCACCTATCCTGCACATCTTTTGGGTTGTGGGGGTGAAACCCACGCAAACACGGGGAGAATGTGCAAACTCCACACGGACAGTGATCCAGGGTCGGGATTCGAACCCGGGTCCTCAGCGCCGTAGGCAGAAATGCTAACCACTGTGCCACCATGCTGTGCTGCCCTGCCTCCAGTGATTCCTGAAAGATCATCACCAACACCTCCACAATTTCCTCAGCTCTCTCTTTTACGACCCTGGGGTGTAGTCCATCCGGTCCAGATGACTTATAAACTTTCAGACCTTTCAGTTTCCCCAGAACCTTCTCCTTAGTAATGGTCACTACACTCACCTCTGCCCCCTGATACTCCTGGAGCTCTGACATCCCACTGGTGTCTTCCACCGTGAAGACTGATGCAAAGTAACTACTCAGTTCATCTGCCATCTTTGTTTCCTATTATTACTTCTCCAGCCACATTTTCCAGTGGTCCAATGTCTATTTTTGCCTCTCTCTTACCTTTTATATATTGAAAAAAACTCTTCCTATTTTCCTTTATATTACATGCTAGCTTGCACTCCTACTTCATCTTCTCCCCGCTTATTGCTTTTTTAGTTGTCCTCTGCTCGCTTTTAAAGGCTACCCAAACCTCTGACTTCCCACTAATCCTCGCCACTTTGTATGCTTTTTCTTTAGCCTTTAGGCTGTCCTTGACATCCCTCATCAGCCATGGATGCCTTGTCCTCCCCTTAGCATGTTTCCTCCTCCTTGGGATGAATTTCTGTTGTGCCTATCATATTGTGGTCACTGCTCCCGAAGGGTTCCTTCACCTTAAGTTCCCTAATCAAGTCTGCCTCATTACACATCACCAAATCCAGAATTGCCTGTTCTCTAGTAGGCTCTGCCACAAGCTGCTCCAAAAAAACATCTCTTCGACATTCCACAAATTCCTTTTCTTGGGATCCACTACCAACCTGATTTTCCCAGTCCACCTGCATACTGAAGTCCCGCATGATTATTGTAATGTTGCCTTTTTTACATGCCTTTTCTATCTCCTGATTTATTTTCTGCCCCACATCCTGACTACTGGTAGGGGACCTGTACATAACTCCCACCTGGGTCTTTTTACCTTTGCGATTCCTCAACTCTACCCACAGAGATTCTATGCCTTCTGACCCTATATCGCTCCTTGCTATTGATTTTAACTTCTTTGCTGATCTGTCTATTTCAGTGGTTAAAATTGATATTAAAGATCCAATTACATTATTCAACGTATGCCCGGAAGATGCCTGGTCAAAATGCCTCTGTCAACTATATCAAAACAGATGAACTACTTTAGGAATCAGCAACCATTATTGCCTCACATTCCTATTTTGTTGACATCCTGCTGACACCCTCAGAGTATAACTTGCGAGTGCCACAGAGAGGTGACATCAAAGTTTAAACATTTCTTTACAATCAACTGTAGTAAAGGGAGATGGTGGCATGGTGGTATTGTCACTGGACTAATGAACCGGAGACCCAAAGTAATACTCTGGGGACCTGGTTCAAATCTCACTACTGCAGATGGTGACATTTAAATTCAATAAAAATCTGGAATTAACCATAAAACCATTGTTGACTGCTGTAAAAAAACTGGTTCACTAATGTCCTTTAGGGAAGGAAATCTGCTGTCTTTACCTGGTCTGTGACTCCAAACCCACAGCAATGTGGTTGATTTTGAACTGCCCCCTCAAGGGCAATTAAGGCTGGCCCAGCCTGCGATGCCCATGCCCCATGAACGAATTTTAAACAATGAGATTTGGGAACAATTAAATGATGCCGAGCTGGTATCAGTTATTTGGGTTGTGACCATTCATCTTATAGGAATTCTTTCCGTTGAGACCAGAATGTTTCCCAGTGTAACCGCACGATGTCAAAGAGATTTTTCATAGTTTAAATTACATGGTCCACATCAAGAAATCCCATTTTCTTACCTTTTTGATTACCCTCTACTGTCTGAATGAGTGCAGCTGCAATAACACTTTAGGAACATAACACCATCCAGGACAAAGCATCCCATCCACCATACATTACTTCCACCATTGGTGTACAGTGGCATCAATATGTACCCTCTACAAGATGCACTGCAGCTGCTCACTGAGCCCAATTCAACAGCACCTTTTGACCCCTTTATCGAGAAGGACAAGGGTAACAGATATATGGGGACATCACTTCCTGCAAGTTCCTTCCAACCCACCCACTATTCCGACTTGGAACTTTATTGCTCCTTCACTGTAGCTGGGTCAAAATCCTGGAACTCGCTCTCTAACAGCATTATTGATGAACCAACATCACATGGATTGCATAAGATATAGACAGGAGCTCACTATCACCTTCTCAAGGACAAAATACTAGTGTTGCCAGTGGCACTCACGTGCAATGAACAGATTTTCAAAAACAACAAACATGCAGGATTCAATCCTCCAGCCAATTGTTATGTTTTTCAAAAACACTGGGCCAGACCTTGCTAGAGTATGGCATAATTAGCCCTTTTCTTGCACCCTTTAGATCAATTTGTTGTGCCTTAGCTTGCTGAAAGTGCAATCTTAAAGTAATGTGGCAAGGTCAAAGGGGCATCTATTCAACGATGGGACCATCGGGCAGCACGGTAGCACAGTGGCACAGTGGCACGAAGCCTGTGGCTTCACAGCCCCAGGGTCGCAGGTTCGATTCCCTGCTTGGGTCACTGTCTGTGTGGAGTCTTCACATTCTCCCTGTGTGTGCGTGGGTTTCCTCCGGGTGCTCCGGTTTCCTCCCACAAGTCCTGAAAGACGTGCTTGTTAGGTGAATTGGACATTCTGAATTCTCCCTCTGTGCACCCGAACAGGCGACTAGGGGCTTTTCACAGTAACTTCATTGCAGTGTTAATGTGAGCCAACTTGTGACAATAAAGATTATTATTATTAGTAGTAGTAAATCTCCTTAACCGATAAGATTTAAGAATTGAGAAAGAAACAGAGCAACAGCAGGGAAGGGATAGATTCATTAAAAGTGGGTGAATTAGATTCAAATCAGATACAAAGAGAAAGAAAATTGGACAAAGAGAAAAATGAGAAACAAGAAAAATAAGAGGGGGGGGGGGATTCTACATCCCGCCGCATGCGTTTTCTGGTGCGGCGCGCCGTCACTGGCAGTGGGACTTTCCGTCCCGGCAGCTGGTCAATGGGGTTTCCCATTATGGGCACCCCCACGCGGTCGGAAATCCATGGGCGTGAGTGTGCTGCTGGCGGAACGGAGGATTCCGCCAACGGAGAATCCAGCCGAAGATTTTTTTGCCATTAAACCAGAAGAAGTTGGAGATTTATCTCTTTTCCAGATGCAGGGATTAAAGAGGGCATGGAATGCAGGAGAGTTGGAGGATGTTTCAGTTTTGACAAAAAATTATCGACCTGAAACAATAATTCTTTCACCATTTGCTGCCTCACTCACCAGTTGAGTATTTCTTGCATTTTTTCGTTTTATTTCCTATTTTCAGCAGATATGGTGTTATTTTAATGAATTAATAGGAGTTGATTGATATAATCAATCACTGACAAAAATAGAGAACACACAAGCACTAGCTCACTCCAGATCATTAAATGCAATTTAAATGGCAGGGCAGGATTCTCCGTTTCTGAGACTCAGGGCTGGATTCTCCAATTTTGAGGCTATTTCTGGAGGACGTGTCTAGTTTTACAATGAAAAAGTAGGCGCCACCCCCGCACCGATGCTCAGCCCGGTGGGGGGTGCAGGCTAGCAGCGGCGGCAGGTAAAACTCCCATCGTTCCCTACATAAACAGCCAGAGAATTGCCGGGTCTGTGGCCGCGCATGCACACGGCGGCGACCTGCAGCGGTCGCGCTATACAACGATTTTGGCGTCGGGTCCCGCCCTAAGTGTGACACCAACGCAGAATCCATCGACTTTCATGACAGAAAAACCAGTGCCGCTCCTGGACCGATTCCGTTACTGTTAAGGGGCTAGCACCAACGCCATGTGGAACACAATCGATTCTAATGGGAAACGCTGCTGGATTCGCCAGTTTCACGATTGACACCCCAAGGCTGGCAAGCTGCAGCCACATATACACACTGCACTCCCCATACACAGACCCCCAGCCAACAAGATGGCAGCTAGGAGAGCAGCCCCAACATCGAGCTGGAGACGCTCTTGGACGCAATGCAGGAGCGGTAGATGACCCTGTACCGAGGCCTGGGAAGGAGGCTGCCAGCCGCCGCCGTTCACTGTGTCAGGGCGCAGGTGGCAGAGGCCATGAGCGCCGTGGACAACGCTATCCGGACGGGCATGCAGTGCCGGAAAAAACTGCATGACCCCCTCAGGGCAGCCAGGGTGATTACGCAGCAGTGTGCCCCTGGCACTAACCCCGTGCCACACATCCGTAACCCTACCTCCCCCCCCACCCGTGGCATCATCTGCAAGTACCCATACTGGCAACCATGGCCGGATGACCTGGCCACTGAGGTCATCACCTACATTCCCACTGAGCTGCATGCGTCGGCTTGTCTAACACTACTCCTTTTATGTGTTCCCCCCATTCCCCCAGGAGAAGGCCGCCCTCCACTGTCAGGAGCGGGAGAAGACAGGAGGGAGACCGCCGGACCTGCGGCCCCTCACCGTGGCAGAGCAGAGGGCCCTGGATGAGATTGGCGGTCCGGAGGAAAGAGAGGTCATGAAGGTGGAGCTTGGCCGCGGGAGAGGAAATGAGACACTGCTGAATTGCCGTTCCCTGTGATACGTTAGTCAGCACAAACCCCCTCCCCACCACAACACAACCCTCACCCCCACCCTCACCCCATACCATCTTCACCCCACACTATTCTCACCCCCACACCATCCTTACCCCCACACCACCATCACACCAAGAGCACCCTCACCCCCACCAACACCCTCACCACCCCCACACCACCATACCCCCCACCCCCAACCACCACCACGACCCCCCACCCCCAACCACCACCAGCCCACGGTTTAATCATGCGACTTGTCTTGCGTCTTTCAGGACCTGTTGGAGATGGGGTGGGTCCATCTGGTGTCCCCAGTCCCCAGTCAGTGTCACGGCCAAACACCTCCTGTAATCCGAGCAGCGAAGAGGATAGCAACTCGGACACCATCCCTCACCCGAGACTCAGGACATGCCAAAGCTCGGGTGGGTGGATGACACAGATTTCCCGTTACAGCTGTCTCCAACACCCTCCACCATCCCAGAGATACTCACCTCTTTTGGGCACTTTAGTGAAGAGGCTCCTGGGACACTCCCTGGTGCGCATCACACAGCTGCTCCAGTACAGCAGGTGGAGCTAGGAACACCCAAGGGGGGGCGGATGGTCTGAGGAACCAGCTGCCATCTAGATGCGTCTCCGGCTTCTGGAACAGACAGTCCAATCGATTGTGCAGATGCAGTCGCACTGCCAGGGCTACATGAGGGGTGGTCGGCAAGCATCCAGCACCTGCGGCCGCAGTTAGAGGCGTCCAACCACATGCGGCAGCAGCAGGTGGTGCCGGTCATGTGTGCTACCCAGGCCAACACCGCACGGGTGGAGGCATTGGGGGCGACGGTTTCATTTATGGATAGGCATTTCCAAGACCTGGGGCATTCTGTGCAGGACCATGTCCCAGAGCCACCTGGAAATCGCAGCGGCGCTTCTGAGCGTGGCACAGTCACAGAAGGCCATGGCTGGAAATGTCGACGGCATGCCCAGGCACTGGCCAATGTGGCGCAGACACAGAGGGAGGTCCCAGTCCCAGAGCGAGATGGAGCAGTCAATGGCTGATGTGACATGAATCCAGAAGGTGATGGCACAGTCGCAGCATGATGTGGCGCATTCCCAAATGGCGACGGTCAACTCGCTGTGCTCCATGGTCGTGAGCGTGCAGACCCTAGTTGAGACCAGAGCGGGCCTCCAGGACTGGCAGCGGCAGGTGGCGAGGGAGTCTCAGGAAATATCTCCGCTCGCACCCTTCCCCCATGGATTAGCCCAGGGGCCATCGGCTACCCTGAAGAAGGGGATGGGGCCCCTGCCGATGACTCCCGCAGGAGAAGTGCCGGAACACCGCAGCAGCTCAAACTCTCCCCCTCTGTCCCTGCCGCATCTGGTGCAGCGTGCAGAACAGGGCAGCACCACATGACCTGGGAAACCCGAGCAGAAACCGGGCCCATCCAGGCCCGTCGCCCCAGATGATGCCTGTCAATGAGGATGGGAATCACAGCAGGCCGCCTCCACCCCTGCTGTACTGTCTGGGCATTGACCTAGATGAAGCGGTACGGCCTGTAAGGCCAAAAAAGTAGACACCAGTTACATTGGCATGGGTGCAGGGCACAGTTTAGTTATAGGGGTTAGGGCACAAACCTCTATATATTTGTTCACAATAAACACCTGTTACCACTGTTATCTGCCTCAGTGCTCTGTCTGATGAGTGTGAGTAGTGGGCTGGGCTAGGCTGGCCAGTGGGGGGGAGAATGTGTGGATGTTGGGAGGGCATTGGGTGGCCGGGGGTGGAGCGGGGGAGGGGGGATGTGAGGTTGCAATGAGGTGTCTGTGCCCCTGCCCAGTCCACCCCCTCTACCAACCTACCCCCTCCTAGTCGGTGAACCTGAAGGCGATCAGAGTGTCCTGTCCGTGTTGACCCAAGTGCACACATTGTGTGGTCTCCCGTGCCTGACTGGGCTCCTTGTTCTGCTGACCCACATCCTCCTCCGCATCCTCCTCCTCTAAGACGAGGCCTGGCTTTCATCATCCTCCTCCAGCACGGAGCTGATGGTCACATATCAGCTGCACGTTCATCGAGTGGCATCCCTCTTGGTCTGTGTAGAACGACCTGTCATCAGCCGGTGCTCGTAGGGAGACATGCATCCTGTCGATCCCCCCCTGGACCCGGGGCATCCCGATGATGGTGGTGAATCCTGCTGCTCGGGCAGCCTGGTGGGCTCGGTCCACATTGAAGTGGGTGTATTGATCCGCCTGGTCATATAGGGCCTCCGTGACGACAAGGATGCACCTGTGTACCGAAGTCTGTGAGATCCTGGACAAGTCCCCACTCGGCGCCCAGAAGGACCCTGTCACGTACAAGTTCAGAGCGACCATCACCTTGGTGGCCAGGGGAGCGGGTGTCCTCCTCCATAGCCTCGCAGTGCCAGTGTGCCATCATCTGGCAGATAGGTTGCACATTCTCTCTGGTAAGCTGGAGTCTCTGACTGTATGCCCAGTCCAGCAGGTCCTCAACTGACAGGCAGTGCCGGTACACAGGAGGTCTCATGCTGCACCTCCTTGGAACCTCCTCCCCCTCGGCCTGTGGGACAGCTGGCTCTCCAACCTGGGAGGCTGCCACCTGCCTCTCTGCTGAATGCACCGCTGATGCCCATTCTGCTGCTGCACGCCCCGCTGCTGCAACGTCCTCCTCCTCCTCGAACAGCGCCTGCTTGTACAGCCGCAGGGTATCCCCCAGGTCTGCCACGACCAGCAGGAAGGCCACCATTGCTGCTGGTATTCCAATATCCATTGTCTGCAGAGGGTGAAAGGTCGACCTATTAGTGCGGTGCCTCCCCACCTCAGCTAGCACAGCCAGTGTCCGGGCCGGCAGCCCGCAATCGCTCCTCTCCGGGTACTATCTCCTCTCTCCCTCAGCAGCCACCACGCGGTTTCACAATTTTTAAAAGCACAAGTGAACCGCGCCATCGTGAACCCGGCCCATTGGAGGCGGAGAATCATGGAGGCCCAGGAGAATACAGTTAATGACATGCAAACGGTGTCCACTGTATGTGCGTTCCTATACACATTGACACTGCTGTTGTGGTGATGGAGAATTGTGATTTGGGTCAAATCGGCACCCGCCGCATTTTGGCGTCGGAGCCGTTTCACCACCCAATCGCCTTTCCCGATTTCGCCATCAGCCAACGGAGAGTCCCTCCCACAATCTCTGCACCCTATCCTATCATTAAGGGACAGAAGTTCCTTCCCTTCTGTTCCTTTACCTCTTCATGTTCTAAGTTTGAAGAGCCCCTCTCATAGCTTCTCCTGAGATAAAAAAAAAAGGTTGTAACACCAATGTATACGTATCCTTCTTAATAACCAGGTTGATAAATTAATTGTTAATTGTTTGGAATTTTAAAATTCTTTCAAGGGATGCGGACGTTGCTAGCAATGCCAGCATTTGTTACCCATTCTTAATTGCCCTTGATAGTGATAGTGAGCTGATTTCTTGAATCGATGCAGTACTTGTGGTGTAGGTGCACACACAGTGCTGTTAGGAAAGGAATTCTGAGATTTTGACCCAGCAACAGTGAATAACCAGCAATATAGTTGCAAATCAGGATTTAACTTGGAGGAAACTTGCAAGTGGTGGTGTTCTTCTATGTTGTATTGCCCTTGCTTGCCACGGTGGTACAGATCATGGGTTGAAAGGTGTTGTCAAAGAAGCCTTGGTGAGTTTCTGCAGTGTATTTTTTGTACAGTAAACACTGCTGCCACTGTGTGTTGGTGGTAAAGGGAGTGAATGTTTAAGGTGGTGGATGGGATGCCGATCAGTTGAGCTGCTTTGACCTGGTTGGTGTTGGACTTCTTGTGTGTTGTTGGACCCTCATTCATTCATCCAAGTGGACTATAGTCCATCATATCTGTGTCTTGCAGATGGTGTAAAGGCTTGGAGGAGTCAGGAGGTGAGTTACTAGCTTCACAATTCTCAGTCTCTGACCTGCTCTTGTAACCACTGAACTGGTTGGTCCAGCTCAGTTTCTAGTTAATGGTAAACTCTCGGGTGTTGATGGTGGGTGATACAGTAACAGTAATGCAATAAATATGAAGGGGAGATAGTTAGATTCTCTCTTGTTGGAGATGGTCATTGCCTTACCCAGCATGAATGTCTCATGCATTTTATCAGGGCAAACCTGAATGTTACTGCCTATGGGCACAACTGCTTCACAGTATCTGAGGATTACAAATGGTGCTGAACATTGTGCAATCATTAGTGAATATTCCTATTCATGACCTTATGATGGAGGGAAAGTCACTGATAAAGCGGATGAAAATGATTGGACTTAGGACACTACCTCTGACAGAACTAGTACTGAAATAGTGTTCCCTAATTAAAGGTGCTATTTTTTGGATGAGATACTAAACTGAGTACCAGTCGGTTGTCCTATGTGACATAATAGATCCCACAGCAGTTTTGAAATATAGTAGAGTTATACCCAGTGTCATGGACAATCAGCAGCACAAAAACAGATAACTAGTCATTGGGAATGATTCTCCCCACCCCCGCATTGTACCCGGAGCACCTCCCGCTGGTCCCGGTGAATAGCGGATGAGCCCCAAAACGGGGTTCACACGTGGCACCAAACCGATGGTGGTCTCCCGATCGGCAGTGCCTGATGCAATCTAGTCCACACCCTCGCTGGACGTGAACCAGACTTGCATATTTAAATGAGTCTTAAAACTAATTTAAGAATAATTAATAATAATAATCTTTATTGTCACAAGTAACAATGCAATGAAATTACTGTGAAAAGCCTCTAGTCTCCACATTCCGGCACCTGTTCAGGTACACTGAATGTGCACAGCCTGTTCGAGTCTGGAGTCTCCGGCTCCCGGGATTCACTGGCCCCAAAAATGGAAACCAGGAGCAAGTCCGGTGAATAGCGGGAGAAGCCAAAAATGAGAACCGTGTCAGGTGCCAAACAGTTTTCGATGCAACCGGCCCGCTCCCTCAGGCAAAATCAGGATCTGTGAGGCGAGATGCCAATTATCATGACTTAAGCCCAATTTCCATGCAATTAACGGGAGTGATCCTCCTGTCATTCAGCGGCCTCCCCAGCACTGGTGCCGATTAGTACTCCTTTTGAAAAAGGTAACCTGGCAGAAACGCTTCTGTGGGGTGCCAAGGAGGTGAGTAGCCATCTTTGTTCACAGGGAAAGAGCCGGGGGGGGGGGGGGGGGGGCGCTGGGATTGTACCCCAGTGCACAGCAGGAGGTGAGGGACCCTCCGCAGTGTGGGCCGCCATAGGAGTGTGGCGAGGCGTTTGGGGAGCAACTGGTGGGCAACCGCTCGTGGCACCATCATGCCAACCCCTGGATCATGTGTACCCATTCCAGCGGCAATCCTTGTCCTTACCCGTCTCCCCCAATGACTACCCATAACCCCACCAACTGCTCAGGACTCTGGCTGCGCGACTGAAGGCTATCACTAATATGGATTGGCAATCTTGGGTAAGTAAGCACTTCACACATTCCAAGTGGATCCCCATGGGTAGGCAGGCCATGTAGCATGTGAGAGTCGTTGCCTAGCATCCCAATCACAGCTGGATGCTTGGACACTGTGCCTGAACATTGCGGGAGGCAACACCACACAAGCAACATCTTAGCACCCAGGGGATGGGACACAGTTCCAAGGAAATATCCACGGCTGGAGAATGGGGGAGCTCCGGGGGGAGGGGGGGGGGGGGGGAAGCACTTTATTGGCCTCCTAGCTCTACCGCTATATCTAATGGTTTCCCCAGGATGCGCATCTGAGGTGGCGGAGGCAAAGCTGCCTATCTCGTCCCATGGCCCTCGATGCCCATGGTGGGCGGCCCCTGGGGAGTCTGGGGCCGAAGGGCCCCGGCACACTTGTCAGCGGCACACGCACAACCGTGTCGCTCTGTCCTGTGTGCTGGCTGCAAGGCACAGAACTTGGGGGGAGCTGGTAGCCACCATCACACTCTATGGGACGGGTCCAGGTTGGCGCTCTGTGCCTCCTCCTCCCACTCAGTGCCCGTAGGGCCCTGGATTCACCACGGGATGGAGGGCAGCTGGTTCGAGCCATAGCTGCTCCTGCATCATCTGGCTCTGCCAGTCCTGGCGGTTCCCCAATATCTGCACCATCATGCTCCTCAGTGATTGGGACATGCTCTGCAGTGCCTCGGCATTGTCCATACTGAGACTGGACAAGCTCCACTGCCCAGTGTAGGTCGTTGACTTTCTTTCTGCACTGGAGCCCAGTCACCGAGCTCGCAGCTGCCGCCCCCTCATCCCAGCCTGCACTGGCTGCCTTGTGGCTGACTCTCCGGCACCCTCGGGGGAACAAGACATCCCTCTTGGCTTCCACAGCATCTAGCAGCCTCCCTAGGTCAGCATCTCCGAATCTTGGGGCTGGTCTCCTGGGCGCCATTGTTGTGAGCTGGCTGGGGTTGGCTGAGCAAGTGCAGCTTAAGTGCTGCTTGGCCTTGTTAGCAGAGAGCTGGCAAGCACGGTCCAGCGAATCAGCTGGCGAGCCTTCATTTGTGACAGAAGTCTGAGAGTCCTTGTTAAGTGGACCAATTAACGTTGAAGTGCGTTGCCGGTCTCGTTGGGCCGAGTGCCGGGATGCTTGTGGCAATTCCAACTCGCTACCACACTTGGAAATCTTTCCGGAGCTGTTTTTATGGAGTTTGCTATGCACATATTTGCTGCTTTATGTCCTAACACAACAGTGGCTATACTTTTTTTCAATTATTCCTTCTTGGGATATGGGTTAGGCATATATTGCATTTATTGACCATCCTTAAATTCCTTTGAACAGCTGGAGGTGAGCTGCCTTGTTGAACTGCTAGAAACACCTACAATGCTGTTAGGAAGGGAGTTCCTGGATTTTGGCACCAAGAACAGAAATAAAGTTTGACGTCAAAATGTTGAGTGACTTGGAGAGGACAGAGGTTGTGGGTTTGGAAGGTAATGGTGAAGGAGCTTTGCTGTGTTGCTACAGTGCATATTGTAGATGGTATACACTGATACCTTTGTGGTTCAGTGGTGGAGGGAGTGAATGTTGAACATGGTGGATGGGATGCCAGTCAAGCAGGCTGCTTTATCATGGATGGTGTTGAGCTTCTTGAGTGATGTTGAAGTTTCACTCTCAAAGCAAGTGGAGAGTATTCCATCACACTCCTGATTTATGCCTTGTAGGTAGTGGAAAGTCTTTGGGAAGTCAGCAGGTGTATTGCTCTCCACAGAATTCCCAGCCTCTGACCTGCTCTTTTAGCCTCAGTATTTATATGGCTAGTCCAGATCAGTTTCTGGTCAATGGCAATCACAAGTATGTTCATATTGGAGATTCAGCGATGGTAATGCCAGTGAATGTGAAACGGATTCTCTCTTGTTGGAGATGGCCATTGCCTGGCACTTATGTGGCGTGAATGTTATTTGCCACTTATCAGGCCAAGCCTGATTGTTGCCCAGTTCTTGCTGCATATTGATGCAGTTTGCATCAGTATCTAAGGAATCACGAATGGTGTTGAACATTGTGCAATCATCATGGAATATCCCCACTTCTGACTTTATGGTGGAAAGAAGGTCCTTGATGCAGTTGTTAAAAATGGTTAGGCGTTTAACACTGCCGTAAGGAACTCCTGCAGTGATGTCCTGGAGCTGAGACGGTTGGTATTTAACAATTACTACAATTGTACTCAGTAAGACTCCAATCAGTGGAGAGTTTTCCTCATGATTCTCATTGACTCCAGTTTTGCTTGGGCTCCTTGATGCCACACTTGGTCAAGTGCTGACTTAATGATATCAAGGGTTCATTCTCACCTCACCTCCTGAGTTCAGCTCTTTTGTCCATGTTTGATTCAAGACTGGAATGAGGTCAGAAGCTGAATGGCCCTGGTGGAAACCAAACCGAGCATGAGTGAGCAGGTTATTGCTGAGGAAGCGCCACTTTCTAGCACCATTGATGACACCCTCCATTACTTTACTAATGGTTGCGGGTAGTCTGATAGAGCAGTAATTAGCCACGTTGGACTTGGCCTGCCTTTTATGTACAGGATGTGCCCGGTCAGTTTTTCGCATTGCCAGGTAAATGCCAGTGTTGTAGCTGTACTAGAACAACTTGGCCAGGAGTGCAGCTAGTTCTTAAACCCAAGCCTTCAGAATGTTGTCAGGGCCTAGAGTCTTTGCAGTATCTAATGCCTTCCACAGTCACAATTGAAAAGTACTTTATTGGCTGTAAAACATTTTGGGATGCGTTGACCTTTTTACCCCATTCACTCCATCACCAAGATCTATTTCCATCTCTGTAACATTGTTCATCTCAGCCCATGGATCAGCTTTTCTACTGCTGAAGCCCTCATCCATGCTTTTGTTTCCTCTAAACCTGACCATTCCAGTGCTCTTCTGGCCAGCCTCCCATCTTCCACACAACTCTGGCTCATCCAAAACTCTTAATGCTTTACCTTGTGTCCGAAAGATGTGCAGGTTAGGTGGATTGGCCATGCTAAATTTCTCCTAGTGTCCAACGATTAGGTGTGATGATAAGATTATAGGAATGGGGCGGGAGAGTGGGGTGCACTTTCAGAGGGCCGGTGCAAACCCAATAGGCTGAAAGGCCTCCTTCTGCACTGTAGGGATTCTATGATTGTAACGGCTCACAGATTGTACACCTCAATATTAAACTCCTCACCCTTGTCTTCAAACCTCTCCATAACCTTTCCCCATCCCTGGGCAGGATACTCCGATTTTGAGGCTATGTCCCCACATGGCGTGGGAACGGTGGCGTTTTACGACAGAAAAAATGGCTTAAAACGGCCACCGATCCTCCGTTTGGCTTGGGGCTAGCATCAAGACAGTGTAGAACACCCGATGCGGCCCAGATAATTGCCACGCCGTGTAACGTAGCTCCGGCTGCTCGCGGACCCGGCCTGCGAAATAGTGCCCCCACTTTGCCGGTTTGCGTGCCCCGGACCAACCCCCAACAGTGCCCCCAACCCCTGACGAAGACCCCCTGACCATGGATTGACCCTTCCCCGACTGTAGCGGTGCTGGACTGAGTCCGCATTCACCATGCTGAGTTCCCGACAGATGAGAACACACGCGCCGGACGTCGTCGGGAACTCGGCCGGAGGGGGGTGGAGCATCGGGGGGGGGGGGGGGGGGTGGGCCTCAGGCAATGTCCTGAGGCCGTCGATATGCCGCTTTGGAGGGGACGGAGCATCACGAAAGCGGCGCCGCCCCTGATTTGTTTGTGTACGGGGACTCTCTGGCCGATCGGCAAACGCGATTTTGGAGTCAGCGACCGGAAATTTCCGCCCCCTTTCTCTGTACTATCCTCCAGTCCCACAACCCCTAAAATCTCTGCGCTCATCCAATTCTAACTTTGTGCACATCCCCACTTTTTCTTGTTCTTTCATTGACAGCAGTGCCTTTGGTAGCCTAGAATCTCAGCTCTAGACTTTCTTCCCTAAACTTTCTACCTCTCTTTTGTCCTTTAAATATGCACCTTAAAACCAACCTCTTTCACCAAGCTTATGTTCAACTGTCCTAACATATCTTTCTGTGCCTCAGTCTCAAATTTTGTAAGCGAGTGATTCTGTGAAGAATCATGTGATGTTTTTACTTTATTGAAGGTGCTATACAATTGCAAGTTGTTGCTGCAGCTGAACTGAAAATTCTGAAGAAACTAACACATCACGAACAATTTTCCAACTTTCCATCTTTTCACACTTGCTGCACTCTATTTTCCAACTATTTTAGATGCAAGAGATAATGTGAAGCCCATGCCAAAATTTAAAACATAGAATCGTAGAAGTTATAACATAAATTTATAGTATAGATTTATAGTGTAGTATCAAAGTGTGGATCCTTGCAAGTCAGCAGATGGGGATGATTCAGGTTTGTAAAGAGAAGTTGTTGCCAGAGAATTCAATGTGCGACAAAATAATAGGAAACAGAATAAAACATGGTTTGCACCAAATGATCACACTTCTAATGTAAAATTCTCTTTAGAAGGAAGTTACTAGTAGATACTTAGTATGCTGTGTTTACAGTAAGGTGGTGCTTTATAAACTGTACATTAAAGGAAGCAGTACCAGAGTCTCCAGAGAGAAATCCTCACATAGGTTTTCAGCAAATTACTGGAGACAATTCACTGCAGGATAAAATATAAATGACTGCCTTTGATAGTTCTGGTTGTTGCTGGTCACTGCTGTTCCTGAATGCAGGAGGACAGAGCACTCAGTGCACCAAATGGGAGCTTCTGATCACTTTATATCACATAACATAACGGGCTACAAAGCGAAGCCGAGCAGTATCTCTGGCAGCAGCGCACCCCTCCCCGATGAACTTAATGCATTCTATGCTCGGTTCGAGCAGGTAATCAACAATCCGCTGTCAAGTGCCCCAGCAGCCCACAATTCACCCATACCCACCACCACAGCTTCCGAAGTCAGATCGGCCTTCCTGAAAGTGAACCCACGGAAGGCGACGGGCCCGGATGGGATCCCTGGTCGTGCACTCAGAGCCTGCGCAGACCAGCTGGCAGAGGTATTCACAGACATCTTTAACCTGTCTCTACTCCACTCCAAGGT
This sequence comes from Scyliorhinus canicula, assembly GCF_902713615.1. Taxonomy (NCBI): domain Eukaryota; kingdom Metazoa; phylum Chordata; class Chondrichthyes; order Carcharhiniformes; family Scyliorhinidae; genus Scyliorhinus; species Scyliorhinus canicula. Next base: position 170,364,719 of record NC_052147.1, on the reverse strand, counting down.
CCCCACCTGCTTCAAGAAGACCACCATCATACCGGTAAGAAGAACCAGGCAACGTGCCTCAATGACTACCGCCCGGTGGCCTTGACGTCAGTTGTAATGAAGTGCTTCGAGAGGCTGATCATGAAGCGCATCACCTCCATACTCCCGGAACGCCTCGACCCACTTCAATTCGCATACCGTCGCAACCAGTCCACATCAGACGCCATTTCCCTGGCCCTACACTCATCCCTAGAGCATCTTGAAAACAAGAACTCCTACATCAGACTCCTATTTATTGACTACAGCTCCGCCTTCAACACCATAATCCCAGCCAAGCTCATATCAAAGCTCCAAAACCTAGGACTTGGCTCTCCACTCTGCAACTGGATCCTCGATTTTCTGACCAACAGACCACAATCAGTAAGAATGAACACCAACACCTCCTCCACAATAGTCCTCAATACCGGTGCCCCGCAAGGCTGCGTACTTAGCCCCCTACTCTACTCCCTGTACACACACGACTGCGTGGCAAAACTTGGTTCCAACTCCATCCACAAGTTTGCTGACGATACGACCATAGTGGGCTGAATCTCGAATAACGACGAGTCAGAATACAGGAGGGAGATAGAGAACCTGGTGGAGTGGTGTAACGACAACAATCTCTCCCACAATGCCAGCAAAACTAAAGAGCTGTTCATTGACTTCAGGAAGAAAAGTACTGTACACACCCCTGTCAGCATCAACGGGGTCGAGGTGGAGATGGTTAGCAGTTTCAAATTCCTAGGGGTGCACATCACAAAAAATCTGTCCTGGTCCACTCACGTCGACGCTACTACCAAGAAAGCACAACAGCACCTATACTTCCTCAGGAAACTAAGGGAGTTCGGCATGTCCACATTAACCCTCACCAACTTTTACAGATGCACCATAGAAAGCATCCTATCGGGCTGCATCACAGCCTGGTATGGCAACTGCTCGGCCCAGGACCGCAAGGAACTTCAGAGAGTCGTGAATACCGCCCAGTCCATCACACAAACCTGCCTCCCATCCATGGACTCCATCTACACCTCCAGCTGCCGGGGAAAAACGGGCAGCATAATCAAGGATCCCTCCCACCTGGCTTAATCACTCGTCCAACTTCTTCCATCGGGCAGGAGATACAGAAGTCTGAGAACACGCACGAACAGACTCAAAAACAGCTTCTTCCCCACTGTCACCAGACTCCTAAATGACTGACCTCATTAACACTACACCCTGTATGCTTCATCCGATGCCAATGCTTATGTAGTTACATTATATATCTTGTGTTGCGCTATTCTGTATTATCTTGTATTTTCTTGAATTTTGTTTAATTCCCTTTTCTTCCCATGTACTGAATAATCTGTTGAGCTGCTTGCAAAAAAATACTTTTCACTGTACCTCGGTACACGTGACAATAAACAAATCCAATCCAATCCAATCTAAAGGGTGGATTATCTAAACCCTTGCGCATGGCAAAGGTTCTTTACATGCTACATATTGGAAAATCATGTGCAGGGATGTGGGGCTTTTGAAGGCGTCTGAGGTACCTTGCTAAGTGCAAGTCTCTTGTGTTTGCTGCTGACTGAATAAAATAAAAGGATGATACCGCTGACTTTAGCGAAATGGATAGCTGATTCATAGTCTGAGCACCACACCCAAAGTATTTATTTCCCATTTCTTTGCTCTTACCGAATGAATGTCATTCCTTTAAGCGATTATTTTGAAATTAATGCTTTTACTATTATTTCTATTTTCTAGACATCATGCTGAATTTTCGGACAACATATGTCAGTAAGTCTGGACAGGTTGTCTATGATCCTCGCTCAATCTGTGTGCACTATGCAACTACCTGGTTCTTCGTGGATCTTATAGCTGCACTTCCCTTTGACCTCCTCTACGCATTCAATATCAATGTGGTGAGTCTGTTTGCATAGGAAATACTGAAATGCAGAAAGTTACTGATCATAGCATAAGCATATTAAATAATAACATTGCCTGTTGCTCCGGAAGTAGTTATACCATATCTCTATTTGTTTTAGATTGTGATGCCAATTTTCTGAGTCCAGAATGAGACTTGAATTTCATTTAGTTTTTCATTCTGGCACCTAAAGAAGTAGAATGCTTTAGTTATTTATTTTCCCATTTCCTTTCCCTTCCCCATGTTGGTACTGCCACCTACGTGAGTGACTTCCCACATGAGCAGGTAGCACTCTGACAACACAACTAATTACATAGGAACATGCAGAAATGGTGGGCAAGAAAGGACTGCAAGCCTAGCCCACACTCATGGTGCCTGCAACATTGTAACGAGACATTTCCTACTGCCTCACTCCCTCACCCCTCTCAGAGCCCTGGGGAGTGGCAAAAAAAGGCAGGAAAAGCCTAGGAACATTAACAAAGGAAGAAAAAAAAAAAGAAAATTCCTCCCTGAGCCCCTCAGACAACCCAACCCAATCCATGAGATCAATTATCGTTAAGTGTGAGCTCAGCCATTACTGTTCTATTCCAGTCTACATAAAGAAATGTCTTAACCAAAAAATTTAATTATGCACTAAGATGTGTGAAGACCCAGTTCTTATTTTTTCAAACTAACTGCAATAACTAACTTATGACGGAGTGGGTAGTGACCCAACTGTGGATCAGAAGTCCCGGGTCCTAGTCCCATTGCGGGACTTGATGGTTACAGAAGGAGCATTCATAACATGGCCAAACAGTAAGAGAAGGAAGGTTTCCTTGTCAACCCTACTGTAGAAGGCAACGGCAAACCACTGCAGTACAATGCCAAGCGTAATCAAGGACTAATCCAATGGAAGTCCATGTTACCAGTACCCTCTTAGGGCATGGTACCTGAAGGAGGATATAGCAGTCAAATACCAGAGAGACCATTGACCATAAGACCATAAGACATAGGAGCAGAATTAGGCCACTCGGCCCATCGAGTCTGTTCTGCCATTCAATCATGGCTGATATTTTTCTCATCCCCCCCATTCTCCTGCCTTCTCCCCATAACCCCTGATCCCCCATGAATCAAGAACCTATCTATCTCTCTCTTAAAGACCCTCATGATTTGGACTGCACAGCCTTCTGCAGCAGAGTTCCACAGATTCACCACCCTCTGGCTGGAGAAATTCCTCCTCATCTCTGTTTTAAAGGATCGTCCCTTTAGTCTGAGATGGTGTCCTCTGATTCTAGTTTTTCCTACAAGTGGAAACATCCCCTCTATGTCCACGCTATCCAGGCCACGCAGTATTCTGTAAGTTTCAATAAGATCCCCCCTCATCCTTCTAAACTCCAACGAGTACAGACCCAGAGTCCTCACCCGTTCCTCATACGACAAGTTCTTCATTCCAGGGATCATTCTTGTGAACATCCTCTGGACCCTTTCGAAGGCCAGCGTGTCCTTCCTTAGATACAGGGCCCAAAACTGCTCACAATACTCCAAATGGGGTCTGACCAGAGCTTTATATAGCCTCAGAAGTACATCCCTGGTCTTGTAATCAAGCCCTCTGGACATGAATGCTAACATTGCATTTGCCTTCTTAACTGCAAACTGAACCTGCACTTGAACCTTAAAAGAATCATGAACAAGGACTCCCAAGTCCCATTGTCCTTCTGATTTCCTAAGCATGTCCCTATTTAGAAAATGGTCTATGTCTAAATTCCTCCTTCCAAAGTGCATAACTTCACACTTTTCCACATTGTATTTCATTTGCCACTTCATTGCCCACTCTACTACCTTGACCAAATCCTTCTGTAGCCCACCTGCTTCCTCAATACTACCTGACCCTCGACAGATCTTTGTATCATCTGCAAACTTAGCAACAGTGCCTTCAGTTCCTTCATCCAAATCATTAATGTATATTGTGAAAAGTTGTACTCCCAGCATTGACCCTGAGGCACACCACTAGTAACCGGCTGCCATCTTGAAAAAGACCCCTTTATCCCCACTCTCTGCCTTCTGCCAGCCAGCCAATCCTCTATCCATGCCGGGATCTTACCTTAACACCATGTGCTCTTAACTTATTTAACAGTCTCCTACGCGGCACCTTGTCAAAGGCCTTCTGGAAATCTAAATAAATCATGTCCACTGGTTCTCCTTTGTCTAACTTCCTTTTTACCGCCTCAAAGAACTCTAACAGATTTGTCAGACATGACCTCCCCTTGACAAAGCCGTGCTGACTCAGTCCTATTTTATCACGCACTTCCAAGTACTTTGCAGGAGGTGACAGCGATGGAGTGTTTGGATGCTGAAGTTAGGTCAGGTTTGGAAAAGTGGAAGTAAATTTGCTACTGTCCTTGTCTCATTCAAAACCTCAAAACTGGCAGCATAGAGCAAAGGGCAGGTGGTGGTGTTAATGAGGGCAGGGTGTTAGGAGTAGTGCGTGTTGAAACTGAGTTGATTGTGAACCATCAGACACTCCTGCCTGACTGGAAGCATAGAGACTTTACGCAGTGTCTGTCCAGTACCAGCACAGCAACATATGGATTCCAGAACAGAGATAGATGCAGTCCATGAGATGACACTATCAGAGAACCGTGATCATGAAAATAAGTTACCAGGTATAAGAACCGGCATTCACATGCTTTCAGTGAATCAATTAAAAGACTAAAGGAGGGACAGTCAAACATAAACAGACAGAACATAACACATTTTAAATATGTAAATAAGAATAAATGCATCTTCATAGCTTTAGAGTCCTGTGTTTGAATAGGTTTTAGTTTCAATTAAGAGGCAACCTAACTTCATTCCATCTCTCTCCTGGCATTCTTAGATGACAAAATGATATTTCATCCTGGGAAATTTGCCTGGTATGTTGCTGTAACATAATTCTGCTTCATTCTCCTGCTTTTATCTTCCAAAATCAACTTCCCTTGTCCCACATATTATCATTAATTGGTTGACCAATGAACCTTAGATCAGGCTAATTATTTTTCAGATGTAATTAATGATATAATTTGTGAAAGAGGATTAATCCAGCTCCATTTTTTCTGCTGAACTGTTCAAATATTGTACAGGTTTAATGTTCCAGACTAATCAAAGGATACCAACCAATTTCATCTCTTTGCCTTGTAGGGTAGGATTTGAGTGGTCCCGGGGAAAGATGGGATGGAGTGGGTGGAGATAGCATATACAATTCTGGGCTTTATTAATGGGGACAAAGACTACAAGAGCAAGGAGGTTTTGCTGAATTTATACAAGACACTGAATAGTTAGACCTGAGCTGGAATATTGTGTACAGTTATGGATACCACGCTATAATAATAATCTTTATTGTCACAAGTAGGCTCACATTAACACTGCAATGAAGTTACTGTGAAAAGCCCCGAGTTGCCACATTCCGGCGGCTGTTCGGGTACACAGAGAGAGTATTCAGAATGTCCAAATGACCTAACAGCGCATCTTTCAGGACTTGTGGGAGGAAACCGGAGCACCCGGAGGAAACCCACACAGATACAGGGAGAACGTGCAGACTCCACACAGACAGTGACCCAAGCCGGAATCAAACCTGGGACCCTGGTGCTGTGAAGCAACAGTGCTACCCACTATAGAAAGGATGTGAATGCATTGGAGTGAGTGCAGATGAGAATGGTTCCAGAGATAAGAAACTTCAATTATGTGGATAGTGTAGTGATATGCATCACTGTATAAACACAAGGGGTTAATGTAAATACACTACAACTAAGTAACCACTAGAGGGAGCACCAGAAATGTATATATACATAGACAAACAGGAAGTCAGGCTCTCTCTTCACAGGAACGGCAGCTGGTGAGCAGGATACAGACAGGCAGCTCAGATGTAACATAGTATAAGCACTGGAGAGAGAACAAACTCATAGAAATAAAGCATCATCTTCAACTGTAAGACTACGAGCTTTATTCAGACACAAGGAATAACACATGGTACCAAGTGACTTCAGAACACTTACTGGAAAAGTTACACAAGATGCAGACAAAGCAAGATCGAAAACAGAAGAAAACTCGGATGTGGGGAGACTTTGTTGAGTTGATGAAACTCGTTGGAACTCCACCAGCTGAAAACAACTGGTAATTTAAGTCATAGATGGAAAATCTTTTAACAAACGTTCGAACTGTATGTCGTAGCTAATGAGTTGAGCGCGGCCTCGTAAGAAATGAAAATAGCACTTCACCTAGCAGAACATGAAGCTAGAGAAATCTATAACTGCTTTAATTACTTGAAAGGTGAAGACAACACCAAATTAGAAGTGATACTTAAAAATTGTGAAGATTACTGTAACACCAGTAACAATGCTGCTTTAATACATTCAATGCTTGGAGACCAAATTGCACAGGGGATTAGTAATGCGAAACTCAAACAATCATCAGAACAGAAAAGGTTAATGCTGGAAATCGTGATTGACAAGTGCAGATCACAAGAAAAAATTAACTACATTTTTAACAAGAAAAAATGGCAAAACAGTTCCTTTCCACGAGTCTGAAGAAGTTAAAATGGCGTCTGAGCACATTTTAAACTGCCAGGGAACAAAAGACGGAAAACTGGGTCAGCGCATGTACAGGCAACCACAATCGCGGATGCGCAATACGTGGGTCTGCGCACGCGCAGTCTACGAAAAAACACATAGTAAAGGAAAATCGATTTGCTCATGCGCAATCGATTCCTACGCTTTACGTCATGAGCGTCATGACGTCAGAGGCCCCGGACCACGCCTACTTAAAGAGGAAATGCACAAAAACTGAAAAAAAGAGTTTTAAAACTACATAATACATTTTTTTTTACCTCGAAAGGCAGAACAATGCCTGAACTTCTACCAGAAGTTGAAAATAACCTCTGCAGCACCCTGGAACAAGCAGTTTTCACCACCCAAAGTGATGAGCACAAAGACTAATCCAAAACAAAAGATGATTTGTTTATCGAAGAATACTTCTCAGATATGACTGAGTTATTCAGATGTGATGATCATAAAAGCATCAGCGCCACAATTGAAAGCTCAACACGACTCTACTCATGGTAGATGAATCCAATACCATGATGCAATGGCACATGTCCGTGCATGAACAAGACCATGAAGGTCTATCAGCCTTATTTGAGCAACCAGCAGCAGACTATGAAAGCCTACCAAGCTGACGTGAACAACAAAAAGACGATGAAAGTCTACCCAGCTTATTTGAGCCACCAGAAGAAGACTATGAATGTCTACCCAGATCATTTAACCAATAAAAAGACACTGAATGTCTACCCACTTGTATGTGAGACAAGGAAGAAATCACGATTCCCATACAAGATGTACAAGATCACAGTGAGACTGACAGATCTCCGCTTGTATGTACAGAAGCACTCAACAATCAAAGTGAAACTAATCTTGAGTTCAGTGAGACCACGTCAATTAAAACCTCATCTACTCTAACCTATCCACAAGACAATGAAACCTTAAAGATTTTGACTCCAGAAGAGGAGCATCAAGAAACCAAAGATGATTCAAATGAACCTGAAATGACTCCAAAAGAGGAGCACCAGGAAATCAATGATAAACAATGTTATTAAAACATTTTGGCACAGTAAACAACAACAATATAAACCCCCCCCCCCCCCCCCCCGCTGACGATTAATTTTCCGCGAAGAAGTCAGTAAATGGCTGCCACCTCCGGGCGAACCCTGACAGTGACCCTCTCAGAGCAAACTTAATTTTCTCCAGACCAAGAAAGCTCACCATATCCGATAGCCAGGCCTCCGACTTCAGGGGTTTTGAGTCCCTCCATGCCAGCAGAATTCGTCGCCGGGCTACCAGGGAAGCAAAGGCCAAATCATCAGCCTCTCTCTCCACCTGGACTCCTGGGTCCTCTGAAACCCCATAAATAGCCACCTCTGGACTCATCACCACCCTTGTTTCAGTACCCAGGACATAACGTCCACGAATCCCTGCCAGTACCCCCTGAGTTGTGGACATGCCCAGAACATGTGGACATGGTTCGCCAGTCCTCCAGAACATCTGTCGCACCTGTCCTCCAATGCAAAAAATTTACTCATCCGGGCCACTGTAATGTGGGCCCGGTGGACGACCTTGAATTGAATCAGGCTGAGCCTAGCACATGTTGCGGTCGCGTTTACCCTACTCAACGCCTCCGCCCATAAGCCCTCTTCTATCTCACGTCCGAGCTCCTCTTCCCACTTAAGCTTCAGCTCCTCAGTCTGTGTCTCCTCTGCTCCCATAAGTTTTTTATATATATCCGAGACCCTCCCCTCCCCACACATCCACTTGACACTACCCTGTCCTAGATCCCCCTGAGTGACAGGCATGGGAAGGATGGAATCTGTTTGTGTAGAAAGCCCCACACCTGCAATTACCTGAACTCATTCCCTCTCGCCAGCCCAAATTTCTCCTCTAGCACCCTCATACTCGGGAAGCCTCCTTCCAAGAACAGATCCCCCATCCTCTCAGCCCTAGCCCTCCACCATGTTCGGAACCCACCGTCCATATTCTCCTGGGCAAACCGGTGATTGTCGCAGATTGGGGACCAAACCGATGCTCTCACTTGCCCACGATGCCCACTTTTGGGAAGGCCAGTCCATCCAGAAAGCTCTTCATCCCCTCCAGCCCCGGAGGGGGTTCCGCGGTGTAAAGCTTACTATAGAAGTCCCTGAACACCTTGTTGAGCCCTGCCGGGTCCCCCCCCCCCCCCACCCCCGCTGTCGACTACCTTCCCTATTTCCCTGGCCGCCTCCCTCTTCCTCAGTTACTCTGCGAGCATTCTACTGGCTTTCTCCCCATGCTCATAAATCGCACCCCTCACCATCCGAAGCTGCTCCACCGCCTTACCTGTGGACAACACCCCAAACTCCGTCTGTAGCCTTCGTCGTTCCATTAATAACTCTGCCCCCGGGGTCTCCGCATAGCTCCTGTTTATCTGTAAGATCTCCCTTACCAGTCAGTCCATTTCTGCCCTGTCCGTCCTGTCCCTATGCGCTCTAATCGAAATCAGCTCCCCTCTCACTACTGCCTTCAGCGCCTCCCAAAGCACTGCAGCAGACTTTCCCTGTGTCATTGACCTGCAGGTAGTTTTGCATACATTTCCTCACCCTCTGACACACCACCTCGTCCGCCAACAAACCGACCTCCAGCCTCCATTCAGGGCGCTGAAAACTTTCCTTGCAGACCTGCAGATCAACCCAGTGTGGGGCATGGTCCGAAATAGCGATCGCCGAATATTCTACGTCTGTCACCCCGCCAGCAAATCCCTGCTCATGATGAAAAAATCAATTCATGAATACACCTTATGAACATGTGAATAGAACGAAAACTCCCTCCATGGATCAGCTCCCCCCAATTGCTCCATAAACCTCCTCCGTTCTTTTGCCATGGCCTGCATCTTACCCGTTTTTGAACACGACCGGTCTCGGCCGGGGTCAAGGACTGTGTTAAAATCACCTCCCATAATCAGCCTGTGTGAGTCCAGGTCAGGTATCTTCCCCAGCAGTCTCTTAATAAAATCCACATCATCCAAGTTTGGGGCATATGCATTGACCAAAACTACCCTCATCCCATCAAGCTTGCCACTCACCATGACAAATCTGCCTCCCCCATCCGAGATTGTGCTGCCCACCTCGAATTGCACCCGTTTGTTAACCAAAATAGCGACCCCCCTGGTTTTAGTGGACCTGTGGAACCTGACCACCATCGCTCGGGGGGGGGGGGGCGCTCGCGGCTGCCTTGCCAGCGCTCTGTGTGCCCCGAGTGGAAGACCTGGCTAATCCAGCCCTTCCTCAGTCTGACCTGGTCAGATGGGTCTCCAGAAGAATTATTACATCCGTCTTCAGCACCTTCAGATGCACGAACACACGTGCCCTCTTTACCGGCCCGTTTAACCCTCTAACGTTCCAAGTGATCAGCCTGGTTGAGGGGGACCGTTTCCCCCCACCCCCGCCGATCAACCATCTCCTTTCTTGGGGCCATCACTAGCCCCTATGTCGCGCTTCCACTGGCCCGCCCCCACCTCCGACCTCCTCCATATTCCCGAACCCAAGTCCCTCCCTCGTCAGCAGTTAAACTACCTCCCTTCCCCTCCTAGCAACAACACCCTGTAACCTAACCCCTGCCATAAACTAGCTATATACACACCCTCCAACTGGCTTCCATAGACCAGCTCACCCCACTAGCCTGGTGACTCTCGACTCCGGCACCAACAAGTCTCCCACCTATTGTTCCCTCTGACCCATCCCCCACCCATCAACACCACTTCCCCAAACCAGTCATCCTTGAGCAATTGCTCCGAAAAGAAAAAAAACAAGGAACAAAGAAAACCCCAACGCTAGTGCAAATCGAATACAACAAAATAAGTAATAGGCACTTCCAACCACCCCAATCAGAACACAAAAAGCCCCCAGCACCAAATACCTTAACTACACTCTTTGCCCAGTGAAAACTTAATACAGGAGAGAAAAAAAAGGAAAAAAACACAACACAAGAAAAACGTTTAAATATCGCTTAGTGTCTTTTTAACACACGTCCAAAAGGTCCTCAGTTCGGCACCAGCCCTTCTCTCTTGGCGAAGTCCATCGCATCCTCGGGTTCCTCAAAGTAATGGTGCCATCCCTTGTGCTTGACCCACAGGCGTGCCGGGTACAGCAGCCCAAACTTCAGCTGCTTCTTAAACAGAATCTCTTTAACTTGCCTGCAGCCTGCCCTTCTTCTGGCCACCTCCACGCTCAGGTCCTGGTAGATGTGCAAGACACTGTTATTCCAATGGCAGCTCCGCGTGCTCTTGGCCCACTGTAGCAACCACTCCTTGTCCAGGAACCTGTGGAACCTGACCACCATCGCTCGGGGGGGAGGAGGGGGAGGAGGAGGGGGGGGGGAGGACTGGGGGAGGGGGAGGGGGGGAGGAGGGGGGGGGGGGGCTCGTGGCTGCCTCGCCAGTGCTCTGTGTGCCCTGTCCACCTCCACCCAAGAAATCAATGATGATTCAAGTGAACAAGAAATGACTCCAGAAGAGGAGCACCAAGGAATAAAAGAGGAATCACATCAACCACAAAGGAGTGATGTCACCAAGATCAATGCAACATCAGATCATTCACACAATCCTCAAGAAGAAACGCTCAATGAAACATCAGATACCACATAGGACACTGACACAAATAACTTTGAGAATAACTTGAATTATCCACACGGAACAGTCATTGAGAGCAACAAGATCAACAAAAACCACAAGAAGCACAACCGAAACAAGAACAACAATAGCAACAACAAAAACAACAAGAAGCACAACAAGAACAACAAGAAGCAAACCAGCTTTCAAGGCAGATGACATACAGAATCAATACCACAAGCACAGAAAAAAGTCGAGGTCAGACACCAAAGATGAAATACATAATCGCTACCACAAGCATAAAAAAATGTTTAAATCAGACAACAAAGTGATTCGACCACCTCATGATGACTTCTTGGTTACTTAAACACAAGAACACTGACGACGTTCACAAAGAAATGACGACATCAACATCACCACTTCAACAACAGAAGAAGAAAGCAACTCAACCGAACAAATTCATAAAGTTTGGACTCATAATTTTTTAAAATTATGATTGGACTCATAAATATTAATTGGCTTTGTATAATCATCAATATCATCACAACTTGTACATGTCATCATTTAGCTACCTGTTTTGTACTATTTTCTTCAACAAAGTACAGAAAATATGGAACAATAGAAAAGGGGGGATGTAGTAATAGGTATCACTTTGTATACACAAGGGGTTAATGTAAATACACTACAACTAAGTAACCACTAGAGGGAGCACCAGAGATGTATATATACATAGACAAACAGGAAGTCAGACTCTCTCTTCACAGGAACTGCAGCTGGTGAGCAGGACACAGGCAGTTCAGATGTAACATAGTATAAGTGCTGGAGAGAGAACTAACTCATGGAAATAAAGCATCTTCTTCAACTGTAAGACTACGAGCTTTATTCAGACACATGGAATAATACAGATAGTTTAGAGCGTTTGGGACTGTTCTCCTTGGAGAGAAGAAAGCTAAGGGGAGAATTAGTGTTAAAAGATGTGCAGGTTAGGTGGGATTGCCATGCTAAATTTCTCCTTAGTGTGCAAACATGTGCAAGTTAGGTGGGGTTATGGGGTTACAGAGTGGGCACTGGGTCTAGGTAGGGTGCTCTTTCAGAGGGTTGGTGCAGACACGATGGGCCAAATGGCGTCCTTCTGCATTGTAGGGATTCTATAGTTCTTCTATGGTTCTATTGAAATGAAAAATGAGATGAAAATCGCTTATTGTCACGAGTAGGCTTCAAATGAAGTTACTGTGAAAAGCCCCTAGTCGCCACATTCCGGCGCCTATTCAGGAAGGCTGTTACGGGAATCGAACCGTGCTGCTGGCCTGCTTGGTCTGCTTTAAAAGCCAGCGATTTAGTCCTGTGCTAAACAGCCCCTATTTGATATAGATCTTCAAAATCATGAGATGGCAGACAGAGTAGATAGGTACAATCTGTTCCCGCTCGTAAAAGGATCAAGAATGAGAGGGCACAGATTTAAAGTGATTTAGAAAAGAAGCAAGTGTGATGTGAGAAAAATCTTTTTCACACAGCGAGTGGACCGGATCTGGAATACATTGCTTGTAAGTGTGGTGGAGGCAAATTCAATCAAGGCATTCAAGAGGGCATTAGATGATTGCTTGAATAAAAACGATGTGCAAGGTGTGGGGAAAAGGCAGGTGAATGGCACTAAGTCATTATGCTCGTTAGAAGAGTGGGTGAAGACACAACGGGCGAAATAGCCTCCCTCTGCTCCATAACAATTCTGCGATTCTGTGAGGGCGTGCTGTAAAATAGCAGGAAACCAGGTTGGGGCAGCTCCCTACTGCAGTTCTGCTGTCAGGGAAGTTTCCCAGCAGTGGAACTGGACACAGATCAGCTGTGTAGAAAATGAAGGCAGGCAACCAATTTAAAGAATTAAAGTCCCCAATAAGAGCAATTTTCCCAGGGTGCTAACATTTTGGCAACAACTAAGTGACACTCATTGCTCGGGGGAGGGCTCCAGCTTCATGGACACAGCCTCCTGCCGCAGCCTAGAGGGAAATTGGAGGTGGAAGCTCCAGAAAAAGCCACCCCATGGCTCCAATGCGGCCTGCTTGCTTGGTACCTCTGAATTTCATTTTCAGTGCTATACTGAAGCTTGAATCCAGATTTGGGTCCAACTGCAGTTCTAAAACAAGACTGCTCTATTCTTCACTATTCTCAAACAATAAGGCTTTAGTCTAAATCCTTCCATTAAAGTTTGGTTGATAAATTGAGCAAATTTCTATAGATAGGTAATGGTGTTCTGTAACATCCCACAGCAGTTTTATGTCATTGTTTTCAAACTGGGATCTCTGGACCTTGAGTCCACAAGGGATTAATTGTAATTGTGAGGGATTTATATTTCAATTTGTTTTGGGGCTACTTACTTAAATATAATTAATAGCTTTATTTGCTTTGGAGAGCTGACACTATTGAGAATATGGACCCATGAGACTGTGCGGGAAGTCTTATCACAAAACAGTTGAAATCCTCTGCTCTGATCATTCCGTGAGTACAATGCCATTGGGGAATAATTGCTTGAAACCTTATTATTATAGGTTTTTTAGCGAGTATTCTGCGATTGATTATCAGCAATTAACTAGCCTTTCTCTCTCAGCAGAAAGATAAACTTTCTTTCAGGCAAAATGGCATTTTTCTGAGTCTAATTGTTTAATTTCCACAGTATTTTGGAGTCCATCTGCTGAAAACCGTGCGCCTGCTACGTCTGCTCCGGCTGCTGCAGAAACTGGACCGTTACTCACAGTACAGTGCTGTGGTCCTCACATTGCTCATGTCGATGTTTGGACTGATAGCACACTGGATGGCCTGCATTTGGTACTTCATTGGACAGAAGGAAATTGAAGCCAACGACCTTTCTACCTGGGAAATCGGTAAGTGATGCCACTTGTACGGGTCAGCTCAGATTGTATCTGGTCAGAGACTTATCGAAGTGCAGTAGATTCTCTGGATCCACAGCAAAGAAAAAATAAGATATTCTCCGAGGGAGGAGTGGTTGTGTTGCCAACTAGTGACACGGTTTAAGGAAAGCATGGCAATGTTTGATGATGTCTACAATGTTGAAAAACTGTTTGAGAAAGCTTTCAGTTTGGAGGGGAGAAAGTCAGCATAGTGGTATCACACGCTGTCAAGTGTGTCAAGGCAATGTAAACGAATAAAACAACTTTAAAACTTTTTGAAAAGAAACAAAAGTTGTACTGGAGTGATTCCAATGAAGGTAATAATTTGCTTGAACTGACAACAAGTATTTGTACATGCTGCAATACTGCTATAAGATGGGTAAAGTTCAGATACTAAATGGCAGAAGGAAGAACAATTTGTGTCATAGCTAGAAAAATCCAGTCAGTTTCATAGACTGACCTAGAAGGAATACAGGCAACATCTGCCTGCTGCTGTGATGTCAGAGAACTGGGAAAGACTGCAGTCTTTCAAGAAAATTGCAAAAATGTCGCTCAATCATCCCACTTTCTCAATACACTCCTAAATGTTTCCAACACTGACTTCCTGCATTGTCTCTCTAGGATGTTTGCCTCGCACCTTCAACAACACAGGTATAAAGTAATTAAATCTGAAGTGCCTGTGTCTCTTCCTTCTTCTCAGCTTGCCCAAAAATATCAATCTATAAGGTTCCCCCACAATCTAATATACTGTCCTATAGATTTCCTCAATCTCTCTATTTGCATCTGACCTCTGGGTTTCCGAAACGATTAGCACAAGTGGGCATGATGACGACAGACAAGAGTCAATGTCAGTTGGATATTTAAAGGACCTTGTTGGGTTAAAATCTGAGGCATTGCCTAGGTGTTTCACTAACGCAAGAAAGTGCAGCAATGGATTCACAAGGCAGCACCTCACTTTGCAGATGCCTCCCCAGAGCTGTTGCTGCAGTCTATTGGGTCCATAGGGAGATTCTGCTCCTACCATGGCTGGAGATTGCAGAGGAGGTGAGCAACAGTAGTGTGGTGCTACACTCCCAGATAATGCTGGAAGAGGTTTAATGACCGTATTAGACCTGGTAAGGTGGGTGGCATTGCACATTCAAGTATATCCTGATGTACGTTTCAACCCAACCCTCCTCACTCTGCCTGCCCAAGCCTAATCCATCACATCACCCCTCATACCAAATTACCTCTTAGATCCCAACCCTTTAAGGCACCACCTCACATTCCCATCTTACAATCATTGCTGATATTCACCTTAATGCAATGTCACATCTGTACCTCACATCACATTTATTGTCTGAACATTAACTGAACACACTTTATTAGTCTCATTAATCTCTTCTTTCCCTCAGTCCAAGAGTTGAGTGCACAGTATTTACACAATACAACTTATGCATAGGGTTAGAGCACCAGGAAAGGGAAAACAACTGGAGGTGGCCCTCCAGCCTTCTGCATACTGAGAACTACAGAGGAGGAAGGAGAAGGAGAATTAAGTCTTCACTTAATGATGGCTTAATGACTTTGCACCTCAACTGTTCTAGACCAAGTGTCCTGCAGTAGATGATGCAGGAGAAGGACCAAAAACTCCTCAGAGAGGCCACTGACTTTGAACATGCACTATTACCGAAACTCATGCACACCATCACAGTAGAACGAGCAAGGCAGATAGCTGGGTTTTCATGTGATGCCAAACACAGTGGCTGGCACAGAGACGATAGGCCTAAGTAGCCTCTTCTTGTGCCATAAACTTTGTGTGCTCCTATCACAAGTGAGCAAGAGCAGGTGGAGATCCTGATCTGAGGTCATTGGATGCTGAGCCTTGGGGACTGTTGACAAAGAGGATTATTCTTGGTGTCAAATTCTAATTGTTCACCTCTAGCTCCTTCCAGGGGCCCAGAGGAGCTATTTGTAGAACCTTGGCTCGGTGATGTTCTGGCAGTCTTTCTAGCTGCAGTGTGCACAGTTGAAGAGAGGTTGGAGGGGTTTGTCTCCAGCATGAGTGCCACAATATTGCAGGCATTCTGATGATGTCGACATCCATGGGAAGAGTGACCACCAACTTAGAGCATAAGATGCTGACAAATGAATGCTGGCACTGAACAATGGCATATTCATCAGAATACCGCCTCATACGGGACTGATTGAAACCTTGACTTGGCCTATCAGTGCCTCACTGAAGTACAGGAATGGGCATCCAGCTCTTTGCTGGGAGGGAATATCAGGTGACTATGAAAGGGGAGATGGAGAAAGGAGACATGGAAGTGGATGTCCTACTCAAGGTGCTTCTACTTATTGCCTGTTGCTTCCCTTAAGCCCAAGGCTACATCCCTTTTGGTTGCTGAGGACTCCAGCATGATTTGGGGGCCTTGATTTCGACAAGTGTACAGTCAATGATTCTCTGGACATGCGGGAAGCTAGCCAGAGCCAGTAAATTAAAAGATTTCTCATTCTGATGGTCGGCATAAATTGCATAGTGTAAATAATTCCTGCCATGCCAAACATGACATCAGCCATCTGTGTAATGCATTTCTGTACGGCAGATTGCAAGGTTCTACAAATAGCTCCTCTGGGTCCCTGGAGGGAGCTAGAGGTGAACAAATTAGAATTTGACAGACATTCACATTATGTGCAAACCTGATCAACAAGGCAGAAGGTCTTTTGCCAGAAAGCTGCATGTGGCAGTGACGACCTAACGCAATCCCCTGAGCCTCCCGTCACATTATTCTTGGTAATTTCTGGGAAGCTTACCCCTTGCTGTAACCCCTGTGTTGATTCATCGTATTCCTCCATCACTGAAACTTATTGACCCATAGTATTCCTCCATCACTAAAACATTCTGACCCATAGTATTCCTCCATTACTGAACCATACTGACCCATAGTTTTCCTCCACCACTGAAACATACTGACTCATAGATTTCCTCCATCACTGAAACATACTGACTCATAGATTTTCTCCATCACTGAAACATACTGACCCATAGTATTCCTCCATCACTGAAACATACTGACCCATAGTATTCCTCCATCACTGAAACATACTGACCCATAGTATTCCTCCATCACTGAAACATACTGACCCATAGTATTCCTCCATCACTGAAACATACTTACCCATAGTATTCCTCCATCACTGAAATATACTGACCCATAGTATTCCTCCATCACTGAAACATACTGACCCATTGTATTCCTCCATCACTGAAACATACTGACCCATAGTATTCCTCCATCACTGAACCATACTGACCCATAGTATTCCTCCAGCATTGCATTGTTTATAAACATCTACGTATGATTGATAGCTCATGACCACATCAAGAGCAGTTAAATGCATTTTGCTGAGAAGAGAAATTTAACATAGATGCTTATAACTATGGGTCAGTATGTTTCAGTGATGGAGGAATACTATGGGTCAGTATGTTTCAGTGATGGAGGAATACTATGGGTCAGTATGTTTCAGTGGTGGAGGAAAACTATGGGTCAGTATGTTTCATTTAGAGGCATTCCCGCTGTTCACCGTGAATAGCAAGATCGGTGCAGAGCGCAAGTGGCCAGAGGATCATGCCCATGCACTACAGACAACTTGCCATCATAATAATGGCAGGCACATGCACAGTGGACTGAGGATATGTTCCTCAATTTTAAATTTTAATCTCTGCCACCAAGCCTTCCCTTCTCATGAAGAATTAACATTGATACCTTGGGCTTCACCAATGATAAGGAACAAATTTCCTTTTCACATACTTTCTTTTGTCGCACTGTAACATCTGCATCTTTAGACTACATTTATGATTGAAGTGTTTCCATTAACAGATATATCAATATTCGTCTGTACAATATGATTGTTTAATGTTATCTTGCTTCCAATCCATAATTTGGCACATAGATGGCCATTAGTTTGAGACCAAGAAAGCTAGAAAAAATAGAACAAGAGGTACAGTAATTTAATTTTGGGTTCCATCATGTGATTATTACTTGCATCAGGAATATGACTTTCGACCTGAATAGAAGAGAACCTTTGCTTCTTTCATGACATTGTTACAACCAGGTGAAGAAGGATTAAATGGCTTCCCTCCTTTCCTACTGCTCATTTGACTGCAACAAGTTAAAAAAAAACAGATGCCAATTCCATGCATGGTTAACTATTTACATGTTGTGACCACAAAAGACACGATCAGTTCAACAAATATGGCTGGGTGATGGGAACCGATGCAGGAAATCATTGGGAAGTAAGGAGGGGACAGAAACAAAGAGAACAGTGGAAGGCAGAGAAACCAAAGACAGAAATCGAAAAGAGCCACATTATATCATAATTCTAAAAGGGTAACAAATGTCAAAAAAACAAGCCTGAAGGTTCTGTGTTTCAATTGGAGGAGCATTTGTAATAAAGTTGTGAATTAAATGCGCTGAAAATCATTAATGGTGTGATGACCTGGATCCAGAGTGACCAAGGATGGAAACTCAACAGCTAGGGATATTCAATATTCAGGAAGGATAGAAGGAAAGGAAAGGGAAGTCGGCTAGCGTTGCTGGTTAAAGAGGATATTGAAGCAATAGTAAGGAAGGGCATTAGCCTGGATGATGTGGAATCTTTATGGGAAGAGCTGTAGAACACCAAAGGGCAACAAAGTTGGTGAAACTCGCTGCCGGAGGAGTGGGTGGAAGCAGGGACGATAGTGACATTTAATTGACAAATACATGAAAAGGATGGGAATAGAGGGATACGGACCCCGTAAGTGTAGAAGATTTTAGATTGGACGGTCAGCATGGCCGGCGTAGGCTTGGAGGGCCGAAGGGCCTGTTCCTGTGCTGTACTTTTCTTTGTCCTTGTTCTCTTTGTTCTTTGAGTTGTGTACGGTCCACCAAACGGTAGTTGTGAGGTTGGGGATAGCATCAAGCAGAAAATTAGAGATGCGTGCAGTAAGGGTACAGCAGTTATTATTGGTGACTTCAATCTGCATATTGATTGGGCTAATCAAACTGGTAGCAATGTGATGGAGGAGGATTTCCTGGAATGTATAAGGGATGTTTTTCTCGACCAATATGTCTGGAACCAACTAGAGATCAGGCCATCCTAGACTGTGTATTGTAGAATGAGAGAGAATTAATTAGGAATGTTGTGGTAGGAGATCTGTTCTGGAAGAGTGATCATAATATGATAGAATTCTTCATTAAGATGGAGAGTGACACAGTTAAGTCTGAGACTAGGGCCCGGAATTTAAAGAAAGCTAACGTGGATGGTACGAGACACACATTGGCTAGGATAAGCTGACGATGGATACTTAAGAGGTTGACGGTGGTATCAGGGTCCTGCGGCGAGCGTACGGGCAAATAGGCCGACATCGGACTATTTTAAGCTACACCGGGGGACGAGGCAGGGGTGGCAATTTCCCCACCATTATTCGCGGCAGCTATAGAGCCGCTGGCAATTGCGCTGAAAGCCTCAAGGGGCTGGAAGGGGTTGGTCCGGGGGAGAGTGGAACACAGAGTCTCATTTTACGCAGACGAACTGCTCCTGTATGTGTCGGACCCAGTGGGGGGATGGAAGAAATCATGAGAATTCTGGGGGAATTTGGCCGGTTCTTGGGGTACAAACTAAATATGGGGAAAAGCGAGATGTTTGTGAACCAGGCAAGGGGACAGGAGAGGCGATTGGGTGAACTTCCGTTTAGAGTGGTGGGGGAAGATTTAGGTATCTCGGCATCCAAGTGGCACGGGAATGGGAATGGTTACACAAACTTAATCTGGCCCGTCTGCTGGAAATGAAGGACAATTTTCAAAGGTGGGATGCGCTCCCGCTGTCACGAGCTGGGAGGGTCCAGACCGTGAAGATGACAGCAGGGTAGCATGGTGGTTAGCATAAATGCTTCACAGCTCCAGGGTCCCAGGTTCGATTCCCGGCTGGGTCACTGTCTGTGTGGAGTCTGCACGTCCTCCCCCTGTGTGCGTGGGTTTCCTCCGGGTGCTCCGGTTTCCTCCCACAGTCCAAAGATGTGCGGGTTAGGTGGATTGGCCATGCTAAATTGCCCGTAGTGTCCTAATAAAAGTAAGGTTAAGGGGGGGTTGTTGGGTTATGGGTATAGGGTGGATACGTGGGTTTGAGTAGGGTGATCATGGCTCGGCACAACATTGAGGGCCGAAGGGCCTGTTCTGTGCTGTACTGTTCTATGTTCTATGACGGTCCTTCCCAGATTCCTGTTTGTGTTCCAGTGTCTCCCCATCTTTATTCCGTGCTCCGTGCTCCTTCTTTAAATAATTTAACAAAGTTATCACGGGCTTTGTATGGGCAGGCAAGACCCACAAGTAAAAAAGGGGATGATTGAGCCGAGCCAGGGAGAGGGCGGGCTGGCGCTGCCAAACTTCAGGAACTATTATTGGGTGGCGAATATCGCCATGATCAGGAAGTGGGTGGTGGGGGGAGGGTCGGCATGGGAGTGTGTGGAGGCAGCTTCATGTAAGGGCACCAGTGCACCTCTGCCATTCCCGCGGCATGGTACTCCACCAGCCCCGTGGTGGTGGCAGCCCTGAGAGCCTGGGGGCAATGGAGGGAACGGAGGGAGCATTGGTCTGGTCCCCAATCTGTAATAACCACCGATTTGCCCCGGGAAAGATGGACGGGGGATTTTGGAGATGGCAGAGGGCAAGAATTGAGAGGATGGGGGATATGTTTATAGACGGGAGCTTTCCTAGCTTGAGGGAGCTGGGGGAGAAATTCAGATTGGCGAGGGGAAACAAATTTAGATACCTGCAGGTGCGGGACTTCCTACGTAGATGGGTCTCAACCTTCCCGCTCCTACCACCAAGGGGGATACAGGACAGGGTAGTTTCCAGAGTTAAGGTGGGAGAAGGGAAGGTCTCCAACATCTATAAGGAGATCATGGGGTCAGAGGACACGCAGACTGAGGAGCTGAAGCGCAAATGGGAGGAGGAGTTAGGAGGAGAGATAGAGGATGGTCTCTGGGCGGATGCGTTGAGTAGAATCAACTCGTTCACAACATGAGCCAGGCTCAGCCTGATACAGTTCAAGGTCGTTCACCAGGCTCACATGACATTGGCCTTGATGAGCAGGTTCTTTGGGGTAGAAGACAGGTGTGCAAGGTGTGCGGGGTAGGGGGGCAGCGAACCATGTCCATATGTTCTGGGCATGCCCGAAGCTTAGAGGATTCTGGCAGGGGTTTGCAGATGTCATGGCCACGGTGTTAAAAACAAGGTTGGCCCCGAGTCCAGAGGTGGCGATTTTCGGGGTGTCGGAAGACCCGGGAATCCAGGAGGAGAAAGAGGCAGACGTTCTGGCCTTTGCTTCCCTGGTAGCCCAGAGACAGATACTATTACCATGGAGGGACTCAAAGCCCCCGAAGTCAGAGCCCTGGCTATCGGACATGGCTAGCTCTCTCTGTTTGGAGAAAATCAAGTTCGCCTTGAGAGGGTCACTGTTAGGGTTCGCCCGGAGGTGGCAGCTGTTCGTCGACTTCTTTGCAGAAAATTAATCATCAGCAGGAGGGGGTTAGTTTAGTTTAGAGTAGGTAGGTAGGAAGGGAGGTAGCAGGCTTTTTTTGCACTATGTTTATAGACTTATGTATATTGTTTATTTTGTCATAAAACCAAAAAATACCTCAATAAAATGTTTATTTTTAAAAAAGGTTGACGGTGGATAGGCAATGGCAGACATTTAAAGAACACTTGGATGTGCATGGGATGTGTATCCCTGTCTGGCACAAGAATAATATGGGAAGGTAGCTCAACCATGGCTATCAAGGGAAATCAGGGATAGTGTTAAAGCCAAAGAGGAGGCATATGCATGCGGCAGAAAAAGCAGCAATAAATTCAGCGGGGGGGGGCAAAGGGTTTAATTCGGAAGGGGAAAATAGAATACAGGAGTAAGCTTGCAGTAAACATAAAAACTGACTGCACACGCTTCTATAGATATGTGAAGAGAAAAAGACTGATGAAGGCAAATGTAGGTCCCTTACAGTTAGAATCAGGTGAATTCATGATGGGCAACAAAGAGACGGCAGACCAGTTGAACAATTACTTTGGATCTGTCTTCAGTAAGGAGGACACAAATAACATTCCGGAAATACTAGAGGTCAGAGTGTCTAGAAAGAAGGAGGAACTGAAAGAAATCCTTATTAGTCAGCGTATTGTATTGGGTAAAATGATGGGATTAAAACCCGATAAGTCCTCAAGGCCTGCTGCTCTGCATCCCAAAGTACTTAAGGAAGTGGCCCTAGAAATAGTAAACACATTGATGATCATTTTCAAGCATTCTATAGACTCTGAAAGAGTTCCAATGAAGTGGAGGGTAGCTAATGTAACCTCACTTTTCAAAAAAGGAGGGAGAGAGAAAAATGGGGAATTATAGACCGGTTAGCCTGACATGGTGGTGGGGAAAATGCTGGAGTCAATTATTAAGGATGAAATAATTGAGCATTTTTAAAGTGGGGACAGGATCTGCCCAAGGCAGCATGGATTCACTGAAGGTAAATAATTCTTGACAAATTTTCTGGACTTTTTTGAGGATGTGACCAGTAGAGTCGACAAGGATGAACCAGTGGATGTTGTGTATCTGGACTTTCAAAAGGCTTGTGACAAGGTCCCACATAAGAGATTAGTGAGCAAAATTAAAGCTCATTGTATTGGGGGTAATGTATTGATGTGGGTAGAGAACTGGTTGGCATCCAGGAAGCAGAGAGTGGGAATAAATGGGTCCTTTTTAGAGTGGCAAGCAGGACTAATGTGTAGCGCAGGGTTCAGTACTGGTGTTCCACCTGTTCACAATATACATTAATGATTTAGATGGAGGAAATGCATGCAATATCTCCAAATTTGCAGACGAAACTAAGTTGGGTGTCAGTGTGTGCTGTGGGGAGGATGCAAAGAGACTGCAGGGTGACTTGGACAGGCTGGCTGAGTGGGCAAATGCTTGGCAAATGCAATATAATGTGGGTAAATATGAGGTTATCCACTTTGGTGGCAAAAACAGGAAGGCAGATTATTACTGAATGGTGGCAGTTTTGGAAAAGGGGAAGTGCAATGAGACCTGGGTGTCATGGTGGAAAAGTCACTGAAGGTTGGCTTGCAGGTACAGCAGGCGGTGATGAAAGCTAATGGCTTGCTGGCCTTCATAGCGAGAGGATTTGAGTATAGGATAGAGATGTCTTGCTGCAGTTGTACAGGGCCTTGGTGAAGCCAAACCTTGAGTATTGTTTGCAGTTTTAGTCTCCTAGTTTAAGGAAGGACATTCTTGCTATTGAGGGTTCTCCAGACTAATTCCTGGGATGGCAGGACTAACATATGAAGAAAGACTGGATCAACTGGGCTTGTACACACTGGAGTTGAGAAGAATGAGAGGGGCTCTCATAGAAACATATAAAATCCTGATGGGACTGGACAGGTAGATGCAGGAAAAATGTTCCCAATGTTGGGGATGTCCAAAACTAGGGGTCGCAGCCTAAAACTAAGGGGTAAGCCATTCAGGACTGGGATGAAGAAGAACTTCTCCTCTCAGAGAGTTGTGAACTTGTGGAATTCTCTAGCACAGAAAACTGTTGGGGCCAGTTTGTTGGATATATTCAAGAGGGAGCTGGACGTGACCCTTGTAGATAAAGGGATCAAGGGGTATGAAGAGAAAGCGGGAGTGGGATACTGAATTTTCATGATCAGCCATGATCATATTGAATGGTGGTGCAGGCTCAAAGGGCCGAATGGCCTACTTCTGCACCTATTTTCTATGTTTCTATGTTCCTTGAAACGACAATCTTTTTAAAAAATATTTTCATTAGCTTTTCAAATTTTTTCTTATACATAAATTACATCACACATATTTAACAAACATTTAACAATCCCTTCCTCAACCCGAAAACAGTTCATTAATTAACTAACTACCCCCTCCTCTTTTAGCTGCTGACTGAGGTTAATTCCTTAAAGTGCGATATGAACGGACACCATCCTTTATGAAACCCCTCCTCATTCCCTCTTAAACTAAATTTACCCTTTTCCAGACTTGGAAACTCCATTAAATCTCCCAGTCATATTGAGGCCCAGTAAGGGGAGACTGACCTCCAACCCAATAGGATCCGTCTCCTTGCCACAAGCGAGGCAAAGGCGAAGACATGTGCACCTACCCCTACCTGGAACTCCGGCAAGCCCGACAGCCCGAATACAACTCCCAGGGACTGAGTTCTAGATTCAACTGTAACACTAATGACATGGCATCGTGTGGTACTATCACTGGACTAGTAAGCCAGAAACCCAGTGTAATGCTCTGGGGACCCGGGTTCGAATCCCATCACGGCAGATGGTGGAATTTGAATTCAATAAAAATCTGGAATTAAAAGTCTAAAGATGACCATGAAACTAATGTCGATTGTCATAAAAACCCATCTGATTCACTAATGTCCTTTAGGGAAGGAAATTTGCTGTCCTTACCTGGTCTGGCCTACATGTGACTCCAGACCCACAGCAATGTGGGTGACTCTTAGCTGCCCCTAAAGGGCCAATTAGGGATGGGCAATAATTGCTAACCCTGGCAGCGACGCCCACATCCCATGAACGAATAAAAAAAAGGTGATGTACCATCAATTCACGACAAGACGATGATCCAAGAACTTGCCTGCCTGTGACTGGTGTAACAAATGAGCTCCGCCTCCAGACGGCTGACCTATATACCGTCCGGGGGGGGAGGGGGGGGGGGGCGGAGCCAGAGGCAGAGCCCATCAGGGTTCCAGTACAATATATGGAAGGAGATTATATTACCATTCCCTGGCCATAGGCCCCAGTACTATACAGACAACTTATATTATGCTGAATACATTCACCATGTTCACCCCCTGTTAAAAAAATGAAGTCCAGCGGGGGTGAAGTGGGGTCATCATATGTTCAGTCTGTCTGGAGGCTGGATCGTTCTTTTCCTTAGCTCTGGCGGTGTGGCGGGTACGGGCGTTGTAGTTGTTGACTCCGAGAGCATGTTGTCTGGAGCTTCGGTCCGGTATGTCGGCGACGGTTGAGGAGTGAGGGTAGGCAGGGGGGTGGTGGATGGCAGCAGGGGGGTGGTGGATGGCAGCAGAGGGGTGGTGGATGGCGGCAGTGTAGACTCGGGACAGTACAGGAGCCCCGGGGGGGGCATAAGGGGATGGGGGGATGGCAGTAGGTGGTGGGGAGGGGGGGCGCCATGACATGGAAACCAACAGGCGCCAGGCCCCGGAGGGAGACCGTATCTTGCCGTCCGTCTTGGTGCACGACGCAGGCATATTGGTGGTTGGCGTGCAGCAGCTGGACCCTCTCGACCAGGGGGTCGGTCTTATGGCTCCTCGTATGCTTCCAGAAAAGGACAGGTCCCGGAGTTGTCAGCCTGGATGGAAGCGAGACCCCGGAGATGGACTTCCTATGGAAGACAAACAAACGGTCGTGAGGGGTCTTGTTCGTGGCTGTGCAGAGGAGCGATCTGATAGAATGGAGCGCGTCGGGGAGGACCTCCTGCCAGCAGAGAATCTAGCGACTTCCAGACCGAAGAGCAAGAAGAACGGCCTTCCATACTGTCGCGTTCTCTCTCTCCACCTGCCCGTTTTCCTGCGGGTTGTAGCTCGTAGTCCTGCTCAAGGCGATGCCCTTACTGAGCAGGTACTGACGCAGCTCATCGCTCATGAAAGAGGTGCCCCGGTCACTGTGGATGTATGCAGGGAAACCAAACAGGGTGAAAATACTGTGCAGTGCCTTTATAACAGTGGCTGAGCTCATGTCAGGACATGGGATAGCGAAGGAGAAGCGGGAGTACTCGTCAATGATGGTCAGGAAGTATATATTACGGTTGGTGGAAGGGAGGGGCCCTTTGAAGTCGATGCTGAGGCGCTCAAAGGGCCGGGAGGCCTTTACCAGGTGGACCTTGTCTGGCCGGTAGAAGTGCGGTTTGCACTCTGCGCAGACTTGGCAGTCCCTGGCCATGGCCCTGACCTCCTCGGTGGAGTAGGGCAGATTACGGGCCTTAATAAAGTGGATAAGCCGAGTGACCCCTGGGTGACAAAGGTCATTGTGGATAACCCAAAGTCAGTCGTCTTGCGCGCTGGCGCATGTGACGCGGGACAAGGCATCTGAGCGCTCATTGAGCTCCCCAGGACGATACTTGATATTGTAAGTATAGGTGGAGAGTTCAATTCTCCACCGCACCGTTTTTAATTTTGCCCCGTTTTGCGTTGTCGAACATAAAGACTACCGACCGTTGGTCGATGACGAGGACTCATCCATCGCATGCATCATGGCATTGGCAATATCTGTCTTGATGTGGCTGAAGGCTGCGCGGGCCTCAGCCATCAGGGGGAATATAGTGGCTTTGATAAGTGGGCAAGCTTTGTCCGCATAGTTGGGGACCCACTGGGCGTAGTAGGAGAATAGCTCAGGCAGCCTTTTAGGGCCTTGGGGCTGTGGGGAAGGGTAAGTTCCATGAGGGTGCGCATGCGGTCGGGGTCGGGCCCTAGAACCCCGCTTGTCACGACATAGCCAAGGATGGCTAGCCGGGTTGTGCGGAAAACGCACCTCTCTTTGTTAAATATCAAGTTGAGTGATTGGGCGACCTGGAGTAACCTCTGGAGGTTGGCGTCGTGGTCCTGCTGATCATGGCCGCAGATGGTAACATTGTCCCAGTACGGGTATGTAGCCCGCAACCCGTACTGGTCCACCATTAGGTCCATCGTTCTCTGGAAAACCGAGACCCCATTAGTGACGCTGAAAGGGACTCTGAGGAAGTGGAAGAGTCGGCCGGCTGCTTCAAAAGCAGTGTAGTGGGGCTCTTCCGGGCGGATCAGGAGCTGGTGGTAGGCAGACTTCAGATCTACTGTGGAGAACACTCGGTTCTGTTGACCATCTCCGCAATGCAGGGGAGGGGGTATTTATCAAGTTGCGTGAACCGGTTAATAGCCTGGCTGTAGTCCACAACCATCCGATTCTTTTCCCCGGTCCTGACAACCACCTCTTGTGCTCTCCATGGGCTGTTGCTGGCCTCGATGATCCCCTCCCTCAAGAGTCGCTCCGACTTGATAAAAGCTATGTCTTGTGCGCTGTACCGCCTGCTCCTGGTGACGACGGGCTTACAGTTGGGGGTCAGGTTCGCAAAGAGCGAAGAGGGAGCGACCTTAACGGTTGAGAGACTACATACAGTGAGAGGGGTACGGGTTCGCCGAATTTTAGGGTCAGGCTTCGGTGACTGCATTGGAAGTTACGTCCAAGCAGTAGGGGTGGCGCAGAGGTGAGGGAGGACATACAGTTTAAAATGGGCGTACTCAGCGCCCTGTATCACGAAGTTCGCGACACAGTAACCCCGGATCTGTACCGAATGGGATCCGGGGGCAAGGGAGATTGTCTGGGACGCGTGGTAGATTTGGAGGGAGCAGTACCTTACCGTGGCGGGGTGGATGAAACTCTCTGTGCTCCCGAAGTCGAAAAGACAGGGGGCCTCGTGCCCATTGACCCGGACAGCCATCATCGATTTCTTCAGATGTTTTGGCCGCGACTGGTTGAGGGTGACTGCGCTGAGCTGCGGGTCGTCTGCGTGGTCGGAGGTATCGGGGTAACAAGATGGCTGCCCCCACGGGTCGCACGTGTCGCGCTGAGTTAAAGATGGCGCACCCCCCCCCCCCCCCCCCCCCCCCCCCAGGGGCTGCATGAGGCAGATGACGCACCTGAAGGGAGCAGTACCGGCAGGCACGCAGCTCATTGTGGGGCCTGTAGGCCTGTGAGTCCGTGGATTGGGCCTGGTAAGCTTTTGATTTTGGGCTTTGGATCAGGCCAGATTCGGGCAAAATGTCCCTATTTGCCACAGTCGCTGTATGTCGCGGAGCGGGCTGGGCAACGCTGCCGGGGTGTTGGCCCTGACCGCAGAAGTAGCAATACGGTCCCCCTGGGCTACACAGGCAGCCGCGCGGCACAGGCCTGAGAAGTAATCGGGTCTGGTGAAGGCCATGTCTGTGGTGCCCACGAGGGATTCGCTGGGTCTGCCGGGAACGCGCTGAGGCCTGGAAGGCCACCTCCAGTCAGGTGGCTAGTTTTACCGTGTCCTGTAGATCAGTGGCCCCGTTTTCCAGCAGTCGTTGCCAGATGTAGTTAGACCGGACCCCAGCCACGTGGGTATCCCAGATCATCAGTTTCATGTGCTCATCGGCCTTCACATCCCTGTAGTTGCAGTTGTGGGCGAGTAGAGTCAGGTTCTCTAGATATTCGTCCAGCGTCTCCCCGGCGCATTGACGGTGGGTAGTGAGGAGCTGCCGCGCGAACACTTCGTTCACGGGCTTCACAAACTGTCTCTTTAGAATCGCGACCGCAGCTTCGTACGTGGCTGCGTCCTCAATCGTACCCAAGATTCAGTGGCTCACCCAGGCGAGGAGGAGGCACAGCTTGAAGGCATCGTACGGAGGCGTTTCAAAGGAGTCAAGGTAGGCCTCAAAATAGCGGAGCCAATGGGAGAAGATTTCCTTCACTTCTGCTGCTTGTGCGTCGAGTTCCAGTTTAGCAGGCTTCAGAGCGGCTTCCATAGTGATGTCGTTGGATAATAAATTGATGGACCATCAATTCACTACAAGACGATGAGAGTGAGTGAACTTAGGCTTTATTATCCAAGAACTTGCCTGCCTGTGACTGCTGTAACAAATGAGCTCCGCCTCCAGGCGGCTGACCTATATACCGTCCGGGGGGGCGGAGCCAGAGGCAGAGCCCACCAGGGTTCCAGTACAATACATGGAAGAAGATCATATTACCATTCCCTGGCCATAGGCCCCAGTACTATACAGACAACTTATATTATGGTGAATATATTCACCACATTAGGTGTTCCAGAATTTGCTCAGTTTCAGGCACGACTAAAACATGTGTGCATGATCGGCCGCCTCCTCCCGCATCTATCACAAATGTCCTCAACCCCTTCAAACATCCGACTCATTCTCGACCTCATCATATGTGTTTGTTGTATTGGTGCCATCCTCATGCACGAGGTTGATGCATTTATTCTCTTCAGAATTTCAAACCAAAGGCCTTCTTCCAAAGTCTCCCGTAATTCCTCCGCCCTTAATCCTATCCAGGGATACTGATCCTGCTTCCATAATTTTTCTATAACTAGCAGAGGTAACTCCCCCTTCTATCCCCAAAACCATCAACACATCCTCCAGCAAAGGAGGGGATAACATTGGGAACATAGGGCAGATCTCCTTTACGAAAGCCCGTATCTGTGTATATCTAAAGAGCTCCCTCCTTGGGAGCTCACATTCCTCCCTCAATTCTTCAAATGTTGCAAAACGACCTTTAAGAAACAAGTCTTTCAACATGACCACACCTTTTTCCTCCTAGTCTTGAAACCCAGCGTCCATTCTTCCAAGTTTAAATAGACTGTTTTCTCAGACTGGCATTAGATTGTACCCTGCCCCTAATTTAAAATGTTTGCAAAATTGCTTCCATATCTTTAGTGTTGATACTACAACCAGACTCTTTGAGTATTTCTGTGGCGTCAACAGCAGTGGAACTGTAGCCAGCACCCACAGCCCCAAAACTTTACATGCCCTTTCCTCCATTTGCATCCACACCGTATCTGCCTCCCTACCCCAGCATCGAAACTTCTCTGCATTCACTGCCCAGTAATAGTACCTAAGATTCGGCAGGACTAGGCCGCCCAATTGTCGCTCCCTCTGAAGCAACGATTTACGAATCCAAGGGACCTTACCAGCCCATATAAAGAAAGAGAAGAATCTTTCCACCTCATAAAAAAGCTTTAGATAAAAAGACTGGGAGATGCTGAAATAAAAACAAGAACCATGGCAGCACATTCATTTTTACCACTTGCACTCACTCGGCCCCAAGTGATAAGGGCAGACTATCCCACATTTGTAAGTCTTCTGTAACCCTTGCTGTTAGGCTTGTAAAATTTAATTTATGGATCTGAGCCCAGTCTGGAGCTACTTATATCCCCCAAGTATCTTAAGCGGTTAATTACTGATCGAAATGGCATGTCTTCCATGCTTTGTTCTTCCCTCGGTGTTGACATTGAAAAGCACTCACTTTTTCCAAAATTTAACTTATAGCCTGTGAAGGTTCCAAACCTTTTTAGTAACTCTGTAATGTTTCCAATCGTAGGTAATGGGTCAGTCATACGTAAAAGTAAATCTGTGTATAATGATATCCTATGTTCCACTAGCCCCCCCCCCCCCCCTCTCATTATCCCCTTCCATTTATTTGAGTTCCTCAGCACAATGGCCAAGGGCTCTATCGCTAATGTAAATAGTAGAGGGGATAGGGAGCTCCCTGTCTCGTTCCCCTCTGTAGCTGAAAGTACTCCAAGCTCATTGTGTTTGTTTGTACACTCACCCTCGGATCTGCTTACAATAAGTTTTACCAAGCAGCGAGCATAGGCCCTATTCCAAACTGTTCCAACACCGCAAACAAATATTTCCATTTGACTTGATCAAATGCCTTCTTTCCATCTGACGTCAGTGTCACCTCCTGCTCTTTCCCCTCTGCCGGAGTCAAAACCACGTTTAACAGGCATCGTACATTTGAAGCTAACCGTCTCCCTATTACGAATCCCGTCTGGTCTCCCCCTACTATCCAAAGCTGGCACTTCTGTAATCTAAGAGCCAATACCTTTGTTAATATCTTGACGTCCACATTTAATAATGATATTGGTTGATATGACCCACACTCCATCGGATCTTTTTTCAACAGTAATGAAATTGAAGCTTACCTCATTGTCTCTGGAAGCATCCTCCCCTTTACTGCATCTTCAAGCATCATTACCAGTAGTGGAACCAGCTTGTCCATAAATTTCTTATAGAATTCCACCGGGGATCAATCCGGTCCTGATCTCTTCCCCATCTGCACCTTCCCCGTTACAATATAGATTTCCTCTACCGTATAGGCCCCTCCAGTCCAACTTTATCTTCTTCATCCAGAATAGGAAATTTAAATTCCTCGATTAAATTTTGCACGTCCCACTCACTCGCCGGGGGCGCTGATCTATACAAATTTCGATAAAACATTTCAGACAACTTATTCACAGTGCTGACACCTATCTTCCTGTTTCAACCTGGATCTGTACAATCTCCCTTGAGGCTGCCTGACGTCCAATTTGGCTTGCCAACATCCAACTAGCTTTGTTTCCATATTCATAGACCCCACGTCTAGCTCATCTGCACTGACGTATCTCTTTCCTAGTCGCTAACAAATTAAACTAAATTTGAAGCTCCTTCCTGCTGATCAATAACTCCGGTATGGGTTTCTCTGTATACTTCCCACCCTCCTTTAAATTTTCATCCAGTGGTTATTTTTGTTCCTTACTTACTTCTTTATCCATCTGTGCCTTGGTATAAGTACATTTCCCCCCCACAATACTGCCTTGAGAGCTTCCAAAACCATTGAGGGCAAGGCCTCCCATTATTATTTTTCATAATATATTAATCGATAATTCTACTTAGCCTTTCTCAAAAGCCCGAATCTGCCGACAATCCCACGTGCATCTGCCATGATGGTCATTGAATCAGCCCCTTCTCCAAGACTACTTCTACCAATTGTGGGGCATGGTCTGAACAGCGGCAGAATAATCTGCTTTCCTCACCCCGGGCGGGATTCTCCGACCCCCTGCCGGGCCTGAGAATCGCCCGGGGCCGGCGTCAATCCCGCCCCCGCCGTGTCCCGAATTCTCCGCCCCCTGAGATTTGGCGGGGGCGGGAATCGCGGCGCGCCGATCGGCGGGCCCCCCGCGGCGGTCGGCAGGCACCCGTGGCGATTCTCTGCCCCGTAATGGGCCAAAGTCCTGCCGCTAACAAGCCTCTTCCGCCGGCATGGATTAAACCACCTACCTGACTGGCGGGAGCAGGCGGCGCGGGTGGGCACCGGGGTCCTGGGGGGGGCGCGGGGCGATCTGACCCCGGGGGGTGCCCCCACGGTGGCCTGGCCCGCGATCGGGGCCCACCGATCGGTGGGCGGGCCTGTGCCGTGGGGGCACTCTTTTTCTTCTGCCTTCGCCATGGTTTTCACCATGGCGGAGTCGGAAGAGACCCCCTCCCCTGCGCATGCGCCGGTATGACTTCAGCAGCCGCTGACGTCCAGCGCATGCGCGGACTTATGCCGGCCAGCGAAGTCCTTTCGGCCCCGGCTGGTGTGGCGCCAAAGGCCGTTCACGCCAGCCGGCGGAGTGGGAACTACTCCGGCGTGGGCCTAGCCCCTCAATGTGAGGGCTTGGCCCCTAAAGGTGTGGAGACTCCCACACCTTTGGGGCGACCCGACGCCGAAGTGGTTCACACCACTCCAACACGCCAGGACCCCCCGCCCCGCCGGGTAGGGGAGAATCCCGGCCTCCGGTAATGGCGCCCGCACTATGATGAAAAAATCAATCCTTGAATATATGTTGTCGACTGGAAAGGAGAAGGAGTATTCTCTTCCCTCCGGATGTAAAACCTGCCATGGGTCTATGCCCCCCATCTCCTTCAGAAACACAGTGAAAACATTCGCCCCACCTGAAAGAGTAATTGAACGTGGATTCGAACGATCTAACTTTGAGTTCAGTACAGTGTTTAAATCTCCACCTAAAACCAACTGATGTGTTTCCAGACTTGCCACCAGCCTTCAGATAAATTTTACCTAATAATAATAAACCTTATTAGTGTCACAAATAGGCTTAAATTAACACTGCTATGAAGTTGCTCTGAAAATCCCCTGGTCGCCACATTCTGGTGCCTATTCAGGTACACAGAGCGAGAATTCAGAATGTCCAAATTACCTAACAGCACGTCTTTCAGGACTTGTGGGAGGAAACCGAAGTACCCGAAGGGAAACCCACGCAGACAAGGAGAGAATATGTAGACTCCGCACTGACAGTGACCCAAGCCAGGAATCGAGCCCGGGAACCTGGCGTTGTGAAGCAGCAAAGCTAACCACTACATCACCGTGCCTCCCATCTTCCCAGTTCGGGGCATATACACTGACCTGTGCCACTGATTTTCCCTCCAATATACTTTTCACGATGACTTACCGAACACAACGAAGACAGTCCAACAAAAAGACAGAAATAAATATTTCTTCATCATGGTGACAAATGAAGGCCTGTTCCCCAAGAAGGAGGTGATAATGCCATCAGAAAATATGGTCAAAATGGCGGAAGTAAGTTCATCAGATGCTGCTGTTGATATTACTGCTGGTGCACTTACAATTGTAAAACAGGAATGCCCCAAATACTGCTGTTGAAGTTATTAAAGTAGTTAAACAGAACCCTTCTGGTTCACCAGATGCTGCTGCATTTACCACAGTAGTCCAAAATAAGGATAAAAGTACAATTAAAATGGCAGAAATAAAATCATTGGATGATGCTGCTAAATATGTCACAGTAGATATCCTCTTTGAAATCGTGGCTGCTGAATCTGATGAACAATTCACCAAAAACTTTGAAACACAAGGTAAAGAAATGATGAAAACCTTGAAGCCGTCAGTGGAGGAGACAGTGACCCCAATAAATGAGACTTTCAGCAAGACATCAATGACAGTGCAGAAACATGGGAAGTTTTGAAAGGGATGGAATAAGCACTATCAATACATAGTGACCACCTAGAATCACTGAAAACAGAGGTAGAAAGAGTTCATGCCATCAACAATGACATGGAGGGCAGCACGGTGGCACAGTGGGTTATCCCTGTTGCCTCACGACGCCGAGGTCCCAGGTTCGATCCCGGCTCTGGGTCACTGTCCGTGTGGAGTTTGCACATTCTCCCCGTGTTTGCGTGGGTTTCGCCCCCACAACCCAAAGATGTGCAGGGTAGGTGGATTGGCCATGCTAAATTGCCCCTTAATTGAAAAAAATGAATTGGGCAGTCTAAATTTATAAAACAAACATTTTTTTTTAAAAACAATGACATGGAGACAAAGATGGAAGATTTGGAGAACTGGTAAAGACGGAATAATCTTCAGATTGTGGGACTGCCAGAGGGGATAGAAGGCCAGAGACCAACAGAATACATTAGCAGAATGTTTGCGAGGCTGTTGGGTGAAGAAGAGGAGATTACCCCTTCCAAACTAGACAGGGCCCACCAATCACTTCGCCCAAAATCACAAGCAAACCAACCATGAAGAGCAGTGATCGTTTGCTGCAACAAATATCAATCTAAAGAATGAGTATTGCGATGGGTGAAGCAGAAACGGGAGGTAAGGCATTGCCATTTGCACCGAACAAGATGTTACAACATGGCGAGCAAAAAACATATAGCTTTCAACAAGTCTTCTCATCCCCTCCCCCCTCCTCCCCCACGCTCTCCATGTAGTTCCCCTGAGTTTCCTTCCTCTCTTCCTCCACGCTTCCCTTTAGAGTTGTGTATCTCTGTCTGCTTTCTCCATCTATTGCTTTTTCCCTAGTCGCTGTTGGCCTCAAACTGGTCTTGGAATAGGCCGACGAACTGCCCCCATGCTTTAAGGAAGCCTTCTTCCAACCCTCGGATGGTGTACTTGATCTTCTCCAGATGGAGAAATTCTGTCAGGTCTGTTAGTCAGTCTGCAGCTGTGGGTGGTGCTGCTGATTGCCAGCCAAGCAGAATTCTCCGGCGTGCGATTAGGGAAATAAAAGCAAGGGATTAGCCCTCTTCCCCATGTGTCGATTTGTTCTGATAGCATTGAGGTTTTGATATTATTGTTAGCTTGGAGTGGTTTGATGTGGTGTTCTGTTATAGTTACCTCTACCTTATACGGTTTTGATGTTTATTGTTAATATATTTGGCTGTTTGTGTTATATTTAGATTGTAAATAAATGTCTAGGAAACAACTGGAGGTAAAGAATTTATATGTTTATGAAGGGAGCAAAAAGAAAAGAAAAACCATAAATAATATTTGGGGGAAAATAGATAAATAAATAATAAATATTTTGAAAAAGAAGGAAGTAGGGAAGAAGGATAACGCAAAGTCCCTTATATTTGAGACATTAATGTAGAGGGCTTAGTGGGAGCCACCTAGCTAGTAAGCTGGGGCTGGCTAGTCAACGGAAGCATGGAGGGGGAGAGGCTGCAGTAAGTCGAACCTACTAAAATAGGATTTGGCACCCACGGAGATGTGAATGAATGGGAAATAGGGGTAAAGAAAAGAAAAGTAGCTTCCAGAGTAAATATCTGGGGAATAGGGTGGGAGGTAGGCCTAGCTGGTTGACGGAATTATGGAATAAGGGTCAGCCCACCTGGTGAGTGAGGCCAAAAGTTATAAAAATGAGATGAAGAATTGGAAATATTGGCGAGGGGACAGACATTACCCTCAGAAGGGTGATGGTTAAAGGCGTTTAAACAGGTAGAGAGGAGAGATAAGAAACCCCCAGTCTGGTTTGTGACTTGAAATGTAAGGGGACTGAGAGGTCTGGTGAAGAGGACAAGAGTCCTCTCACATCTGAAGAGTTGGAAAGCTGATGTGGTGCTGCTACAGGAGACTCATTTGAGAGTAAAAGATCAGTTACAGCTCCAAAAGGGATAGGTACGTCAGATGACCCACTCGGGTTTTAATAGCAGGGCAAGACGGGTGGCAATATTGGTGAGCAAAAGGGTTAAAGTTCAGGCCATTTTAATTGTACACAATGTAATCCTAGTAAAATAATTCAAAACACTGCGGGCGTGATTCTCCGCAAATGCGGAGAATCGTAAAGGCTGCAGTGGGACAGGCCGTGACCCACTGCAGCCTTCACGCCACTTCCGGGGCCGATTCTCCCCCGCAGGTCATCAAGGCCGCACGCCAAGCGTCACGCCGGCTGACACGGCCGATGACGTCAGCCGCGCATGCGCAGTTGGCATCTTTTCCCTCAGCCGCCCCGCAAGATGTGGCGGCTTGATCTTGCGGGGCGGCGGAGGGAAAAGAGTGCATCTGTTACGGACACATGGCCCGCGATTGGTGGGCACTGATCGTGGGCCTATGCCCCCCTTGGCATGGCCGTGGTACTGCCGTGCCAATCAGGCCCCCAGATGCCCCAAACGGGCATCTGGTGCCCGTTTCACGACGGCAGCAAGCATGTGTGTTTGCTGCCATGTTGAAACGGGCGCGAAGGCCCGGCCACTCGGCCCATTGGCCTCGGAGAATCGCTGCTCACCATAAAAAACGGCGAGCGGTGATTCGTGGCGTGGGTCGGGCGTGGGGGGGGGGAGAATAGCGGGAGGGCGTGAAAAATGTCGGGAGGCCCTCCCACTATTCTCCCACCCGGCGTGGGGGGTGGAGAATCGCGCCTAGCATCTTTGACACAGACATGCACACTCGAAGTTCACACACACAAATAGATTACAGAATGGGGAGGATAGATTAAATAATTTGGAGTTCAGTAAATTTAAAGGAGTATATGACCCTCAAAAGCTGGTGACTCGACTGGGCTCAGGCTGAACTCGGTGGTCCTGCTGCTTTCAGCATTGTAGTGGTTTAAAGCTAGGGGTGGACAATTTATCTACTCTCCTGGAGACAGCGGGGCTGGTTGCGTACTTTTTAAGGCCTCTATCTGTGACACCTAGATAGTCAAAGTCAGCAGACAGGATTCAAAATTTGTAAGTTGGATGGAGAGTGAGAGGGGGAAAAGAACCAACTTCAGAGTCTGAGTTGCTTGTCCTATTTTGCAGAGAAAACAGGTGCATAAACACACAATGGATTGGCTTGCCAAATGTTCTTCTCTCTCCAACTGCCTTGTGGTCCAAATATGTTCATGGCTAGTGTATTCCAGTTACCTTGATTAGATCATGGTTGGTATTCCTCTCTTAGAAAGGTGCCATTGTCCAAGTGATTACATCTAATGGTTTGTCTCCACCCAGCTGAGTACCAAGATTATTGGCTGGACACTTTGCTAATCATGTTGATGGCCCCCATGCAACTTCTTTCAAGGCCGTTTTTCTTGGTATGGCTTTGCAGACAGCTTGTCTCCATTTCAATTTCAACAGTCGCGGAAGGCACTCGGCACACTGATGCAAATGTGCAGCCAACTTTGACTGTGATCCCAATTCACTGGAATGTGGCTTTAGTCTTTTATTTTTTGAAAAAATCAATTTGCGGTTTCCAGTCAGTAAATTCAAGAATAATTTGTTGATATAAAGCATGGCTTCACAACAACACTAATAATGGGGAACTTTTGCCAATGCTACCCAGGGAAAGTGGGTCAGTGCTTTTGCAAAGATGGAAAAAGCCAATCAGTGAGAATTCACTGAAATAGTGTCAGCTGGGGAATCCTCTGCTGTGCAGCTGCTCCTATATTCTCTCCTATGAATTCTTAAAGAGTGGTCAACTCTGATGTTTTATACTCAAAATATTCTAATAATAAATCCTAATAATATACAAATTGATGAAATGGCTTAAACCTTCAATTCAAATATTATGGATATTTAAACCAATGTTATACCGTTCGTGTCTTAGGGAGTATTATCCTTGTGCTATTTATAATATAGGCCACTAATAAATAGGAATGGAAACTGCTTTATTTTTCTGATCATCCTAATTATAACTATCACCCATGTTTTGAATGTTAATTATTTTTGCCATGAATGAACATTACTTTACAAAATATGGGCAATATAAAGTGTGGAATGTGAGTAATAATTAAATTATGGGTGAAATTCTATGGACCCTCCCACGGATGAGATTTTCCGGTCCCGTCAAAACCATTGGACCTTTGGTTGGGTCGTTGCATTTTCCAGCCCCATCCCCTGCCCTCTCCCCGCCATGACGGGGCCATAAAGATCCACCCTATGGGCTTAATCGTTTAGCCGCTTATTTCCCAGCTCTCACAGTGTCAAGAAACACATGACTATTCAATGCGACTCGCATTGAATAAGAGCGAGGAATAGGGAATCCCCTCACCAAACCCCAACACCAACACCGGGCAACTCCAGCCCAATCGAGCACATGAAAAAAATGCCACCTTTGCACCTTGGTAGTGCCAGTGGCACTACCAAGGTACCAAGGTGGCACTGCTAGGATACCCAGGTGGCACCAGCCATGCCAGGACACCACCCAGCCTAAACGGCATGCAGCAGGGGCCTCCGATCTCCTGGGAGACCCCCACGAATGCTGATCTGGTTCCCGTTTGTGGAAACCAGTGCTGAAATGGTCACGTCCGAGGTCTCTGAGGTGAAGAAGTTAAATCCCAAAGTCTCAGGTACCCCGGGAATCTGTACATTAGAGTGAGGCTTACTGCCTTGCTCTATTATGCAGATTTGCTAAGAATTGATCACGCCCACTGTGGGTGGGGTTCACATTGCAACATCTCGTGAGATTGCGTTGAATCAGTTAGATTAAGCCAATTAGATCCCGGAGTGGGTTCTGCCAGCTTTCAACGGGCAAGCTGTGCCACGGTGAGCTGCTTTTCCGGCACAGCGTGGCATTGGATTGTGTCCAGGTATGTCTGAAGGAGCAAAATAAGAGTAGTGTTGAAAGGGTTAATATCAAGAGGTAGCTTGACCTGCATTTTTGTGTCAGAAATGAGTATTGCAAGTCAGCTCCTTTTGTTTCACTGGAGCCTGGAAGGTAATTCACCAAGATTTAAGTGGATGATGAATTCCAGTTTGATAATTGGTTATTGAATTTACCAGTGTTATCAGTTCAAAGCTAAATTGATACAGCTTAATCAGAGTATTGGCACAGTGATTCACAGCAACAAGAGGCTATCAACAAAATACCGCAAAGAAGATTTTTGTCTTAACTGCTGGGGGATAAACATCATCTGGGTAGAGAGTAGAGAGGAAATTTGCGGGAGGGTGGGGATTACATACTAGCGATAAAGTCTGGTTAGCTGCCTTTGAGGAAGATATTGCCGCAAGCCAATGGTGGACCATCTCCGTTGCCGTGAAACATGGGCGCAATTCTCCCCCCCACGCTGGGTGGGAGAATCGCGGGGGCACCAGGCGAATCCCGCCACGTCACCCCGGCACCCGCACGCGATTCTCCCACCCCCCCCAAACCAGCGCTCCGCGATTTACGGCTGGCCGCTTGGAGATGGGCCGAGCGGCCTGCCCAATACGACGCGTTCTCGCCGGCGCCAACCATACCTGGTCGCTGCCGGCGTGAACAGCACGGGATGCTGCGGGGGCAGCCTGTGGAGAGGGGAGGGGGATCGAGCACCACGGGCGTGCTCAAGAGGGGACTGACCCGCGATCGGTGCGCACCGATCGTCGGGCCGGCCTCTCTGAAGGACGCACTCCTTTCCTCCGCCGCCCCGCAAGATCAGGCCGCCCCGCAAGATCAAGCCACATGCGTAGGTGACGTCATATATGTGGCGCCGGCCGCGTAATCTACGCGGCGCCGCTTTTACGCGGCGCCAAGGCCCGGCGTGTGTAAATGACACGGAGCCGCTCCTAACCCCCTGGGGGTGGGAGAATAGGGGGCGAGGAGCGGCCTCCGATGCCGGAGTAAAACACTCCGGTTTTCACTCTGGGGGCGGGATTCTCCGACCCCACGCAGGGTCGGAGAATCGGCCGGCAGCGGCGTTATTCCCGCTCCCGCAGGGTTTTTAAATCTCTGACCGGCCAAAAACCGGCGCTGTGCAAATCCCGCCGGCAG
Source organism: Scyliorhinus canicula (assembly GCF_902713615.1). Lineage (NCBI taxonomy): Eukaryota > Metazoa > Chordata > Chondrichthyes > Carcharhiniformes > Scyliorhinidae > Scyliorhinus > Scyliorhinus canicula. The sequence continues at coordinate 170,325,198 of NC_052147.1, read as the reverse complement.
CCTCTGAAAACAGCTGGCGCCGGCGGGATTTCATTATATTTTTAGATTCCACAAATCTCCGGCCCGGATGGGCCGAAGTCCCGCCGACGTGGCCACGGGTCACGTCGGCGAAAATCACAGTTGCTTTAAAATGGCGTCAACCATTGATGATGGTTGACGCCGTTCAGTGTCGGGGGGTGGGTTGCGGCATCGGGGGGGGGGGGTGGGTTGCGGCATTGGGGGGGGGTGTTGCGGCATCGGGGGGGTGTGTTGCGGCATCGGGGGGTGGGTTGCGGCATCGGGGGGGTGGGTTGCGGCATCGGGGGGGGTGGGTTGCGGCATCGGGGGGGTGGGTTGCGGCATCGGGGGGGTGGGTTGCGGCATCGGGGGGGCATCGGGGGGGTGGGTTGCGGCATCGGGGGGGTGGGTTGCGGCATCGGGGGGGTGGGTTGCGGCATCGGGGGGGTGGGTTGCGGCATCGGGGGGGTGGGTTGCGGCATCGGGGGGGCATCGGGGGGGTGGGTTGCGGCATCGGGGGGTGGGTTGCGGCATCGGAGGGGTGGGTTGCGGCATCGGGGGGGTGGGTTGTGGCATCCGGGGGGTTGCGGCATCGGGGGGGTGGGTTGCGGAATCGGGGGGGTTGCGGCATCGGGGGGGGCATCGGGGGGGGGGGGGTTGCGGCATCGGGGGGGGGTTTGGGGGCAGCGGCGTGCAGAGAGGGGGGCGACGGACGCCCGGGGCCAGCGCACCGTCGCCCCCCTCTGCACGCAGCTGCCCCTACCCCAACCCCCTCCCTCACCACCCCTACCCCCTCCCCTCACCACCCCTACCCCCTTCACCACCCCTACCCCCCTCCAACGCCGCACCCCCCCACCCCCCACTAACGCCGCACCCCCCCCCCCACTAACGGAGGAAGGAAGGGGGGAGGAGGAAGGAAGGGGGGAGGAGGAAGGAGGGGGTAGGAGGGAGGAGGAAGGAGGGGGGGAGGAGGAAGGAAGGGGGGGAGGAGGAGAGAGGGGGGGTGTGTGGGTACCGGCCTTCAGAGGGAGGGGGATGGGGTGTGGGTACCGGCGTTGAGGGGGGGGACCCGGCGTTGAGAGGGGGGGTTGCGGCGATGAGGGGGGGTTGCGGCGTTGAGGGTGGGGGGTTGCGGCGTTGCGTGAGATGGGGGGCGGCGTTGGAGGGGGGTAGGGGTGGTGGGGAGGGAGGTAGGGGTGGTGGGGAGGGAGGTAGGGGTGGTGGGGAGGGAGGTAGGGGTGGTGAGGGGGGGTGGTTGGGGTAGGGGGCAGCGGCGTTCAGAGGGGGGGGGCGACGGTGCATTGGCCCCGGGCATCCGTCGCCCCCCCTCTCTGCACGCCGCTGCCCCCAAACCCCCCCCGATGCCGCAACCCCCCCCCCCCAATGCCGCAACCCCCCCCCCGATGCCGCAACCCCCCCCCAAATGCCGGAACCCCCCCCCCCCAAATGCCGGAAACCCCCTCCCCCAAATGCCGGAACCCCCCCCCCCCCAAATGCCGGGTCTGTCTCTCTCCTCCTCCTCCTCCAAAAAACGCCGGGTCTCACCACTTCCGCAGCTGGTGAAACTGACGCGTATCACGTCAGTCAGCTGCTGGCCCCTCCGGGAACGGAGAATAGCGGCCTAAAGGAAGGCCCCGACGCCGGAGTCATGTACACCGATTTTTCTCGCCGGAAATCGGCGTTACGACGGTCTGCGGAGAATCCCGCCCCGGCATCGGCACTTGGGGTGAAATTCTCCGCAATGGCCGACGCCTTAGTGAAACCCGGAGTGTTTCACTTCGGCATTGGAGGCCGCTCCTCGCCCCCTATTCTTCCCCCCACCCTGGGCGGCTAGGAGTGGTTTTGCGGGAAACTCGGCCGCCGGGCCTTGACGCTTGCGTCAAAACGGCGCGCTAAGAATGATGCGGCCGGCGGCGCCTAAGGGACGTCAGCCGCGCATGCGCAGGTTGGCCTGCTCCAACCCGCGCATGCGCAGTTGCCGTCTTCCCTTCCGTTGCCCCGGAAGACGTGGCAGCTTTATCTTGCGGGGCGGCGGAGGGGAAAGAGTGCGTCGTTTACAGACGTCGGCCCGACGATCGGTGGGCACCGATCGTGGGCCAGTCCCCTCCTGAGCACGCCCGTGGTGCTCGATCCCCTCTCCGCCTCCCACAGGCCCCACACTTACCTGTCGCGCGCTGTTCACGCCGACAGCGACCAGGTGTGGTTGCCGCCAGCGTCAACCCGTCGGGGTCGTCAGGCTGCTCGGCCCATCCGGGCTGGAGAATCGCCGGTCGTCGGGAAAAACGGCGAGCGGCGATTCTCCGAGCGGTGTGTCGCAAAATGCGACACGCCATTTGGGGGGGGGGGGGGGGGGGATAATCACGGGGGGTGCCAGAGCGGCCCTCCCGCGATTCTCCCACCCTGCGTGGAGAGCGGAGAATCGCGCCCTTAGTCTCCCTATGGGAGAATCCCGCCCCACATGTTTGTCCCGCATCCAGTGTTGGATCAGTGGAAATTACTTCCAGTTAAATATTAAATAAACCATTGCCTTCAGTCCCCACCATTAACTGAACCTCATGTCATCGCTGGCAAAGGGAGGGAAGAATCTCTGGCAAGAATTGTGTTTCCCAATTTTTGCGGGATTTCCCACCGGTACGGCAAACAGCAAATACATCTCAAGGTCACGCCAATCATTTACACATGTGGAATTTTTTCCCTCAGCTCTTAGCAGTTCCCAATTCTAGTTAAGATTAGATGGTCCAAGGATTGAACCTGGGACCTTTGATGCCCTGCATTGCTCAGTGAAGCAACGCATATATAATATCACCCCTCACTTGGTTTAATTAGATAATTTAGACTCTTTATTTTAAAAGCATTATTTAGTTTTATGAACACCATTGTAAAACTAGAAATTGTAAGAGTTGAAACATCATTATTAGCATTTCCTGCTAAACAAGTGAACAGAACAAAGGAAAAGAGAACATAAATTTCCAGCACTCACTTGTAATTAAGTTTGTCAACTGAATGTCAGTGAAAAGGTTAAACATGTTGAATTATTTGATGATATTGCTATTTTTAATTCCGAAGGAAGCTTGACTGATGCTTTAATATCTGTCACAGTTTTATTTTAAAATTCACTTGACTAAGTATTACAAGGCATTAGAATGATTATTAAAACCTGAGAGTATGTGTACTGTTTGAGCTTCTTGGCTGATGTAACTTGGTTCGTCACAAAGAGTAAGAATTTATCTGGTTAGTATATGCAGTAATATCATAAATGCACTGTAAAGATTTCAAGGCAAAATTGTGGTTGGAATTCTCCCAAAAAATGACTAAGGCCGGAATTCTCCATTCTGGGGACTAAGTGCTCCCACCAGTGGAGAATCGCTACTCACGGGTAGCACATTGGTTAGCACTGTTGCTGCACAGCGCCAGGGTCCCAGGTTTGATTCTGGCTTGGGTCACTGTCTGTGCGGAGTCTGCATGTTGCGTGGGTTTCCTCTGGGTGCTCCAGTTTCCTCTCACAAGTCCCGCAAGACGTGCTTGTTAGGTGAATTGGACATTCTGAATTCTCCCTCAGTATACCTGAATAGGTGCCTGTTGGTTACCTAGGGCGAAATTCTCTGCAGACCGGCATAACGCCGATTTCCGGCGAGAAAAATCGGTGTACATGACTCCGGCGTCGGGGCCTTCTTTTAGGCCGCTATTCTCCGTTCCCGGAGGGGCCAGCAGCTGACTGACGCGATACGCGTCAGTTTCACCAGCTGCGGAAGTGGTGAGACCCGGCGTTTTTTGGAGGAGGAGGAGAGAGACAGACCCGGCATTTGGGGGGGGGGGGGGGTTCCGGCATTTTGGGGGGGGGGTTCCGGCATTTGGGGGGGGGGTTCCGGCATCGGGGGGGGGGTTGGGGCATCGGGGGGGGGGGGGGTTGCGGCATCGGGGGGGGGGATGCGGCATCGGCGGGAGGGGTTGCGGCATCGGGGGGGGGTTGCGGCATCGGGGGGGGGTTGCGGCATGGGGGGGTTGCGGCATGGGGGAGGTTGCGGCATCGGGGGGGGGTTGCGGCATCGGGGGGGGGTTGCGGCATTGGGGGGGGGTTGCGGCATCGGGGGGGGTTGCGGCATCGGGGGGGGTTGCGGCATCGGGGGGGGTTGCGGCATCGGGGGGGGTTGCGGCATCGGGGGGGGTTTGGGGGCAGCGGCGTGCAGAGAGGAGGGGGCGACGGATGCCCGGGGCCTACGCACCGTCGCCCCCCCTCTGTACGCCGCTGCCCCCTACCCCAACCACCACCCCCTCACCACCTCTACCTCCCTCCCCACCACCCCTACCCCCTCCAACGCCGCCCCCCCATCTCTCGCAACGCCGCAACCCCCCCCCCTCAACGCCGGGTCCCCCCCCCCCCCTCAACGCCGGGTCCCCCCCCCCCCTCAACGCCGGTACCCACACCCCGTCCCCCTCCCTCTGAAGGCCGGTACCCACATCCCCCCCTCTCTCCTCCTCCCCCCCTTCCTTCCTCCTCCCCCCCTTCCTTCCTCCTCCCCCCCTTCCTTCCTCCGTCCCCCCTTCTTCCTCCGTCCCCCCTTCTTCCTCCTCCCCCCTTCTTCCTCCTCCCCCCTTCCTTCCTCCTCCCCCCCTTCCTTCCTCCTCCCCCCCTTCCTTCCTCCTCCCCCCCTTCCTTCCTCCATCCCCCCTTCTTCCTCCTCCCCCCCTTCCTTCCTCCGTCCCCCCTTCTTCCTCCTCACCCCCCTTCCTTCCTCCTCCCCCCCTTCCTTCCTCCGTCCCCCCCTTTCCTTCCTCCCCCCCTTCCTTCCTCCGTTAGTGGGGGGGGGTGCGGCGTTAGTGGGGGGTGGGGGGGTGCGGCGTTGGAGGGGGGTAGGAGTGGTGAAGGGGGTAGGGGTGGTGAGGGGGGGTTGGGGTAGGGGCAGCGGCGTGCAGAGGAGGGGGGCGACGGATGCCCGGGGCCAACGCACCGTCGCCCCCCCTCTGCACGCAGCTGCCCCTACCCCAACCCCCTCCCCTCACCACCCCTACCCCCTTCACCACCCTACCCCCCTCCAACGCCGCACCCCCCCCACCCCCCACTAACGCCGCACCCCCCCCCACTAACGGAGGAAGGAAGGGGGGGAGGAGGAAGGAGGGGGGATGGAGGAAGGAAGGGGGGAGGAGGAAGAAGGGGGGGAGGAGGAAGGAAGGGGGGAGGAGGAAGAAGGGGGGGAGGAGGAAGGAAGGGGGGAGAAGGAAGGAAGGGGGGGAGGAGGAAGGGGGGGGAGGAGGCAGGGGGGAGGAGGAAGGAAGGGGGAGGAGGAAGGAAGGGGGAGGAGGAAGGAAGGGGGAGGAGGAAGGAAGGGGGAGGAGGAAGGAGGGGGGAGGAGGAAGGAGAGGGGGGGAGGAGGAGAGAGGGGGGGTGTGTGGGTACCGGCCTTCAGAGGGGGGGTGACGGGGTGTGGGTACCGGCGTTGAGGGGGGGGACCCGGCGTTGAGAGGGGGGGACCCGGCGTTGAGGGGGGGGGGACCCGGCGTTGAGAGCATCGGGGGGTGGGTTGCGGCATCCTGGGCGGGGGCATCGGGGGGTGGGTTGCGGCATCGGGGGGTGGAATCTAAAAAAAAAACGAAATCCCGCCGGCGCCAGCTGTTTTCAGAGGCTGCCGGCGGGATTTGCACAGCGCCGGTTTTTGGCCGGTCAGAGATTTAAAAACCCTGCGGGAGCGGGAATAACGCCGCTGCCGGCCGATTCTCCGACCTCTGCGTGGGGTTCGGAGAATCCCGCCCCTAATGCGTGTTATCTTTGGGTGGGGGGGGGGGGAGGAGGAGGGGGAATGGGGTAGGAGGGGGCAGGGGAGAGGGGGGTGTTATTCACATGGTGGGGGAGGGAGGATGCCCCTACTTGTCAGTGGAAGTAAAGGAAAGCATTGCATTATGGGAAGGGCATCTGCCACCAGACCTCGGTATCGGGCCGTCCACTCAAAATGACGGAATCCAGCGAGCTCTCATCTATACATAAATTAGCATGGAAAACGAGAGAGAATCACACCTGGGCGCCACTCCTTGTGCCAACCCGCGATGGCAACATTCCCATGTCACTAAATGTTCGGTTCACCCTCCCCTCCATCCTCCTGCAACACCACACAGGCATGAGGGTTACCCGGAATGTACCCATCCATCCTTGCAAACATTGGGACATCGGGACATCAGGACATTGAGGCGTCTGGTCCCCCAAGTGAGCAATACCCCACTTTGGGGATGACATTGGGCCCCCCCTTTAAGCCCAACCCCCCCATTTCACCCCTCGCTTTTCAGGCCCTTCCCCCATTCAGCCCCCCTCTTCCCCATGCACTCTCTTCAAACCCTCCTTTCATGACCCCCCCTTTAGGCCACACTTCCTGTGCCATCCCTCAATACCCCCTTTATGGCCAAAACCATGCCCCACTCTGGCAGCGCCCCTTGTCACCCTGGCACTGCCAGGTTGACATTACCAGGGTGCCAGACCCTGTCCCAGAACACTCGGGGGCTTCAATAGCCTCTGAGTCCTGTGGCATGGCTATCAAGACTGATTTCCGTATTTGGAAACCTGTTGTGATTCCTGCCGACCTCATGCTACACCAGTGGAACTGGAGAATCATGTGAACCAGGAGGTGCTCGCATATGCTCATCTGATTCACGGCCAGTGAGGACATGAAGAGGGGGAGGAAGGAAGGGGGGGAGGAAGGAAGGGGAGGAGGAAGGAAGGGGGGGAGGAGGAAGGAAGGGGGAGGAGGAGGGAAGGGGGGAGGAGGAGGCAGGAAGGGGCAGAGGAGGAGGAAGGAAGGGGGGGAGGTGGAGGAAGGAAGGGGGGAGGAGGAGGAAGAAAGGGGGGAGGAGGAAGGAAGGGGGGAGGAGGAGGAAGGAAGGGGGGGAGGAGGAGGAAGGAAGGGGGAGGAGGAGGAAGGAAGGGGGGAGGAGGATAAGGAAGGGGGAGGAGGAGGAAGGAAGGGGGGGAGGAGGAAGGAAGGGGGGAGGAGGAGGAAGGAAGGTGGGAGGAGGAGGAAGGAAGGGGGGAGGAGGAGGAAGGAAGGGGGGAGGAGGAGGAAGGAAGGGGGAGGAGGAAGGAAGGGGGGAGGAGGAAGGAAGGAGGGGGGAGGAGGGAGGAAGGGGGGGAGGAGGAAGGAAGGAGGGGGAGGCGGGAGGAAGGAAGGGGGGGAGGGAGGGAGGGGGGAGGATGGAGGAAGGAAGGGGGGAGGAGGGAGGAAGGAAGGGGGAGGAGGGAGGAAGGAAGGGAGGGAGGAGGGAGGAAGGAATGGGGGAGGGGGGAGGAAAGGAAGGGGGAGGGAGGGAGGAAGGAAGGGGGAGGGAGGAAGGAAGGGGGGAGGAAGGAAGGGGGGAGGAAGGAAGGGGGGAGGAGGGAGGAAAGGAAGGGGGAGGAGGAAGGAAGGGGGGAGGAGGAGGCAGGAAGGGGGCGGAGGGAGGAGGAAGGAAGGGAGGGAGGAGGAGGAAGGAAGGGGGGAGGAGGAGGCAGGAAGGGGGCGGAGGAGGAGGAAGGAAGGGAGGGAGGAGGAGGAAGGAAGGGGGGAGGAGGAGGCAGGAAGGGGGGAGGAGGAGGAAGGAAGTGGGGAGGAGGAGGAAGGAAGGGGGAGGAGGAGGAAGGAGGGGGGAGGAGGAGGAAGGAAGGGGGAGGAGGAGGAAGGAAGGGGGGGAGGAGGAAGGAAGGGGGAGGAGGAGGAAGGAAGGGGGGAGGAGGGAGGAAGGAAGGGGGGGAGGAGGGAGGAAGGAAGGGGGGAGGAGGAAGGAAGGGGGGGAGGAGGGAGGAAGGAAGGGGTGGGTGGAGGGAGGAAGGAAGGGGGGTGAGGAGGGAGGGAGGAAGGAAGGGGGGTGAGGAGGGAGGAAGGAAGGGGGGCAGAGGGAGGAAGGAAGGGGGGAGGAGGAAGGAAGGGGGGAGGAGGGAGGAAGGAAGGGGGAGGAGGGAGGAAGGAAGGGGGGGAGGAGGGAGGAAGGAAGGGGGGGAGGGAGGAAGGAAGGGGGAGGGAGGAAGGAAGGGCGGGGAGGAGGAAGGAAGGGGGGGAGGAGGAAGGAAGGAAGGGGGGGGAGGGGGGAGGCGCCAGCTGTTCTCAGAGGCTGCCGGCGGGATTTGCACAACGCCGGTTTTTGGCCGGTCGGAGATTTAAAAACACGGCGGGAGCGGGAATAACGCCGCCGCCGGCCGAATCTCCGAACCTGCGTGGGGTCGGAGAATTTCACCCCTGGTTAGGGAGAATATCACAGCTGTACTGCGGGAGGACACCTCAGAGGGCAGCGAGGCTATATGGGTAGAGATCAGGAATAAGAAGGGTGCAGTCACAATGTTGGGGGTTTACTACAGGCCTCCCAACAGCCAGCGGGAGATAGGGGAGCAGATAGGTAGACAGATTTTGGAAGGAGAAAAAGCAACAGGGTTGTTGTGATGGGAGACTTCAACTTCCCCAATATTGACTGGGACTCACTTAGTGCTAGGGGCTTAGACGGGGCAGTGTTTGTAAGGAGCATCCAGGAGGGCTTCTTAAAACAATATGTAGATAGTCCAACTAGGGAAGGTGCTGTACTGAACCTGGTATTGGGTAATGAGCCTGGCCAGGTGGTAGAAGTTTCAGTAGGAGAGCATTTCAGGAACAGTGACCACAATTCAGTAAGTTTTAATGTGCTGGTGGACAAGGATAAGTGTGGTCCTAGTGTGAATGTGCTAAATTGGGTGAAGGCTAATTATAACAATATTAGGCGGGAACTGAAAAACTTAGATTGGGGGCGGATGTTTGAGGGTAAATCAACATCTGACATGTGGGAGGCTTTCAAATGTCAGTTGAAAGGAATTCAGGACCGGCATGTTCCTGTACAGAAGAAGGATAAATACAGCAAATTTCGGGAACCTTGGATAACGAGAGATATTGTAGGCCTCGTCAAAAAGAAAAAGGAGGGATTTGTCAGGGCTCGAAGGCTGGGAACAGCCGAAGCCTGTGTGGAATATAAGGAAAGTAGGAAGGAACTTAAGCAAGGAGTCAGGGGGGCTAAAAAGGGTAACGAAAAGTCATTGGCAAATAGGGTTAAGGAAAATCACAAGGCTTTTTACATGTACATATAAAGCAAGAGGGTAGCCAGGGAAAGGGCTGGCCCACTGAAGGACAGGCGAGGGAATCTATGTGTGGCGCCAGAGTAAATGGGTGAGGTACTAAATAAATACTTTGCATCAGTATTCACCAAAGAGAAGGAGTTGGTGGATGTTGAGTCTGGGGAAGGGTGTGTAGATAGCCTGGGTCACATTGAGATCCAAAAAGACGAGGTGTTGGGCGTCTTGAAAAATATTAAGGTAGATAAGTCCCCAGGGCCTGATGGGATCTACCCCAGAATACTGAAAGAGGCTAGAGAGGAAATTGCTAAGGCCTTGACAGAAATCTTTGGATCCTCACTGTCTTCAGGTGATGTCCCAGAGGACTGGAGAATAGCCAATGTTGTTAATTCGTTTAAGAAGGGTAGCAAGGATAATCGAGGGAACTACAGGCCGGTGAGCCTTACATCAGTGGTAGGGAAATTACTGGAGAGAATTTTTCGAGACAGGATCTACTCCCATTTGGAAGCAAATGGACGTATTAGCGAGAGGCAGCACGGTTTTGTGAACGGGTGGCCGTGTCTCACTAACTTGATAAGAGTTTTTCGAGGAGGTCACAAAGATGATTGATGCAGGTAGGGCAGTGGATGTTGTCTATATGGACTTCAGTCAGGCCTTTGGAAGGTACCTCATGGTAGACTGGTACAAAAGTTGAAGTCACACAGGATCAGGGGGGAGCTGGCAAGGTGGAGACAGAACTGGCTAGGTCATAGAAGGCAGAGAGTAGCAATGGAAGGGTGTTTTTCTGATTGGAGAGCTGTGACTAGTGGTGTTCCGCAAGGATCAGTGCTGGGACCTTTGCTGTTCGTAGTATATATAAATGATTTAGAGGAAAATGTAACTGGTCTGATTAGTAAGTTTGCAGACGACAAAAAGGTTGGTGGAATTGTGGATAGTGATGAGGACTGTCAGAGAATACAGCAGGATTTAGATCGTTTGGAGACTTGGGTGGAGAGATGGCAGATGGAGTTTAATCCGGGCAAATGTGAGGTAATGCATTTTGGAAGGTCTAATGCAGGTGGGGAATATACAGTGAATGGTAGAACCCTCAAGAGTATTGAAAGTCAGAGAGATCTTGGTGTGCAGGTCCACAGGTCACTGAAAGGGGCAATACAGGAGGAGAAGGTAGTCAAAAAGGCATTGGCCGGGGCATTGAGTATAACAATTGACAAGTCATGTTGCAGCTGTATAAAACCTTAGTTAGGCCACAATTGGAGTGTTCAATTCTGGTCGCCACACTATCAGAAGGATGTAGAGGCTTTGGAGAGGGTGCAGAAGATATTTACCAGGATGTTGCCTGGTATGAAGGGCATTAGCTATGAGGAGAGGTTGAATAAACTTGTTTGTTCTCACTGGAACGATGGAGGTTGAGAGGCGACCTGATAGAGGTCTACAAAATTATGAGAGGCATAGACAGAGTGGACAGTCAGAGGCTTTTTCCCAGGGTAGAGGGGTCAATTACTAGGGGGCAGAGGTTTATGGTGCGAGGGGCAAGGTTTAGAGGAGATGTACGAGGCAAGGTTTTTATACAGAGGGGAGTGGGTGTCTGGAACTCGCTGCCGGAGGAAATGGTGGAAAGGGACGATGGTGACGTTTAAGGGGCATCTTGACAAATACATGAATAGGATGGGAATAGAGGGATACAGACCCCGGAAGTGTAGAAGATTTTAGTTTAGATGGCAGCATGGTCGGCACAGGCTTAGAGGGCCGAAGGGCCTGTTCCTGTGCTGTACTTTTCTTTGTTCTCTTTGTTTGGTCTTTGTTCATTGCTCAATTGAACTTATTGATTATGCAATTGCTTAGTAAACAGCAATTGTGTGATATGTAATGTTGCTCTGTTTACTTGCTATAAATAAGGTGGTTAATAAGGTCACCTTTCTTAATCCTAATTATGAGTATACTTTCAGAGTCGCCAGGTATCTCTCGATAGAGCCACAAGGTTCAACCCGAATACAAATCAAAGAGCCAATACACCAGTTAGTTAGTTCAAAGTCAATGATACTTTATTTACACACAGTATGATTTACTCATGCACAATAACACTACAGGCTAAACTATATCTACCACTAACACCTATACTTAACTTTGGGTGCCCACTTGGGTCAGAGGAACAGTGGCTGTTGTTCGGATCTGAGGCTGTTGGTTTCGAAGAGGTAACAGGAGTACAGCTAAGGTCGTCCATCCGGTAGCGAGCGTTGAACTTGAACTTACTTGCTTCTGGTGGTGCAGGTGGAAGGGACGCTCCACTTGAGAGACAAATCCAAGAGGAGCAAACCTTTCACGGGGGTTCCTTCTTATACTTGGAGGGGCTTCGCGAGCTTTTAGGTGGGCCTTAAACTTGGTCTCAATTAATTGGGCAGCTTCTTGATCATTGCCATCGATTTAAGCCAATAAAGGGGCGCGTGCCTCGATGGCTGGGCGTGTCCTAAGTGGCCGTTGGCCTTGCTTTGTTTGTGTCTTTTGGTTGTGGTAGTGGCGCCGGGCTGTCTGGAACAGTATCGGCTACCTGAGCACTCGTTCTTTGTTTCCCGGAGATGGGCCATCAATATGTAAATCGACCCAGAGTTTCAGTTCCGTCTCCCAAATATACATTTAGGCCCTGTGCCTGCTTGTTTGCTTTGCATTGTCCATTTTCCCTATAGGCTCTGCGAGTGTCCATTTTATATACTGAAAGTGGCCATCCCAGATGGCTACACTCTTGTTGCTTGGAATTCGGTGTGGGTCCAGATGCCGGACTCTGCCTGCTTCAGGGCATCTTCTGCAGGACATTCTCCGTAGCTACTGGGAAGTAAGTTCTGTCAGCCGGGTCTTCATCAGTGGGTGGCAATGGTGGGGGAGAGCATCAGACAGAGGAATTAGGTGATCCCTTTGGGCCCCTTTGATGTAAGGAGCAATGCCCATGGCAGACTGGGGGGGCATTAGAGGCCATTGTTGATATAAAAGATTGAAATCACTCAAGTCTGTAAGTTACACTAACTGAGACTTTATTTAGAAACATATTTGGGTGACATAACCCAACAGAGTGCCTGCCTCACATCCAGGCTGTGTAACATATTTACCTTTTTAGTTACCACTGTTACACAATAAATCCTAATAAGCAGCATTGTACAGGCTGCAGCTTTAATTTAACCCAATGAAGTCCACACTTCTCATCATACTTTTGCTTACCCATCTTGTGAAGGTCATTAAGTTTGTGATTGTTACTTTCCCACTTTCTCAGCATATTGAGAAAGAGCTTTAATAGCTTACTTCAAAGCTGTGAATGCTCATAGCTACATTTTCCTACTTCAAAGTTATTAATTTTTCATGTTTAATTATTTCAATTACCCCATTTAAGATTGGGCTAAAGCAGGAGCCAGCGAGATCAACGTGAGGCCTAAGCCGGGGCCTGGTGAGGAGAACTGGAGTGGGCATTGAGCAAATAGGGATTCTGGAGGATGGTCCGCATAGCACAGAATTCCCCTGAGTCGCAAGAAACTGAAGATATCATTTGTGACTTGTAAAATAAGATAATCTGGCTTATATGGTCACGGGAAACAAAAGAATGAGCACGCCGGCTCTCAACTTTGTATCTTCACTCTGCCCCAAGCCCAGTTTGTGAAGATTGAGGTTACGAATTAATGAAAAAAAGCTTCAGAATCACAACCTGCCATTCCTGATGTCCTCAGGCATATCAGCTCCCATTGTTTAACAAACAAGTACATAACATTGCTGATTCGAGACAAAAGCTGAGCTCTCAATGTTTTTTCTGAATTTTGTAGTGTCAAGCAACAGTTGTCCATTGCAACAAATAGTTCATTTTTTTTCAGATAAACCTTAGTGTGCATGTATTTGTAGATTATCGGAATAAAGGATCACTGTGTGTTCTTACGTACTGCATTACAAATGATAAAATAGCAGCTGAAAATCATTAAAAAAGTAAGCTAACAAACACCTGGCTCTCAAGGTATTTTAGTTCCTCGGCTTCCTATTCAAAGACAGATATTAAGCACTGTACTTGATTGCCATTGGGCATCATTTGAAGAATCTCACAATTGAAATAGGAAACAGAATAGTGAATATAATTCAGAAGTACTTCATTGTAACTGTGTTGTAAAGTGATTTGTTATGTTTTAAGGTCATGAAAGGTGCGACAAAAATGTAAGTTTTTTTTCTAACAAAACCTTGTTCAGATAAATTGCCTGACAGCTAATTATGCATTTTTGAAGTGTAACAACGTTTTTCAGGGAAACGCAAGTAAGTCCCACAAACAGCAATATGGCAATAGCAGATAATTTGTTTCTTCAGTGATGTTGACTGAGGAATAAATATTGACAATTGCACCTATGATGACTCCTCTGGCAATATAATGCTTTCTCAGTACTATATTGAAGTGTCAACCTAAATATTTGTGTTAACGCGTTTAGTGGGCCAATTTCCGACTGCAGTTTTTAAAAATTCCTTCAAGGGACTTGAGTGTTGCTGGCAAGGCTAGAATTTGTTGCCAATCCTTAATTGTCCTTGAGAAGATGGTAGTGAACCTTCTTCTTGAACTGTTGCTGTCCATCTGGTGTAGATTCATCTACAGTGCTGTTAGGAAGGGAGTTCCAAGATTTTGATCCAGTGACAGTGAAGGAACGTGACACAGTTCCAAGTCAGGATGGTGGATGACTTGGAGGGGAACTACCAACTGAGCCAAGGCTGACCCATAGCATCTGCCTGAGTGCTTGTTGGCCTTGGTGCTACAAAGGATGTTAATTCTGCAGCACAATGTGAATTTATGCACGCATAAATTGTGGGCTGGTTTTTCTGAACTTTGACCTGAGGGATTCCCAGCTGCAGTGTTTCTACATCTGGACATATTTGGGTATGTTGCTGCCGCCTGTCACTAGGGACAGAGGCAGAGAAATGGACCTCTATTAATCCTACATACTATCACATTGCGCTGTACACCCCATCGAATTAAAGGAGCCACAAATTAAGTGTATCAAATTGGCAAACAGTCTGTTCTGGGTCCTTTCCAAGCTGGAACTAGGAAATACCTTTATAATTTTTGCATGATCTCCATGTGAGAATATTCAAATTTATTTTCAAAATAAATTTACCAACCCCTTATTGTCACAGTGATACCAATTATCTGCAAAGAGAGCTTCTCCAATGTGTACAACATCTGTGCCTATTAGCAATATAACCCATATAAGCTAATATAGGAATCATAAATATCCTGCAGGCAATGAATCCTTAATCACATGGGCTGGGCTCATTAAGAAAAAGAAGAATACTGCAGTGTTAATCAACAGGATGTTATTTTAATTATGAGGTAAAAACCTCTGGACAAAACATATTTTGTTCAATCTAATCTGATGCCCTTGGAAAGCAAAAAGCAGATTTTCACCAATTAAGTACAACCTTTACAATTTACAGAGGGAGTTTTCTACAGAATGAGCACATTGTTAAATCAGTCCAGAATGTACTGTTTCTTTAATTATGTTGTCTGCTGCAGGCACTTAACAGCAGCTTTTGAGTCAAAAGTGGATAGCTATGGCAGCTGTGGCAACACCCAGTTAGCTTTTCAACATCCTCTGGGTCTCCTAATTGCATGTTGCTTACATGTGCCATGATATGCTCTACCAGTTTGGCAATATTCCTTAAATTTACAGTAATATCTTACTTCATGCCCAGTAAAGAGATGTCCAATTCAAAACTTTAAAGAGGGCCTGAATTCATTGCTTCACACAGGGTCCCAGGTTCGATTCCCGGCTTGGGTCACTGTCTGTGCGGAGTCTGCACGTTCTCCACATGTCTGCGTGGGTTTCCTCCGGGTGCTCCGGTTTCCTTCCACAGTCCAAAGATGTGCAGGTTAGGTGGATTGGCCATGCTAAATTGTCACTTAGAGTCCAAAATTGCCCTTAATGTTAGGTGGGGTATTGGTTTGTGGGGATGGGGTGGAGGTGTGGGCTTGGAGAGGGTGCTCTTTCCAAGAGCCAGTGCAGACTTGATGGTCCGAGTGGCCTCCTTCTACACTGTGAATTCTATGAAATTCTATACTCTTATGAAACTGACTTTGGGCTTTTCACAGTAACTTTATTGCAGTGTTAATGTAAGCCTACTTGTGACAATAATGATTATTATTATTATTATTAATAATTTAAAATTGATACTTGCAAGACTGTTAAGATGATTCCTGAGCGTCAGTTGGCTTCTGCAATTTCTTCGCAGACTATCTCAAGGTTCTGTTTCACACCCGCTTCCGGTCCCACAGAGTGTGTGCACCCAATGGGCAAAAGCGTAAGGCCCAGTTTGAACCTTAACAATGAAAGCTGGGCAGAAATCAATTTATTATGTTCTGTGTTGTGGTCGTAGTGCAGATGCACACAGAACATCCAGTTCCTTGACTAGTAAGATACTTTATTGACAGAATGAACACGTGAAAACATAACAAACTATCATACAAACGGAAGCAAATAATTGAATTCAGTGAATTCTCCTGCAGCTAGTGCGACCAGCCCCTAGTACGACTTACTACTATCGCACATCTCGAGTCACATGGTCGATCTCTATCTATAATTTAGCCACCTGCCACCTGCTAGTTGGAGGTCAAATCAATAACTACATACATTAATAGATAACTACATACAAAACTGTGCACAGGCATGTCACCACACAATTCACCCTAAGTAAGCATGAATACTCATCCATTACACCATTGTGTAGCTATGGTTGCAGACTTCCAGATAATTCTGGATAGACAATATAAATTGATCATGTGAAAAAGATCAGCTTCTGATATCAATTCCTTTATTATTCCAAGAGGGAGAGAAAAACTAGCCTTCCGTCGACATTAGACCAGCTGCAGGACATCAGCAGCAGAAAAGGCAAAGGTCCCATGCCTTTTTAAACTTAAAGACTGTTACATCTAAAACATCTCTCAACTTGATTTCTACTCCAAGCCCATCTGCAAAGAAACTTTATCTCCTCATAAGAAGTAACTACTACTGACTAATTTTTCAATCTACTGGACATTGTCTCTTGAAGGGAATCCAAAATATTCCCAGATATATGACTCCAGCTGTTGAACCCACTTAAACTACCCTTCAGGATTGATTACACCACCTTTGCTGGGCCCACAATGACTTTTTTTTGAATACGAGACAAACAAATGAGCTGTGAACTATCTTTTTGGTAACTTGTACAAGTACATTATTCACTTGAACTGTATCTTTCCCATGCATGAGTGACATTGTGTTTAGATTAACAGGGTGAACACATGAATAAATAAACCACTTTATTTAAACCCATAAAGGCTTGCTGCTGTTTTAAATTGACCACGCACTGCAGGGGCTAAGAAACACAAACACCTTCCTCTCCAAACCATACTGATTATGTACACTAAGGGAAAGAATATAAAGGTTTCGTTTTTCTCACATCTCTGTCTGTAACACTTGTTAAAGGTGGTGGCACAGACATTATTCTGCTTGCACACCAGCCGTCAATTCTTTCAAATGACTACAAGTATATCCTTCTGTTTTTTCCATCAAGTTCTTTGTTGATATTTGACATGAAATAAAAACAAAAAGTGCTGAAATTATACACTTATTGCTGCAGCTTCTCAGAAGACAAGTGGATAGATGATCAATTCAAACTGGCAAGTTGGCAAGCCCATGATGATCAGGGGCATATGTGAATGACACTTTATATAGATGTAAAAGGGCTTATTGTATCAAAAGCTGCTAAGAAAAATTCCCCCAAAAAGAGGCAGTATTTTCAGCCATGCCAATAGGGATATTTTCAACACTGCCAGCTTGCCCAAACATGGTGGACCAAGTGTAAATAATGGGATGAAAACAACCTGGGTTATATAAAGCAGAAAATCTGCTCGATGGTGGCATCATGCATGAGGTGCGATTCAGTGGCCTTGTTGCACCCAACTTGGTGGCTGGGCGAGGCTGCTGACTTGCAAGAGAGGCCTCGCACATGATTTGTGATGCTTAAAATGTCACGATATGGCTCTCGCTCTCACTGAGTGTGGTCCAGATCACCATATTCAAATGAGCCGTATGTTTCATTTAAATATATGTTCGCCAGATTCACCCGGCGCCAGGACTCCATGGCCACGCCTGGGAGACCTCGTCAGTGCGCTATTTAGTACTGGCCCATACAAATGTGGATCAGGCATAACGGCGCTTGGGGGTGGGGCTGCTGAGGCCATTAGAGACTCCTGGGTGGTTGTGCTCTCCTTCTGGCACACAGGAACCTTGGCACTGCCAGCCTGGCACCCTGGCAGGGCCACCATTGCTGTGCCAGGGTGTCCATGTAGCACTGCCAAGCTGGCAGTGGAACTGCCAGGGTGCCAGGCTGGTGGGGCCACGGTACCTGGGTACCAGGTTGGCACTGCCAGTG
This sequence comes from Scyliorhinus canicula, assembly GCF_902713615.1. Classification (NCBI taxonomy): domain Eukaryota; kingdom Metazoa; phylum Chordata; class Chondrichthyes; order Carcharhiniformes; family Scyliorhinidae; genus Scyliorhinus; species Scyliorhinus canicula. The sequence goes on along the minus strand of NC_052147.1, from coordinate 170,307,734 downwards.
ATGGGACCAGGCCCAGGTTGGCCTTACTAGATAGGGGGGGGTTGAGGGGCCGGATAAAATGGCGCCAGATCTGCAAGGGGTCTTTGAAGTTCGCCAGCAGTAAATCCCTCTACATGTGGCCTCGGTGAAGAGAATTTCCCCATGGTAATAAAAACAGCAAAGTGCCGCTGAAGAGCAAGATGTGGCACTGAGAAACACCCCCTGTAAATGCACCCATGGACTTCAACCGTACAATTTCTATTATTAAAGTTGTATCAACAGAGATACCATATGCTTGTACAATCAGATTTCAGCAAATATCAAAATATTTAAATATATGTTCGCCAGATTCACAATATTTGTAAAGATTGAGAACCCACCCTGGTTTATATGATTCATTGCAGATAAGGACAGAATTGAGGATGCCTGTGACACCTCTGCAGTCAAATATCCTGCCAACATTCACCATCTCAGTTCACGCAAATAGTATGGGCGCAATTCTCCGCTCCCCACGCGGCCTGGGAGAATCGCGGGAGGGCCCCCCGACATGTACGCCCCCTGGCGCCCCCCGCAATCCCCCCCCCCCCCCCGGCTCGGAAAAATCGCCGCTCGCTGTTTTTCACGGCGAACGCCGATTCTCCGAGCCCGATGGGCCGAGCGGCCAGTCATTCACGCCCGTTTCACGACGGCGGCAACCACACCTGGTCGCTGCATTCGTGAAACGGGCGGCAGATGCCCGTTTGGGGCATCTAAGGGCCCGATTGGGACGGGAGCACCACGACTGTGCTCGGGAGGGGACAGGCCCGTGATCGGTGCCCACCGATCATCGGGCCAGCGTCCAAAACAGACGCACTCTTTCTCCTCCGCCGCCCGGCGAGATCAAGCCCCCACGCCTTGCCGGGCGGCCATCATGCATGCGCGGGTTCGTGCCGTCTGCGCGATGAAGTCATCCGCGCATGCGCGGGTTGGAACCGGCAACCCGCGCATGCGCGGATGACTGGATTACTTCACATTCTCGGCGCGACGAGGTCGCTGCCGAGAAAGATGGAGGCCCGCTCCTAGCCCCCCGGGTGGGGGTGTATTAGGTGTGGGGAGCGGGCTCCGAGGCCGTCGTGAACCTCGGACAAGTTCACGACGGCCTTCATGAATTCGGCCCACTGCGGAGAATTCCGCCATTTATCTTTACAAAGATCGAGAAGCTGACTTGCCAGATGGAAAATGATCATGTGAAAATTGGGAGGGAAACTTATCATGGTGTTGTAGCCTCTGATTCACACTTCCACTGACCTACACTGTTGAGCAAGGTACAAGCAAGCTGTCAATGTCAGTGGAAATCCGCAGGAAGGAGGGATTAGATAGAAAGAATAAAAGGGAAAAAATAAATATACTATTACTGCTAATGAATTGTTTTTAATGGTGGTTTGGGAAATGCTCGTTTGGATTGGATTGGATTTGTTTCTTGTCACGTGTACCGACGTACAGTGAAAAGTATTTTTCTGCGAGCAGTTCAATGTTTGCATTCAATGTTTTCCTAACATTTCTATAAATGAGTTAGGATTTACACAGAATTGGAGAAGAATTATGATGAGCACATTTGTACAACACCTTCTAATTTTGTAACAACCTGAAATAAAAGAGCACATTGCCAGTACATATCTGTTACCTCCATAATACCTCTTCCCTACATTCCCAGGGCTTTGTTCTGGAACGTGTAAATTATAAACTCACTTTTTTGTTTGAAAATCGTACTGGCCCAACATGGATGGATCTATTCCTATTTCCAAAGTGTTTTATAAAGCTCTTTATGTGGACTTATTTGCAAGAATTAGAAATTGTGGAGTGTTTTCCAGGTTTCTACAGGTACTTTGTCACAATTTCTTTGCAATACTTTCTGATGGACATTGTTTTGTTTAAAAATAAAAATAGAAAATGCTGGAACTACGCAGCAGGCCTGACTGCATCTGTGGAGCGAGAAATAGAGTTAACATTTAACCGTTTACCAGAACCGCTTAATGTGCATGTTGGGGCATATGGCATTAAGCCTGAGTCGCAGTAAACAGCAAGTGGTTTGAGAAATGCTGCATATCATGGAGATGCCTGTGATCATAGATGGATTTGAAACATAAATGGGGGAATACAGTTGGAATCCATATGGTGTAAGTCAGATGCAAAGACAGTTAGTTGCTGGAAAAAAGATGCAGTTAGAATGATGAGTTTTAGCAAACGCATTCTCAAAAATGAGAAGGTAAACAGATAGTAGTAAACTTAATCAGATTGGCTTTGCAGGTCACATATTTGTCGTATTCTGAATTGGAGTCCAGTATAATCTATAACTTGCTGAACTTTCGAGAATCCAGTTGCTCGAGGAAATTGCACAGCCTTCTCATCCTGCTCTCACCTGTCCAATGAGAAGGAGGTGAAATTGCTTGCTTAAGCAGAAAAGGTATCCATTACCTTGAATATGCAACATCATAAGTACAGGTTAACCAATGTGAGTGATGCTGCGAGGAATGATCAAAATACATAGAAAGTCAAGGGCCAGGATTCTTCGAGCCTGCGCCGGATCGTAGAATCGGCGGGGTTGGGGGGGGAGGTCGTCACGCCGCTCCGATGCCAGGCCCGCTGGGTTGCTGCGGCGCTGGTCGGGGGCCGCTGAAATAGACCCCCGCGGCAATTCTCCGCGGGCAATGAGCCGACCTCCCGCCGAGTTCCGACGAGTCCCGCCGGCGTGATTCAAACCTGGTACCACCCAGCAGGAGCTCTGACCCACAGCCGATTTGGACGTCCTGCTGGGGAGTGGCGGGGGTATCTGACTCCGGTGGTCCTCCACGGGTTCCAGGTCCGCGATCAGGGGTTTCCAATCGGCGGGTGGCCACGATCTGGAGGGGGCCTACCTCCTTCCGCGTGGGCCCGCTGTTCAGTCCCCAACATGTTGCTCCACACTGGCACAGAGACGGCAACCACACGCATGCACCGGCGCAGAGACGTCCATCGCATGCATGCGCAGACCCCTGCCGGACCCGCACTGGCCGTGCATGGCTGCCTTTCAGCGCCTGAGCAGCGCACACCACTCCGGCGCCGTTCTAGCTCCCTATTAACCAGAGAATTACCACGCCAGGAGGCGCGTTGATGCCGGCGTACACCACTCCGTTGTTGACACCGGCGTCAACACTTGGCCGGGATTCTCCGAAATCCCAGCTATTGTGGCTTTTACAGCCACTGGTCGTGCTGTGCTTCTGGATAAATTGGCTGCAGGTCACCTTGCAGCATATGACCAGACTTGCATACCTCCCTTGGTCATGCTGTTCGGCATCCAAAGATATGAAAACAAGAAGAAACAAAACAAAAAAACAAACATTAAGTTCTCCTTGCAATCTTAATGCGAAGATTTTATTCTCAAGAATTCCTGGCAAAGCCTTGTGTCCTAGCAACCACGAACAAACATTTTATGCATGTGGGAAGGTGAAACAGGAATATTCTGAGGAGAGAGTTGAGAAAACATTAAAATGTCATTAGAGCAGCAGTAACATATAAGAACTATTAAAGTGATTGGTAACAATTGCAGCAGATAAACATACTTACATGAGGCACTAGATTGTCACCCTGATTTCCAATTAATTCTGCCCAACTCTTTCCCCTTTGACAAAACTGCTCAGAAAATATTGCCATTGGTGACAAAAATGGAAGAGCTATGCCCCTTCTGAGCATTCAGATACTTTACTTTGCTGACTGATATCTGTTTCCTCAGCCTTTCTTGCCCCATCTATCCTTCCAGTTATTTTCCATTCCCTCTTTAACTCTTCCCCCCCCACCAAGTCAGACATCAGTCAACAGGCAGATGACCTAATCTTGGGAGAAACGCTAAAATTATCATCCAAGGATCGTGTGGTTTGCAGTGATATTTTAGGCTGAATTTTCTCTGCATTTGCAGAGAATCTCGCCCAAGATCTTGGCTGATCAGTGCCACATTCCCATGTACCCCGATCACCTTTTATTCTCTTGCCTAGCAAGAATCTATCTACATCCACCTTAAAAATATTCATTTAGTCTGCTTCACTGCCTTCTGAGGCAGAGTTCAAAAGTCGCACAAGCCTCTGAGAAAATATTTCTCCTCATCTCTGCCCTAAAAGGCTACTAGTATTTTTAAATAGTGCCCCCTAGTTCTGAACTCACCCCCAAAATAAAATGTCCTTTCTATTTTCACCTTGTGAAGACCGTTCAGGATATTATATACTTCAATCAAGTCACCCCTCACTCTCCTAAACTCCAGTGGAAACAAGCCCAATCTGCCCAACCTTTTCTCATGAGACAATTTGCTCATTCCAGGTATCAGTCTAGTAACCAAAAGAGAAAATGCTGTAAATTCTCAGCAGGTCTGGCAGCCTCTGTCAGGAGAGAAAATAGCTAACGTTTCGAGTCCAGATGACCCTTTGTCAAAGTTCAATGACCTGGATGAGCTTTGACAAAGGGTCATCTGGACTCGAAATGTTCGCTCTTTTCTCTCCTTACCGATGCTGGCAGACCTGCTGAGATTTTACAGCATTTGCTCTTTTGGTTTCAGATTCCAGTATCTGCAGTAATTTGCTTTTATCAATCTAGTAAACCTCCTCATAACAGCCTCCAATGCATTTGCACCCTTCCTTAAATAAGGGCTGGAGCTCTCCAGCCATTGGGATTCCCTTTTCCCACTGACAGCGCCCCCCCCCCCCCCCCCCACCCCGCCTAGGGGTTCCCGATGGTGTGATTTGCTTCAATGAGAGAATCCCACCGTTAGTGAATGGCGTGCCGCCGAGAAACACGCTGCTGGGGTACTGGAGAATCCCACCCAAGGGGTCCAAAACTTCACACAGTGTTTGAAATGTGATTTCACCAATGCCCGTAAGAAATGAAGCACAATATCCTTACTGTAATGTTCAATTCATCTCTTAATGAAGGACAGCACTTCATTTATCTTCTTAGTTACTTGATGTACCTGCATACTAACCTTTTGTGACTCAAGTACCAGAATGCCTAGATCCCTCTGCACCTTGGGATTCTGCAGTCATTTAAGTAGTATTCTTTTTTATTCTTCCTGCCAAAGTGAACAACTTGACATTTTCCCACACTATAGTCAATTTTCCAGATCTTTTGCCCACTCACTCAACCTATCTATCTGTCTGCAACCTCTTCAAAAATATTTTCCTACCTATCTTAGTGTTATCTGCAAATTTAGCTGCCATGCTATTGCTTTCCTCATCTAGGTTATTGATGTAAATTATAAAAAGTTAAGGGCCCGGACAGATCCCCACGAGACTCTCCTGGTCACATCCTGCTAATCAGCAAAAATACCTATTTATGCATACTCCCTGTTTTCTGCCACCAAGCCAATCTTCTATCCAGGCTAATATGTTACACCCTACACCATGAGCTTTTATATTCTCCAATAACTATTGATGTTACACATTATCAAATACCTTCTGGAAATCCAAGTGTAATAAAATAGAATAAAGTAGAATACCTACGGTGCAGAAGGAGGCCATTTGGCCCATCGAGTCTGCACTGACCCTCTGAAAAAGCACCCAACCGAAGTCCACTTCCCCACCCATCCCTATAACCCATCTAACCTTTGGACACTAAAGGGCAATTTAGCATGGTCAATCCACCTGACCTGCATATCTTTGGACTGTGGGAGGAAACCGCAGACCCAGAGGAAAGCCACGCTGACACGGGGGAACATGCAAACTCCACACAGTCATCCAAGATCGGAATCGAACCAGAGTCCCTGGTGCTGGGAGGCAACAGTGCTAACCACTGTGCCACCATGCTCTCCAGTACAGTAAATCTACAGGCTTTTCTTTATTCACAACTCATGTTGCTCCTTCAAGAAACAGATCATGCAAAAACCAAAATCCCTTTCAATGTCCATTTGCATGGCTGCACAACGATCGGAAAGGGACCATGATGTGAGAAAAGAGGCAATGCACAGTGAAGGGGGAATTAGATAGAACATTGATTTTTTTTTCATAGGGTGTGTGCATCGCTGGCTAGGCCAGCATTTATTGCACATCCCTAATTGCCCTTGAGAAAGTAGTGGTGTGCTGACCTCTTGAACCACTGCAGTCCATGTGTTGCTGGAACACACATCGTGCTGTGGGTGTTTACAATTGTTTACTTAAACAGCTGCAAATATCGAGCTGCTATTCTTTTCCGCTACCCACCATCTGCCCCTGCAATGGAACAGGCTAAGCTGTGCTTGAATTTGATTAACTAGGCCATACCTGCATCATAGGCCCTTTCTGGCAGTACTTTGTACGACAAAAACAACGGCAAGCAGGAAGGAGTGAGCACACTTACCAGCCTCATGAATTTGTGGAGAACATGATCTATAAGGTCATCGTGCCCAAGAATCGACCCAAAACGTCACAGCAAAAAGAACAGCTATCCTCAAGCCTATTTTCAAGTTTCTGCAAAGCCACTTTAGAGCCTCAAATCTGAGCAGGACCTCGACTCCCCATCACCTTTTGTGCTGCATTCCGGAATCTGGCTGCTCCTGGGCAACACAAATATGAAATTAAAGCATTCCCTCATCTTTCTTGCAGGTACAAATGTTTCCTGGGACAAAAGTCAGGAAAATATTTATACATCACTAGCTAGGCCTTAGCTGAAGCCCTGTGTCCAACTCAGGACACTACACTTCAAAATGTATGTCAAGACCTTGGAAAGGGTACGAAAATTATTTCCAGAATTTGATACCAGGCATAAGACACTTCAGCTACGCTGAAAGACTGCAAAAGGTGTGATTGTTTACCTTGGAGCAGGGAATGTAAAGGGAAGATTTAATAGAGGTGTTCAAAAATTATAAACGTTTTTATATGGAGAGAAACGTGGGAGAAACTGTTTCCACTGGCAGAGGGTCTGGTCTGCTAGCCAGAGGACGCAGATTTAAAACAATTGGCGGAAGAATCAGGGAGCAGGAGAAGGTTTCTTTTCGCCATCGTCTGGAATGTGCTCTTTGAAAGTCTGGCAGAAGCAAATTCAGTGGTAACTTTGAAAAGGAAATTGGATAAATATTTGAAAAAAAAACTGCATAGTTGCCAGGAAATTGGATAGCACTTTCAAAGTTCTGAACCATGCTCGATGAACAAATTTTCTTCCTTCTGTGCTCCACAATTCCAAGAAACGCAAATCATTTTTGAAAAACATTACTCAAAATCATCTGGCTGCATCTGAACTTCTCTATGAACTCATTGAATTACTCTGTAAAGCTAACCCAGTGTAACATGGAAATCTTAGACTGTTTCTACACAGTACATTGTGTTTCAGACGGATTTGATGCGGCTACAAAGAAAGCAATCGGTACAGTTATCTGGCTTCTCCAAAATTTAGTTACAAAAGAAAACATCAACTAAATCAATTCAGGGCTGACGATACCATAGGTTTGGTTGTTATCTGACAGAGTATCAAAGGCTTGTTGCAGTCAGACTGATTTCTTCAAAACAAGACTCCTGCACCAGTGTAATGGTGCCAAAAGTAGATCATTTTTAAGGCTGTCAAGACTTCAATTCCAAAGTATGTTACTTTGCTATATGGATCAGATTTTTTTGTACTGCTTTTGACGGAGATGTGCAAAGCCCATATTAAGCGAACACCTGCTTTGGGCTCAGACCCATTGTTCAAATGAGATAATTCAGCGTTGTCTCAAAAGGAGCGATTTCATGATCCAGCACTTCCAACAGGGAGCATTGTTCATGGAAAGCCCTTCACAGGAATTCATGGTCATACTGCCTGAAATTTTGCAACTATGAAAATTAACGGACAAAAAATGCAGTGGAGTATGCTTAAATTTCCCACAATTTGCTTTCGGAAAGCTCTGTACCCCAGTGATGGTGTTTTTACATGGGATCTTCCAGTACTGGCAAAGCCAGTGGTAATTTGCATTGCAGGGATCTGTTCTCGGACCCCAGCTGTTGACATTATATATTAATGATTTGGACGAGGGAACTAAATGTATTATCTCCAAGTTTGCAGAGTTGGGTGGGAGGGTGAGCCGTGAGGAGGATGAGAGATGCTTCAGCAGGATTTGGACAGGCTGAGTGAGTTTGCAGAGTTGGATGGGAGGGTGAGCCGTGAGGAGGATGAGAGATGCTTCAGCAGGATTTGGACAGGCTGAGTGAGTTTGCAGAGTTGGATGGGAGGGTGAGCCGTGAGGAGGATGAGAGATGCTTCAGCAGGATTTGGACAGGCTGAGTGAGTTTGCAGAGTTGGGTGGGAGGGTGAGCCGTGAGGAGGATGAGAGATGCTTCAGCAGGATTTGGACAGGCTGAGTGAGTTTGCAGAGTTGGATGGGAGGGTGAGCCGTGAGGAGGATGAGAGATGCTTCAGCAGGATTTGGACAGGCTGAGTGAGTTTGCAGAGTTGGATGGGAGGGTGAGCCGTGAGGAGGATGAGAGATGCTTCAGCAGGATTTGGACAGGCTGAGTGAGTGGGCACATGCATGGGAGATGCAGTATAATGTGGATAAATGTGAGGCTATCCGCTTCGGTACCAAAACCAGGAGGCAGATTATCATTTGAATGGGTGGAAATTGAGAGAGGCGGATACTCAGCGAGACCTGGGTGTCCTCATGCATCAGTCACTGAAAGTAAGCGCACAGGTACAGCAGGCAGTAAAGAAGGAAAATGGACTAACAAGCGAGAGGATTTGAGTACAGGAATAGAGATGTTTTACTGCAATTGTACAGGGCATTGGTGAGGCCACACCTGGAGTATTGTGTGCAGTTTTGGTGTCCTTATCTGAGGAATGATGTTCTTGCTAGGGAGGGAGTGCAGCAAAGGTTTACCAGGCTGATGGCAGGACTGCCATATGAGTAAAGACTAAGGACGGATTCTCGGACCCGGATCGCCGCGGGGGCGACGAGAATCCTGCCCTGCTGCTCCGACGCCGGCTGCCGAATTCTCCGGCGGCATTTTTTTGGCGGGGGTGGGGATCGTGCCTCCCCCGGCGATTCTCCGGTCCCCGATGGGCCGAGCAGCCGCCCATTTTCGGCCAGTCCCACCGGTGTGAATTACACAAGGTCTGTACTGGTGGGACCTGGCTCTGAGGGCGGCCTGCGGAGTCCTTGGGGGGGGCGTGGGGGGATCCGGCCCCCCGGGGGGGCCCCCACGGTGACCTGGCCCGTGATAGGGGGCCCACCGAAGTGCAGGCCGGCCTGTACCATGGGGGCACTCTGTCCCTCCGTGCTGGCCTGTGCAAAGCACCACCATGGCCAGCGCGGAGAAGAAACACCCTGCTCATGCGCAGGAATCATGCCAGCGGTTCTGAGAACACGCTGACGCTCTTGCGCATGCGGCAACTTGCGCCGGCAGGCGGAGGCCCTTCGGCGCCAGTTGGCGTGGGGCCAATCACTCCAGTGCCGGCCTAGCCCCCGAAGGTGCGGAGGATTCTGCACCTTCCGGGCGGTCCGACGCCGGAGTGGTTCACGCCACTGTTTGGCACCGGTATGGCCCGTCCGCCGTATACCGGAGAATCCCGCCCTAAGTCAGTTAGGATTGTATTCATTGGAGTTGAGAAGAGTAAGGGGGGATGTCATAGAAACTTACCAAATACTCACAGGATTAGACAGGATACTTTCAGAAAGAATGTCCCCGATGGTGAGGGAGTCCAGAAATAGTGGGCATAGTTTGAGAATAAGGGGTAAATCTTTTAGGACTGAGGTGAGGAGAAATTTCTTCACCCAGTGAGTGGTGAATCCAAAGAAAGTAGTTGAGGCCAAAACATTGTGTAATTTTAAGAAGGTATTAGCTATAACTCTTGGGGCTAAAGGGATCAAGAGATATGGGGGAAAGCGGGATCAGGGTATTGAACTCAATGATCAGCCATAATCATTTATATAAATGTTTTTTATTGAGTTTTCATATTTTATATATGACAAATTACAAATTATTAGAGAGAAAAAAAGAAAACACAAAAATTTAACATGAATATTTACAGGTAAGCATCTTCATAACAACAATTGTGGCCGCCCCCTTTAGCCAGCATACATATTTTACATTCCCCAATATGGCCGAGGCACATGTTTATAAGCATTTATTTATAGTTTGGTTTTGGGCCTTGGCTTGCCATCAAACCCCCATAACGAGCCCGTAACCCTCCCCCCCCCCCCCCCCCCCCCCCCGGCTACCTTCCCCCGATTCCCGTCCATTTTCCCCTGATTCTTGGCCACCCGACTATTCCTCCTCTTGTACGTTGGCCACAAACAGGTCCCGGAACAATTGCATGAATGGCTCCCACGTTCTGTGGAAGCCGTCGTCTGACCCTCGGATGGCGAATTTGATTTTCTCCATCTGGAGAGATTCCGAGAGGTCGGACAGCCAGTCTGCAGCTCTGTGCGGTGCTGCTGACCGCCAGCCAAACAGGATTCTACGGCGGGCGATCAGGGAGGCAAAGGCAAGGGCGTCCGCCCTCCTCCCCAGGAATAGATCTGGCTGGTCTGAAACCCCGAAGACCGCCACTATCGGGCATGGCTCCACCCTCACCCCCACCACTTTGGACATAGCCTCGAAGAAGGCTGTCCAGTACTCCACAAGACTGGGGCAAGACCAGAACATGTGGGCGTGGTTGGCCGGGCCTCTTTGGCACCGCTCACATCTGTCCTCCACCTCCGGGAAGAACCTACTCATACGGTTTCTCGTTAAGTGGGCTCTATGTACCACTTTTAGTTGCGTCAGGCTGAGCCTTGCGCACGTGGAGGTGGAGTTGACCCTATGCAGTGCTTCGCTCCAGAGTCCCCACCCTATCTCCATCCCCAGGTCGTCCTCCCATTTCCTTCTTGTTGCGTCCAGTATGGTGTCGTCCCTATCTACCAGTCGGTCATACATGTCACTACAGTTCCCTTTCTCTAGGATACTTGCGTCCAGTAGGTCTTCCAGTAGTGTCTGTCATGGCGGTTGTGGGTACGTCCTTGTCTCCTTTCGTAGGAAGTTTTTGAGCTGCAGGTACCGTAGCTCGTTCCCCTCAGCTAGCTGAAATTTCTCTGTCAGTTCGTCCAGTGTTGCGATCCTGTCGTCCATGTATAGGTCCCTGACTGTCAGTGTCCCCCCGTCCTGCCTCCACCTTTTGAAGGTGGCGTCAGTCAGTGCTGGTTTGAACCTATGGTTGTTGCAGATGGGAGCCTTGTCCGACATTTTGTACAGGCCAAATTGCTGCCGCAGTTGGTTCCAGGATTGGAGGGTGGCTGTCACCAGTGGGCTGCTGGAGTGTTTTTTGGGTGGGGATGGGAGTGCTGCCGTGGCGAGGGCCTGGAGGGAGGTTCCCATGCAGGAGGCCTCCTCCGCACGCACCCACTCGGCTTCTGGCTCCTGGATCCATCCCCTTACTCGCTCGGCTGTTGCCGCCCAGTGGTAGAATTGTAGATTCGGGAGGGCTAACCCCCCCTGGATTTTGTTTTTTGTAGGACCTTCTTTGGGATCCTAGCATTTTTACCCCCCCATACGAACGCCATGATAAGTTTGTCCAGCGCTTTGAAAAAGGCCTCGGGGATGTAGATCGGAATGGATTTAAACAGGAAGAGGAACCTGGGCAGTACGTTCATTTTGATCGTCTGGACTCTCCCCGCGAGGGAGAGCGGGAGTGTGTTCCATCTTTGCAGGTCCTTTTTAACTTCCTCCGTCAGGCTGGTGAGGTTCCATTTGTGGATCCCTTTCCAGTCATGGGCTATTTGGATCCCCAGGTAGCGGAATTTATGTCGGGCTTGTTTGAACGGCAGCCCCTTTAGTGCTGCCCCACCCCCCCTTGCGGGTGTACTGGGAAGATCTCACTTTTGCTCATGTTGAGTTTGTAGCCCGAGAAGGCTCCAAACTCTTTCAGGAGCGTGATGATTCCGTCCATGCTGCTTTGTGGGTCCGAGATATAGAGGAGCAGATCATCCGCATAGAGTGAGACTCTGTGCTCTCTACCTCCCCTTCGGATCCCCCTCCAATTTTTTGCTGCCCTGAGCGCGATTGCTAGCGGTTCGATTGCTAGTGCGAACAGCATCGGGGACAGTGGGCATCCTTGTCTGGTGCCCCTGTGCAGCTGGAAGTATTGGGAGTTGGTATTGTTGGTCCGTACACTCGCCATGGGAGCGTTGTATAGGAGCTTTACCCAAGTGGTGAACCCTGTTCCAAGCCCGAACCGCTCCAGTACCTCTATGAGGTATTTCCATTCGACTCTGTCGAAGGCCTTTTCTGCGTCCAGGGAGACGATCACCTCTTGTGTTCTCTCCCCGGAGGGGGTCATTATCACGTTCAGCAGGCGCCTGATGTTCGCGGTAAGCTGTCTACCTTTGACGAAGCCCGTCTGGTCCTCTGTGACCACCTCAGGTACACAGTCTTCTAGCCTTTTGGCTAGGATTTTGGCCACTATTTTGGCGTCTGCGTTCAGCAGAGATATGGGTCTGTATGACCCACATTCCGTTGGGTCTTTGTCTTTCTTAGGTATCAGCGAGATTGAGGCCTGTGCTAACGTGGGTGGCAGTGTGCCCCTAGCTAGCGAGTCTGTGAACATCTCCCGCAGGTGCGGGGCCAGCGCTGTCGCAAATTTTTTGTAGAAGTCCGCCGGGAATCCGTCCGGTCCCGGCGCCTTCCCCGTCTGCATGGAGCTAATGCTCTCCATGATCTCTCCCAGTGCTAGTGGTGCTTCCAGATCACGTTTTCTGCCCTCTCCCACGACTGGTATGTCCAGTCCATCAAGAAACCGGTTCATCCCAGCCTTCCCCGTTGGGGGCTCCGAGGTGTATAGCTCTTGGTAGAAGGCCTTGAAGGTTTCGTTAATCCTCTCTGGTTCTGTTTCCCACGTGCCTCTGGTACCTCTGATTTGCGCAATTTCCCTGCTGGCTGCCTGCTTTCTCAGCTGGTGTGCCAACAGGCGGCTGGCTTTGTCTCCGTGTTCGTACAGGGCCCCGCGTGCCTGGCGGAGTTGGTGTACTGCTTTCCTGGTGGAGAGCAGGTCAAAGTTCCTTTGTAATTCTTTTATCTCCGCCAGGAGCTCTACGGTCGGGGCCTCGGAGTATTTACGGTCTACCTCCAGTATGGAGTCGACCAGCTTCTGCCTAGCCACCCTTTCCTCCCTATCTCTTTGCGCTTTGTAGGCAATGATTTCCCCTCTTAGTACGGCCTTAAGCGCTTCCCAGAACGTGGAGGATGAGACCTCCCCGTTTTGGTTGTTCTCCGTGTATTCCGCTATGGCCCGCGCTATCCTTTCGCTGAAGGCCTTGTCAGCTAGTAAGGCACCATCCAACCTCCATGTGGGGCGCTGGGCCCTTCCCGTCTCCAGCCACACGTCCATGTAGTGTGGGGCGTGGTCTGATATCACAATTGCGGAGTATTCCACCTTGTCTATCCCTGGAAGCACCATTTTCCCCACCACAAAGAAGTCAATTCTGGTGTATACGTTGTGTACTGGGGAGAAGAAAGAGAATTATTTCTCCCCCGGGTGGGCGAATCTCCAGGGGTCCACTCCTCCCGTCTGCTCCATATAGTGACTGAGTTCCCTTGCCATGTTTGAGGTTTTCCCCGTTTTGGGGTTTGATCTGTCCGTCTTTGGATCCTGTACACAGTTGAAGTCCCCCCCCATGATTAGTCGGTGCGTCGCTATGTCCGGGATTTCTGCCATGGTCTTTTGGATGAAGCTCGTGTCGTCCCAGTTGGGCGCGTACACGTTGACTAGAACTACCGGCGCCCCATCCAGGGCCCCGCTGACCATGACATACCGTCCCCCTGGGTCTGTAACCGTCTTTGTCGCCCTAAACATTGTCCTCTTGCCGATCAGGATCGCCACCCCCCCCTAGCCCTTGTCCCATAACAGGAATGATAGGCTTGTCCCACCCAGCCCTTTCTTACCCGCAGTTGGTCCTGCTCCCTCAGGTGCGTCTCTTGGAGGAAGACTATGTCGGCCCTCATGTTTCTGAGGTGGGTGAGGACTCTAGATCTCTTCACTGGGCCGTTAAGTCTCCTTACGTTCCAGGTGACTATCCTGGTGGGGGGCTTCTGCCCCCTCGCTCCTGTGGGATTAACCATATTTGTCCGGTGGACGCGCCCCTGCCCTCTGGGGTTTCCCTTTGTTAGGGGCCATCCAGGATGGCCACTATCACTGCTCTCCCCATGCGGTCGGGTCTCTGCGCTCCGGGGTTTCCCCTTGTCCCGGGGGCACCCGCCATGGCCGTCCACTGTGTGTCCGCCACGCGGGTAGTCCCCTGCACTCCGGGGGGCCCCTTCGCTCACAGACCGTACTGGGTGGGTGCTTGCAGCGGTTCCCTGTTTCGAGCCCTTGGTTGTGGCACTTTGTGGCCCTGTTCCTTTTCTGGCCTCTTTTGTCCCTTTGTCCCTGCATTTCCCCTCCCTGGTCTCTCGCACCCTGAGTGCCCCCCCCCCCCCCCCCCCCGCTCTCTCCCTTTTCCCCCCTCCCCTGTATACCCCTCCTTTGCCCCTCTATCCCCTATTCCTGTCCCCATTTGCTCTCCCGACTTTGATGGGTGATCCCCCCCCTCCCCTGCCTGGCGCCTTCCCCCCTGTTGGGGGTGCGCTGTGGCCCTGCTTTGCTGCGTGCCCCCGTCGCTATCTTTCCTGCTAGCACAGTGGCTCCCCTCTCGGAGGTTGCTGTCCTGCTTCTCCTCTCCCTTCTCCAATACTCCCGTTCCCTCGTGCTGGGGCCTGGCCTCCCACCTGGAGCGGTCCCTTGGGCAGTGGGTTGTTTTTTGTTCTGGGTGTTCCTGCCAGGGGGGAGGGGGCTGGCTTTGCCTCGCCCCTCCCCACCCCCCCCGTTGGCATGTCGTTTCTCCTTGCCATGGGCCCCTCGTCCCTACCTCCCATGGCGTTTTTCCAGCCCGTGCTCCTCGACAAACCTATTTGCCTCAGCAGGGGCTGTAAAGAAATATTCCTTGTTTTGGTATGTGACCCAGAGTTTTGCTGGGTACAGCATACCAAAACGCACTTTGCTCTTGTAGAGAGCTGCTTTCGCTCTGTCTCTTAGTTATGTCCGCTCCAAGATCCTCGTAGACTCGGATGGCGTGCCCGTCCCATTTGCAGGCTCTATTTTCCTTGGCCCAGCGCAGGATTATCTCCCTATCCCGGTACCGGTGCAGTTTGGCTATGGCTGCTCTCGGTTGTTCCCCTGCCTTGGGCTTCGGGCGCAGTGACCGATGAGCTCTGTCCATTTCCGGTGGGGTGGGAAAAGTGCCCCCCCCCCCCCACTAAGGAGCCCAGCATCGCAGCCACGAATGTTGTGGGGTTTCTGCCCTCGATCCCCTCTGGCAGGCCCACTATCCTAATATTTTGCCTTCTCGAGCTGTTCTCCTGGTCGTCTACCCTGCCCTTCAGGCTCCCCTGTGTTGCACCCAGTCTCGCCACTTCCCTCTCCAGGGCCGTGACCCGGTCGCTCATGTCGGTCGCTGCTTTCTCCAGCTCTTTAATGGTTGCCTCATGGGCTTCCAGTTTCTCCCCTTGGGCATCCACTTTCTCCTCCAATCTGGTCAGAGCCTGCTGCACCCCTGACATGGCCCTGGCCACTGCTGTCTGTACTGCGGCCTCTCCGTCCGCTTTCAACTCTGCCTTGATTGCCTGCAGCTGCTCCCTCACCACCTCGGCAAAGGCTGCCTTCCAATTCACGCCCCCCTCTAACCCCAGGGGAGAGGGTACCTGTCTGTCCAGCTCTTTTTGATGCGGCGATACATCCTTCCCGCCGCTTCGTGTGCTGATTCGTTCGCCCGAGCTGGCTTGCCCTTTGCCCCGTCTACTTCTGGTGCCCCCTTTCTCTTGGCTCCCTTCTGGCATTTTTTTCTCCCCCTTCCCTTTCATCTTTTCTTCTCCCCTTGTTTTTCTTTTCCCCCCTTTTCCGCACCCTATTTTTATTTTATTTATTATTTTTTTTTAAATTTATTTTCTCCCCCCCCCCTTCTTTCCTTTACCCCTTTATTTTATTTATTTATTTCTTAATTATTTTCTCTCCTCCTCCCCGCTTTTATGCAACTCCTCTCCGATGGGCTTACTTTTGCTGGGAGCGAGTGTAAAAAGAGAGAAAATAGTATATACTCCCCCCTTTCTCTTTACCAGTTTTCTTTTGGGTTTTTTTTTAAAAACAGAAATATAAGTCCTTTTTTGTTTTCTCTCCCCCTTCCTTTCTCCTCACTCACCCAGGAGAGAGAGAGAGAGAGAGGCTTTTGCCCAGTCCCTTTGTTCTTGCCACGTGGTGGTCGCTGCCGTTTGGGGGGGTGGGGGGGGTGGGCCGGTGGTCGCTGCCGGTTTGGGGGGGGGGGGGGGCGGTGGTCGCTGCCGGTTGGGGGGGGGGGGGGTCCCCGCTGCCGCACTTCGCACCCCGCGACCTCCTGGTCGCTGCCTCCGGCTTGGCCCCCCCTTCGGTCCCGCACCGCTCCTGGCCTGCGTTGGGGGGGGGGGGGCTGCCGCTGCCGCACCGCTCCTGGCCTGCGTTGGGGGGGGGGGGGCCTGCCGCTGCCGCACCGCTCCTGGCCTGCGTTGGGGGGGGGTTGGACCGGGTTGGACCCGCCGCTGCCGAGCCCCTCTGCTGCCGCCGCTGCCGTCAAGCCCCGCCGCTGCCGCCAAGCCCCGCTGCCGCCGCCGCTGCCGCCAAGCCCCGCTGCCGCCAAGCCCCGCTGCCGCTGCCGCCGAGCCCCTCTGTCGCTGCCGCCGAGCCCCTCTGTCGCTGCCGCCGAGCCCATCTGTCACCGCCGCCGAGCCCCTCTGTCGCTGCCGCCGAGCCCCGTCGCCGCCGCCGCCGCCGATGATCCTCCGCCGACCGGCCTGCCCGGGGGGTCCCTTCCCTGCTCTCTGCCGCTTGCGGGAGCCCCTCTCCCTGCGACCGCTTCGCTCGCCGACCGGAAGTCGAATCCATCAGCCATAATCATAATGAATGGCGGAGAAGGCTCGGAGGGCCAAATGGCCTCTTCCTGATTCTATTTTTGATGTTTCTATGCTCACTCCTGTGCCGGCAGTGAATCTATGGTAGGGAGCCGCTTTCAACAGGACCAGAAGATCCTGCCAGCACGAAGGACTGGAAAAGCTTGACCAATATTTCATGTCTTAAGACTTTTGTTGTAACAAGCAAACTAAAATGTACATAAATCAAACATTACTTAAGAGGCAATTAACATATTGAACTAAAGTAAAAGTAGTTTTGCATTAACTAATTAATACATTAGATATAGGTCTTAGAACTCATTTCACTGTTCACCGCATGTCTGGCATCACAGGAAAGACTACCAGGATGCTCCCAGCTTTCTAGCAGGTCCTCTTCTCTTTCCCAAGGTCTTCTGTAAATCATCCGACTGAGTGTTCCAGAACTGACCTATACCAGCAACACCCATCATGATGACTCATTGATCCTTGAATCTTCAATTGTCCCATCTTATTTGAACAGAGAACCAACTCTCACCATCATCCCGCTTGGCTGCTACTACAGACCATCTTTCCCTGCTCTACACAACAGCAGCACTGTTTTTCTGCTCAATATTTATGTATCTGTGTCTCCAAAAATCAGTCCCTTTTCTATGTCAAGTTATGGACACTGTCACTTGATTTTCAGTAGGTTCCTGTTTAGGTTTCTGTTTTGTGACAACTAGATCATGTGGGCCTGTTGCCAGGCAGAGGTTTAGTAAGACCACCACCATCCCCCACCCCCAATCCAGAACATTCTGTTTCACCTTAAGTTAAAGGAGATATTTTAAAACATAACCACCTTGCAAAATTCACAACATTGTCACATTATATCCCAATATATCAGTAAGGGCTATTCTATAAAATAGTTATATAACATACGGTGTCCTGGAGTATCTCTTACTCCTCTTTTTTTCCAGTGTCTTATTTTATTAAAATTGTTATTTATAAAATATGCTGGGAGCAATGTTTTTTCGGGAAAGTTCCTCGAACAATACAAATTCTTACAGAGGGCTGGATGCCGCACACCTAATTTATGATCTTACTTGAAGTGAAATGTTGCACAAACTATCCATTTCAGCTTAGTTTAATTGCTGTTCAGTTGTGCTGTATCATAAAAGTGCTCTATTCAATTAACAGCAGAAAGCAAGAATTTTCATCGATACAGCATGGTAGCATTGTGGATAGCACAATCGCTTAACAGCTCCAGGGTCCCAGGTTCGATTCCAGCTTGGGTCACTGTCTGTGCGGAGTCTGCACATCCTCCCTGTGTGTGCGTGGGTTTCCTCCGGGTGCTCTGGTTTCCTCCCACAGTCCAAAGATGTGCAGGTTAGGTGGATTGGCCATGATATATTGCCCTTAGTGTCCAAAATTGACCTTAGTGTTGGGTGGGGTTACTGGGTTATGGGGATAGGGTGAAGGTGTTAACCTTGGGTAGGGTGCTCTTTCCAGGAGCTGGTGCAGACTCGATGGGCCGAATGGCCTCCTTCTGCACTGTAAATTCTATGAACAACTAAAATATGGGTAATATATGAATAACCCTTATATACAGTCTTAACGGACACTGAATTTTTTCTGTTTGTTGAATGCTCAGTCCTTCATCTATCCCTGACTTTTGTCTCTAGGACAGTGTATAATCAAAGTTTCTTTGTGGGCATGTCTTTTAATTAAATGGCAATCAGCACTGGGAATTACCAATCCTGGGAAAAATTTAAGCCACTGGTGTTCCGGAAATTGGGTCCAGAAATGAAATTGGAGATATAACAATCAGTTTAGGTATCAAACAGACTGAGAAAAAAAGATACTGCTCGCACAGAGTCAGAGGGATAGGCCGACGCCTGGCTATCAGTGTTCATTGTCCCAGTCAGACTTAAAATCATTAGTGGGAATACACAGGATGTCCCCACATCCATTTCTCTTCAGGACACTCCTGTCTGACCAGCAATTAGCCCATTATTGAGCCTGATGGCCTCCTTGTCTGTCAATGGGAGGTTAGTTGCATCTGAATGGCGTGGCTCTGTACTTTCGAACAAATGGGAGCGGGCCAACAAACAGCCAAGATAACGATGATAAATTCAGACTGGGAACCTCAGAGAATATTTGTTTGAGGGGTTGGGTGGAGCTTAGAGAGAGAGACAGAATGTTGTTTTGAGGTACAGGAGAAGGCTTTGGAAAACGACCATGAGAGGTCATGAAAGTGGCCACTAAGGCAGGTTTTAAAAAGGGTTCTGAATCAATGTCACCAACAGAAGAAAAATTGCTTCATAAATTCACGTTTTGCCTTTGTTTTCCTGTGAAAGTGGCATGGGAGCTGCATGTTCTGTTAAAATGCTGTATAATGGGAGCTAGTGTGTTAAGGTTAAGAAACTACCGGCTCAATTCAACCTAATGGGAACAAAGTCTCATAGCGAGCGCATTTAGCCGCGTGTTCCCTGGTGCTCGCAGTGCCGAGAATCACATGGCTATTCAATGCAACTCGGGTTGTATAATGGGCCTCAATGTGGAATACATGGGAAAAGCCACACATAGCCCCGTTTTGTACACTGGGCAGCTCTGCTCACCGGAACTCTGCAGTGTAGCAAGAGATCGGGATGCATTTTTAATGGTGTCCCAATCTCTGAGGCCCCAAAGCGATCCCTGACCTTCCCCCAGCCTGAATGCACTATGGGAGGGTCTCCCCACCCCGCAACACCCATACAGGGCACCCCTGGCAGATCAGCATGGGCAAAAATGCCAGCCTGGCCCCTTAGTAGTGCCAACATGGCACCCCGGAAGTGCAAGGCTGGCACCCAGGTGGCACTGCCAGGGTGCATCCATGCTGTGAGGTATTCTCTATGCACCCGGCCAGCAGATTATATAGGCGTTAATTTGGACCAAGCTGACCAGGATGTCTGGGCATCAGGATTTGCCGCCATTGCTGATATGCCCCAAGTCCAGGGGGTAATCGATGGCGCACATGTCCCCCTAAGAGCACTGGCTCATCAGTGGGTGCCCTTCATTAGTAGGAAAGGCTTCCACTCACTAAATGTACAGCTGGTGTGTGACCTCCAGCTTCACATTATGCACGGTCTGTATCCGACATCCAGGCAGCATTCACTATGCATACATCCATACACCCTGGTGCTCTTGTCAATACCCTCCACCTTCTAGACACTCACTCGGGTGAGGGATTGCCTCTTGTGCCCAAGGATTACTCGCTGAGATCTTGGCTAATGATGCCTTTCTGGAGGCCCCAGTACGTGATGGAGGACCACTATAACAATGCCCAGGTAGCAACTAGGAGCGATGCATCGATGCCCAAAGATGCGCTTTGGATTCCTGGACTGCTCCAGAATAGCCCTAGGAGGGTCTCTAACATTATGCTGGCCTTTTTTGTCCTGCATAACATTGTGCAGGAGAGGGTAGACATGCTGGAGGAGGAGGAAGAACGATAGGTGTCATCTGATGAGGAGGATGAGGAGGATGGCCAGGAAGAACCAAGTATGGAGCCAGGGCTGGCACGCAGGCCGCTCCAAGGCCGTCTCAAACGGGAATCCTCTTCACCTCCAGATTTGCCCACTTGGAGGTCTGGAGACCAGCAGCCCTGCCACTCTGGCCCGCCTCTCCATACTCTTTCTACCGCCCCTTCCAAGTGGCACTCCCTTCCACATAGCCGCTGATCCTTCCCTGCCCCTCCACCCTTCACTGTATCATTCCTGTCCCTTCTCTCTTCACTCCATCCCAAAACCTCAGCTATCCCTACCCCCTCCGAGGGTCCTACCAACATTACTACAGCGTGTTGGCCCTGGGCAGGCAGTATCAGCCGGTCTTGTCCACAAGATAGAGGATGATGACCACTTGCTGTGGGAAGAGATCTGGTGCTCCTCATCATTTGACTTTTACCTTCAGAATCACATTCCACTGACTGCCTGGGTGGTCCCTGCAAGTGTGCTGGCTATTTCATCTCGGGCCCATATATTGTTTGGGGTGGTCGGTGGGTGGTATTTATGGATATGAGTGGTGATAGGTCAGTCACTGGGTAAGCTGACATGCAAAGCAGTCTCACACTTCTGGCCCTGTTCCCTGCCACATCTAAGGTGAGCCGTGGAATGTTCAATTATCCTGAGGGCCCTGCTCCGTGCCATCCTCCAACACCCACATCATCTACCCCCCATATCCCTCACCCACACTTCCCCTACACCCAGCCCAACTCATCTCTCACACCTTACAGACAGAGGATTGAGGCAGGTCAGAATGTTGGTGAAAATGTGTTTAATAGTGACTATATACAATTGTTGTGCCCTGTTCACTACCTCTAACCTATGTGCTGCACCCATGCCAACTCAACTGGAGTCTAACTTCCTTATTGTATGTGGCCTACTGCTCCTTCTAGGTGTGATCCTAGAAAGCACATCAGTCGCGGAGGTAGCCTGCTGCACATCTCGCCCTCTGACCTGAGATGCCTTTGGCGGCCGTGTTCTGGAGAGCCTGGACTTGGATGTGCCCAGCCGACTTTCAGTGTCACAGGTGACGAGGTGCTACCCTGTTCAGCCCGCTGACCGTCAGATGCATCAGTATCAGGTGGGAGGATTCAGAAGTGCTGAGGTGTTCCCGCACCTTCCCTGCGGGTGACACTGGCACGGGCCCCATCACTTCTTCCACCCTCAGGGTACTCAATGGCCCCCGGGCTACTCCGTGGGCCAGAGGTGAGACTGGAGTGAGCTCCAAAGGCTCCACCGTCACCTGGCGCTGCCAGTCCTGGTGGCCCGGTCACATCTTAACCAGGGCCTTGATGCCCTCAACCATGGAGCACAGATACTGGGCCACGTCCCTCAGCGAGTGAGTCATATCCCTCACTTCCTCAGTCATGTCCCCCTGTGACTGGCCCAAGTCAGTCAACACCCAGCCAATGCTCTCAACGCACTCAGTCATGACCCTTTGTGACTGGGCCAAACTCTGGAGCGCCGCAGCAATGTCTATGTGGGCCCAGTACATGGCTGCATGTGACTAGACTCTCTTGTCCTGAGCCTCAGCTACTGACCACACAGTGTGCCCCAAGCCTTGGACAACTTGACCTATGCCTGTGACATTTTGGCCCAAGATGTCCACTGTGGATGCCACCCATTCAGTTTTAGCCTGGGAACATAGAACATAGAACATAGAACACTACAGCGCAGTACGGGCCCTTCGGCCCTCAATGTTGCGCCGACCTGTGAAACCATCTGAAGCCTATCTGACCTACACTATTCCATTTTCATCCATATGTCTATCCAGTGACCACTTAAATGCCCTTAAAGTTGGCGAGTCTACTACTGTTGCAGGCAGGGCGTTCCACACCCCTACTACTCTCTGAGTAAAGAAACTGCCTCTGATATCTGTCCTATATCTATCATCCCTCAATTTAAAGCTATGTCCCCTCGTGTTGGTCATCACCATCCGAGGAAAAAGACTCTCACTGTCCACCCTATCTAACCCTCTGACTATCTTATATGTCTCTATTAAGTCACCTCTCAGCCTTCTCCTCTCTAACGAAAACAACCTCAATTCCCTGAGCCTTTCCTCGTAAGACCTTCCCTCCATACCAGGCAAGATCCTAGTAAATCTCCTCTGAACCCTTTCCAAAGCTTCCACATCATTCCTATAATTTGGTGACCAGAACTGCACGCAGTACTCCAGGTGCGGCCGCACCAGAGTTATGTACAGCTGCAGCATGACCTTGTGGTTCCGAAACTCAATCCCCCTGCTTATAAAGGCTAGCACACCATATGCCTTCTTAACAGCCCTATTAACCTGGGTGGCAACTTTCAGGGATTTATGTACCTGGATGCCGAGATCTCGGTTCATCTACACTACCAAGAATCTTGTCATTAGCCCAGTACTCTGCATTCCTGTTACTCCTTCCAAAGTGAACCACCTCACACTTTTCCGCATTAAACTCCATCTGCCACCTCTCAGCCCAGCTCTGCAGCTTATCTATGTCCCTTTGTATCCTATAACATCCTTCAGCACTATCCACAACTCCACCGACCTTCGTGTCATCTGCAAATTTACTAACCCATCCTTCTACACCCTCTTCCAGGTTATTTATAAAAATGACAAACAGCAGTGGCCCCAAAACAGATCCTTGCGGTACACCACTAGTAACTGAACTCCAGGATGAACATTTGCCATCAACCACCACCCTCTGTCTTCTTTCAGCTAGCCAATTACTGATCCAAACCGCTAAATCACCTTCAATTCCATACTTCCTTATTTTCTGCAATAGCCTACCGTGGGGAACCTTATCAAACGCCTTACTGAAATCCATATACACCACATCAACAGCTTTACCCTGATCCACCTGTTTGGTCACCTTCTCAAAAAACTCAATAAGGTTTGTGAGACATGACCTACCCTTCACAAAACCGTGTTGACTATCGCTAATCAACTTGTTCTTTTCAAGATGATTATAAACCCTATCTCTTATAACCTTTTCCAACATTTTACCCACAACCGAAGTCAGGCTCACAGGTCTATAATTACCAGGGTTGTCTCTACTCCCCTTCTTGAACAAGGGGACAACATTTGCTATCCTCCAGCCTTCCGGCACTATTCCTGTCGACAAAGATGACATAAAGATCAAGGACAAAGGCTCTGCAATCTCCTCCCTGGCTTCCCAGAGAATCCTAGGATAAATCCCATCTGGCCCAGGGGACTTATCTATTTTGACATTTTCCAAAATTGCTAACACCTCCTCCTTTTGAACCTCAATTCCATCTAGCCTGGTCGACTGAACCTGAGTGTTCTCCTCGACAACATTGTCTTTCTCCAGTGTAAACACTGACGAAAAATATCCATTTAACGCTTCCCCTATCTCCTCTGATTCCACACACAACTTTCCACTACTATCCTTGATTGGCCCTAATCTTACTCAAGTCATTCTTTTGTTCCTGATATACCTATAGAAAGCCTTAGGGTTTTCCTTGATCCTATCTGCCAACGACTTTTCGTGTCCTCTCCTCGCTCTTCTTAACTCTCCCTTTAGGTCCTTCCTGGCTAACTTGTAACTCTCAAGTGCCCTAACTGAGCCTTCATGTCTCATCCTAACATAAGCCTTCTTCTTCCTCTTGACAAGTGCTTCAACTTCCTTAGTAAACCACGGTTCCCTTGCTCGACAACTTCCTCCCTGCCTGACAGGTACATACTTATCAAGGACACGCAGTAGCTGCTCCTTGTAAAAGCTCCACATTTCGATTGTACCCATCCCCTGCAGTTTCCTTCCCCATCCTATACATCCTAAATCTTGCCGAATAGCATCATAATTGCCTTTCCCCCAGCTATAATTCTTGCCTTGCGGTATATACCTATCCCTGCCCATTGCTAAAGTAAACATAACCGAGTTGTGATCACTATCACCAAAGTGCTCACCTACATCTAAATCTAACACCTGGCCGGGTTCATTATCTAGTACCAAATCCAATGTGGCATCGCCCCTTGTTGGCCTGTCTACATACTGTGTCAGAAAACCCTCCTGCACACACTGCACAAAAACTGACTCATCTATAGTACTCGAACTATAGTATTTCCAGTCAATATTTGGAAAGTTAAAGTCCCCCATAACAACTACCCTGTTACTCTCGCTCCTGTCGAGAATCATCTTTGCAATCCTTTCCTCTACATCTCTGGAACTATTCGGAGGTCTATAGACAACTCCCAACAGGGTGACCTCTCCTCTACTGTTCCTAAACTCGGCCCATACTACCTCAGTAGACGAGTCCTCAAGCGTCCTTTCTACCGCCGTAATACTTTCCTTGATTAACAATGCCACACCCCCCCCTCTTTTACCATCTTCTCTGTTCTTACAGAAACATCTAAATCCTGGAACCTGCAACAACCATTCCTGTCCCTGCTCTACCCATGTCTCCGAAATCGCCACAACATCGAGATCCCAGGTGCCAACCCATGCTGCAAGCTCACCCACCTTATTCCGGATGCTCCTGGCGTTGAAGTAGACACACTTCAAACCAGCATCCTGCTTGCCGGTGCCCTCTTTCGAACTTTTAACCCTATCCCTGACCTCACTACTCTCAACATCCTGTACACTGGGACTACAATTTAGGTTCCCATCCCCCTGCTGAATTAGTTTAAACCCCCCCCGAAGAGCACTAGCAAATCTCCCCCCCCAGGATATTGGTACCCCTCTGGTTCAGGTGAAGACCATCCTGTTTGTAGAGGTCCCACCTACCCCAGAATGAGCCCCAATTATCCAGGAAACCAAAACCCTCCCTCCTGCACCATCCCTGTAGCCACGTGTTCAACTCCTCTCTCTCCTTATTTCTCACTTCACTAGCACGTGGAACGGATAACAACCCAGAGATAACAACTCTGTTTGTTCTAGCTCTCAGCTTCCACCCTAGCTCCCTGAATTTCTGTCTCAAATCCCCATCTCTCTTCCTACCTATGTCATTGGTACCTATGTGGACCACGACTTGGGGCTGCTCCCCCTCCCCCTTAAGGATCCCAAAAACATGATCAGAGACATCACGAACCCTGGCACCTGGGAGGCAACACACCAACCGTGAGTCTCTTTCGTTCCCACAGAACCTCCTGTCTGTTCCTCTAACTATGGAGCCCCAATGACAAGTGCTCTGTTCCTCTTCTCCCTTCCCTTCTGAGCAACAGGGACAGACTCTGTGCCAGAGACCTGTGCCCTATTGCTTACCCCTGGTAAGTCATCCCCCGCAACAGTATCCAAAACGGTATACTTGTTATAGAGGGGAACGACCACAGGGGATCCCTGCACTGCCTGCTGGTTCATGCATTGTTGGCATGATCTCGTGCACCTGAAGGCAGTTGGACTCCTCCAGCTGCACCTACAGGTGCTGGAAAGTTGCTGATATCCCTCCCTTTAGAACCTGGCTCTGCGTCTGCATCTTCACCAGTGAAGGGATCATGCTTTACAGAAGGACATTACATGTCCAGACCACAGCTGTTTCCTGAAATCAGGCAGCCTGCCAACTGTCCATTCCCTCAGGAGTCCCTACCTCCACCTGATGCGTGACATGCTCACCAGAAGGTGACCCAGGAACTTCCTCACTAAAATGTCCCACCGAGGTGATAGTTTCAGCGATGTTGGATTGTGCAGGTAAACGCAGTGCCGAGAATTCAGTATCATCCCCAGACTGATCCTCTGGGGTGTGCTGGGGTTGTGGCTGGGGCGGGGTACCCCAGATGTGCTGGCATGGTCTGATGGTCATCTTACAAGTCAAAAGACAAGACACATGGTGAGATCTTGGGAAGGAATGATCTGGGGAAAGAGGGGTGACTCGCTATTGGGACATAATTTTGCATTCAGGGATCACTTGGTTGTCGCATTCTGACCTCAGCCTCAGAGATAGCCCCCTCCTGCACCTCCCCAGATAATGCCATCAACCTCCAATCAGCGGGGGTGAGAGCCCTGAGTTCCGGATCACCCGCCCCGATCTTTTCACGCTCCCTTATGTTAGGGGCCATCTTTTCCTTGGGGATACATCAAGGACATGGTCAGACGCATGGAAGCAAGTTACACGGTAGGTCTGGAGCTGGTGGCATGTGTGCAAGGCACCTGGTCAAAGAGGACAATACAGGTTCTGGAGTTTGGTGCAGGGTGGGATGTGAAGGAGATGCAGGCAGGTGGGTTTTGATTGTCCTCTATGGGAGCGGGAACGTGATGTGAGGTGTGAGGGACAGGTGTGATGACAGGGGAACCACAAGCTGCCCAAAGGAGGTCATTCATCTTCCTGTGGCTCCACGTGCCAGTCTGCCTGATGAGGCTCAGCGTGTTGAGTGCCTCGGCCACCTCTGCCCAGGCCTGGTTGATGACTGTGGCGGAAGCTTCTGCCCACTGTGGGAAAGAGGATGTCCTGAGTAGGACCTACTCAGTTAATGGTCGGGAGTTGGGGAGAGTAACAGAACAAAGAGATCTAGGGGTACAGGTTCATAGCTCCTTGAAGGTGGAGTCACAGGTGGACAGGGTGGTGAAGAAGGCATTCGGCATGCTAGGTTTCATTGGTCAGAATATTAAATACAGGAGTTGGGAAGTCTTGGTGAAGTTGTACAAGACATTGGTATGACCACATATGGAATGCTGTGTTCAGTTCTGGTCACCTTATTATAGGAACGGCAATGTTAAACTAGAAAGAGTACAGAAGAGATTTACGAGGATGCGACCGGGACATGATGGTCTGAGTTATAAGGAGAGGCTGGATAGGCTGGGCCTTTTTTCCCTGGAGCGTAGGAGGCTTAGCGGTAATCTTATAGAGGTCGATAAAATAATGAGGAGCATAGATAAGGTAGATAGTCAACATATTTTCCCAAAGTTGAGGAGTCTAGAACTAGAGGGCATAGGTTTAAGGTGAGGCGGGAGAGATACAAAAGAGGCCAGAGGGGATTTTTTTCACACAGAGCGGTTAGCATCTGGAATGGGCGGCCAGAGGCAGTGGTAGAGGCAGGTACAATTTTTTTCTTCGATAAACAGTTAGACAATTACATGGGCAGGGTGGGTATAGAGTGATATGGGTCAAATGTGGGCAAGTGGCACTAGCTTAGTGACAGAAACTGGGCGGTATGGACAAGCTGGGCCGAAGGGCCTGTTTCTATGCTGTAAACATCTACGACTATGACTCCTTCACCACATACAACATTCCATTGAGCTCTGTGTCCACAAAGCATGGTGCTGCTCTTCGTGGAACCATCTTCTTGGCTGGAAACGAGTTTGGGTGGGGAGTGGAGTGCTTATAAGCAGCTCCAGCTTGTCAAGCTCTCCAGTGTGGCAGCGAATCCAACACCGGAATTAGAATTGCTCGAGATTCATGTGGGCAGAGTGCTAACAGATTAGCTTGCCCTGAATTGATCCACAAATAGCGCCCCAACGTGAACGTGAACCTCATGCAATTCAGTCCCAGCGCCAACACTGAGTCTCCAAACTGAGAATTTTGCCCATGGTCTGACCAAATAAAGTGGTCTTTATTAATCTGCGCAGCTAGTTGGACAAGAAAATCATGACCATTAAAATGTCTATCTGAAAGAACAGAGGTAAGATATTGTGGATAGGTTTTGATTTTGCTTTCCTTACAAAGTGCTTTCCAGGATTGTGCTGAATACCATGGATATTTCATTTAAATTTAATTACAGCATATAAACAATCCATGGTAAAACCTTCTCAATGCCGAAAGGCCTCCTCTCTTAATCATACTGGTTGCCTCCTGTGGTTTCTGATTTCTTATGATTCAACAGTCAATCGTTTGTCTGCAGCAGTATTACTCTTATCCTAAAGCTTGTCCAGCTCACTTTTTAACATTTGCAGAGCGTTTGTGCCCAGTGCTCAAGTTGGCAACCTATTTCATAAGAAGAAGTTTTACAACACCAGGTTAAAGTCCAACAGGTTTGTTTCAAATCACTAGCTTTCAGAGCACTGCGCCTTCCTCAGGTGAATGAAGAGGTGGGTTCCAGAAACATATATATAGACAAAGTCAAAGCTGCAAGATGATACTTTGAATACGAGCATTTGCAGGGAATTAAGTCTTTACAGATCCACAGAGAGGGGTAATCCCAGATTAGAGAGGTGTGAATTGTCTCAAACCAGGACAGTTGGTCGGATTTTGCAAGCCCAGGCCAGATGGTGGGGGGGTGAATGTAATGTGACATGAATCCAAGGTCCCGGTTGAGGCCGTACTCATGTGTGCGGAACTTGGCTGTAGGTTTCTGCTCGGCAATTCTGCGTTGTCGCGCTTCCTGAAGGCTGCCTTGGAGAATGCATACACGAAGATCAGAGGCTGAATGCCCTTGACTGCTGAAGTGTTCCCCGACTGGAAGGGAACATTCCTGCTTGGCGATTGTCGCGCAATGTCCATTTATCTGTTGTCGCAGTGTCTGTATGGTCTCGCCAATGTACCACGCTTCGGTACATCCTTTCTTGCAGCGTGTGAGGTAGACAACGTTGGCCGAGTCACACGAGTATGTACCTGATTCATAAGACCATAAGAAGCAGAATTGAGTATTTAACCCGAGTCTGTGCTCCGCCACTCAATCATGGCTGATGTGTTTCTCTTCTCCATTCTCCTGCCTTCTCCCCGTAACCCTGATCCCCTTATTAATCAAGAACCTATCTACCTCTGTCTTTATGACACTCAGTGACTTGGCCTCCACAGCTTTCTGCGGCAAAGAGTTCCACATATTCAACACCCTCTGGCTGAAGGAATTACTCCTCATCTCAATTTTAAAGGATTGTCCCTTCAGCCTGAATTCTTGTCTTTCCTACTGATGCAAACATGTACTCCATGTCCACTCTATCTAGACCTCTCAGTATTCTGTAAGTTTCAATAAGATCCCCCCTCGTCCTTCTGAACTCCATCGAGTACAGACCCAGAATCCTCAACCGCTCATCATATGACAAGCCCTTCATTCCGGGATCATTCTTGTGAACCTCCTCTGAACTCACTCCAAGGCCAGCATATCATTCCTTAGATACAGGGCCCAAAACTGCTCACAATATCCCAAATCGGGGCTGACCAGACCTTATACAGCCTCAACAGTACATCCCTGCTCTTGTATTGTAGCCCTCTTGAAATGAATGCTAACATTGCTAACAACTGCCAACTGAAACTGATGCTAATATTTAGAAAATCCTGAACTAGGACTCCTTGAAAATGAAATGAAAATCGCTTATTGTCACGAGTAGGCTTCAATGAAGTTACTGTGAAAAGCCCCTAGTCGCCACATTCCGGCGCCTGTCCGGGGAGGCTGGTACGGGAAGAGGTGGTACTTGAGAGGTGCTTCAGATTTACGAAGCCTTTCCCCATTTAGAAAATAGTCTATGCCTCTATTCTCCCTACCAAAGTACATAACCTCCACATTGTATTCCATCTGCCACTTCTTTGCCCATTCCCCTAGCCTGTCCAAGTCCTTCTGCAGCCCCACTGCCTCCCTCTATATATCTTTGTACAAGCTGCAAACTTAGCAACAATGCTATCAGTTCCTTCTTCCAGATCATTAAAGTATATCGTGAATCAGATCTTTCAGCTTCGCCAGCACCTTCTTCTTAGTGATGGCCGCTACACTCACCCCTGCCCCCTGATTCTCTTGAAGTTCTGGTATGCCACTGGTGTCTTCCACCATTAAGACTGATGCAAAGCACCTATTTGGTTCCTCGACCATTTCCATGTACCCAATTATACTTCTCCAGCCTTATTTTCTAGTGGTCCAATGTCCATTCTTGCCTCTCTCTTACCTTTTATATACCTAAAAAAACTCTTGCAATATTCTTTTATATTGCTAGCTAGCTTACACTCATATTTCATCTTCTCCCCACCATATTGCTTTTTTAATTGTCCTCTGCTCGCTTTTGAAGGCTTCCCAATGCACTACCATCCCACTAATCCTCACCACTTTGTATGCTTTTCCTTTTGCGTTTATGCAGCCCCGGCTTCCCTCATCAGCCACGGTTGCCTCGTCTTCCCCTTAGCATGTTTCCTCATCCTTGCGATTAATTTTTGTTGTGCCTTCCGACTAACCTCCAAAAACTCCTACCATTGCAGTTCCACCTTCTTCCGTGCTGGGCTCTCCTTCCAATCAACTGCGGCCAGCTCTTCCCTCATGTCTTTGTAGGGGCTGGTTTAGCATACTGGGCTAAATCGCTGCCTTTTAAAGCAGACCAAGGCAGGCCAGCAGCACGGTTCAATTCCCGTACCAGCCTCCCCGAACAGGCGCCGGAATGTGGCGACTAGGGGCTTTTCACAGTAACTTCATTAAAGCCTACTCGTGACAATAAGTGATTTTCATTTCATTTAATTTTTCATTGTAGTTACCCTAATTCAATTGTAAAACAGTACATCTGATTCCAGCTTCAGCCTCTCAAACTACAGGTTGAGTTATATCATTTAGTGGTCACTGCCCCCTCAGGGTTCCTTCACAGGTTCCCAAATCACATCTGCCTCATTACATATCACAAATCCAGCATTGTCTGTCCCCAAGTGGGCTCTACCACAAGCTGCTCCAAAAAAACATCTCGTAGACATTCCACAAATTATTTTTCTTGGGATCCGCTACCAACTTGATTTTCTCAGTCCATCTGCATATTGAAGACCCCCAGGATTATTGTAATATTGACTTTCTTATATGTCTTTTCTATCTTGTGATTTATTTTCTGCCCCACATCCTGACTATTGCTGGGGGGCCTGTACATAACTCACATCAGGGTCTTTTTTCCTTTGTGATTCATCATTTCTACTCATACAGAATCTTTCTTTTTTTTAAAAATGATTTGTGAAGGATTTTTCATATTATATAGAACAAAGGTAAGTGTGAACATACTTCAAAAACAAAAATATATATACATGGGTCGTATTTCGTTATTTACAGCACTTACAGTTTCTCATTTTACTTTCTCCAGGAAGCATTTAGTTCTAGCTGATTCCCCTGCTTCGTTCTCTCCCTTTCCTTCCTGAAACCCCTCCCCTTCTAGTTGTCTGGTGTGCCCTCTTACTTATCAGCTCTTGTATCCTGTTTCTGTAGGGTTGGCGTGATGCTGTTTACTTTGTTATTTGCTGAGCATGGTTGGGCTCCAAGCCTCTTTATTACCCCTCTCCACCCTCCCTTCCCCCCACCTTCATTATTATCCCGTGGCTCCTTTCTCCCTTCCTCTGGCTTATTTGCTGTTGGCTACAAACAGGTCTTGAAACAACTGGGTGAATGGCTCTCATGTTTTGTGGAAGCCCTCTTCCGACCCCCGGATGGCGAATTTTATTTTCTCCATTTGGAGAAATTCCGATAGGTCGGACAGCCAGTCTGCAGCTTTGGGTGGTGCTGCTGATCGCCAGCCGAGCAAGATTCTCCGGTGGGAGATTATAAAGGCAAAGGCAAGGACGTCGGCCCTTCTCCCCATGAAGAAACCTGGCTCTTCTGATACCCCGAAGTCTGCCACTCTTGAGCAAGGCTCCACCCTCATTCTCACCATCTTGGATATTGCCTAAAAGAAGGCTGTCCAAAACCCAACAAGACTGGGGAATAACCAGAACAAGTGGGCATGGTTGGCCACACCTCCTTGGCACCATTTGCATTTGTCCGCCACCTCCAGGAAGAACCTGCTCATTCGGGTTCAAGTTAAGTGAGCTCTTTCGAGCACTTTCAGCTGCATTAATCGGTGGAGTTAACCCTATGCAGGACTTTGCTCCAGAGTCCCCACCCTATTTCAAATCCCAAGTCCTCCTCAGGTATGATTCAACAATCTTCCCAGATACTTTAATCAAAATAAGCTTTAATCTGAGAACTGAGTTAACATCTATATATATGGAAACAAACAGCAAGAATTTGTATCAATTACAAACATAAAGACACCACACGGCTACAGTAATCTATGTAGAACACTTAACTAATTCCCCCTTAACTGTTCCAATTCAAAAACAAAATCTCATAAACCAAAAACCCCAGCACTCTGCATTCTCCCTTGAATAAGACTGGCTTTTCCTGAGATTCTGACCCCATCTCACCAGCAGGTTTAAATCCTTCCAGAAAGCAAACTATACCTTTTAAGTTACCAAAACAGGTAACTATAATCAATGTTTTTTTTTACTGGAACAGATACTTAAAATGAAAATAGAGAGATACAAGCCAAAACACTTATTTTCTCTGTCTGTAGTCCACAGCAGTCAAATCTGAAATTGAAAGTAAAACAAACATCACAGCCACAGCTCAGCTCCACCCACAAAATGACATCACTAAAGCCATTTGCTAAGACAAAACCTTTCATAAAGGAACACTCCCATGACATTCTAATGAGTGGAAGAAGGCCTTGGAGATGTAGATCGAAATGGATCTGAAGAGGAACCTGGTCAGTGCGTTCATCTTGATCATCTGCACTGTCCCTGACAGGGAGAGTGGGTGTGTGTTCCATCTCTGCATGTCCTTTTTAACTTCCTCCATCAGGCTGGTCGGGTTCTATATGTGGATCTCTGTCCAGTCATGAGAGATTTGGATCCCCAGGTAGTGGAATTTGTGTCGGGCCTGTACCGGGCAACACGGTAGCACAGTTGCTACACAGTTCCAGGGTCCCAGGTTCGATTCACGGCTTGGTACACTATCTGCGCAGAGTCTGCGTGTTCTCTCCATGTCTGCTTGGGTTTCCTCCAGGTGTTCCAGTTTCCTCCCACAGTCCAAAGATGTGCAGATTAGGTGGAGGCCATGGCAAATTGGCCTTAGTGTCCAAAAAGGTTAGATTGGGTTACTGGGTTACGGGGATGGGGTGGGCTTAAGTGGGGTGCTCTTTCCAAGGGCCAGTGCAGACTCGGTGGGTCAAATGGCCTCTTTCTGCACTGTAAATTCTATGAAATGACATTCCTTCCAGCTGTGCCCCTCCCCCTTGCGGGTTCACTGGGAAGACCTCACTTTTGCCCAGGTTGAGTTTGTTGCCCGAGACAGCTCCAAACTCTCTCACGAGCACCGTGGTTCCTTTGTGGACTCAAGATGGAGAGGAGCAGGTCATCTGCATAGTAAGACTCTGTCCTCTCTGCCTCCTCTCTGGATCCCCTTCCAGTTCTTTGCCGCCCTAAGCCCGATCGCCAGTAGTTTGATCGCTAGGGTGAACAGCAGCGGGGACAGCGGGTATCCCTGCTGTATGCCTCTGTGCAGCTCGAAATGCTTAGAGCTGGTGGTATTTGTCCATACGCTCTCTGTGGGAGGGCTCTGCAGGTGTTTCACCCAGGGTTGGTGAACCCTGCTCCAACCCCAAACTGCTCCAGTACCTCTTTGAGGTACTTCCATTCGACTCTGTGAAAGGCCTTTTCTGTGTCCAGGGAGATAATCACCTCAGGTGTTCTCTCCCTAGATGGGGGTCATTATCATGACAAAGCCCATCTGGTCTTCTCCTACCCCCTCTGGTACACAGTCCTCCAGCCTTTTGGCTCGGGTCTTGGCCAGTATTTTTTAGTCTGTTTTTAGCAGCAAAATGGGTCTGTAGGACTCGCATTCTGTTGGGTATTTGTCTTTCTTGGGTATCAGCGAAATTGAGACTTGTGCTAGCATGGGCGATAGGGCACTCTCGCCAACAATTTTGTGAACATCTCCCCAGGTGTGGGGCCAGTGCCGTCGCAAATTTTTTGTAGAAGTTCGCCAGGAATGCACCTGGACCCGGCTTCTCCTATGCCTGCATGGAGTTGATGCTTTGCATGACTTCGCACAGTTCCAGCGGTGCTTCAGCCCTGTTTCCTAGCCTCCCTCACGACTGGTATATACTTTGATTTGATTTGTTTTATTATTATCACATTTATTAGTACACAGTGAAAAGTATTGTTTCTTGCATGCTATACAGATAACGCATACCATTCATAGGAAGGAAGGAGAGACTGCAGAATATAATGTTACAGTTCTAGCAAGGGTGTAGAGGAAAGAACAACTTAATACGAGGTAGGTCCATTCAAAAGTCTGATGGCAGCAGGAAAGAAGCTGTTCTTGAGTTGGTTGGTACGTGACCTCAAACTTTTGTATCTTTTTCCTGACGGAAGAAGGTGGAAGAGAGTATGTCCGGGGTGTGTGGGGTCCTTAATTATGCCTGGCTCCCTTTCCGAGGCAGTGGGAATTTTGGACAGAGCCGATGGATGGGAGGCTTGTTTGTGTGATGGATTTGGCCACATTCAAGACCTTTTGTAGTTTCCTGTGGTCTTGGGTAGAGCAGGCTCCATACCAAGCTGTGATACAGCCAGAAAGAATGCTTTCTATGGTCCATCTGTAAAAATTGTTGAGAGTCGTACCTGACGTGCCAAATTTCCTTAGTCTTCTGAGAATGTAGAATCGTTGGTGGGCTTTCTTAACTATAGTGTCGGCATGAGGGTACGAGGGCAGATTGTTGGTAATCTGAACAGCTGAAAACTTGAAGCTCTCGACCCCTTCTCCTTCATTCCCATTGATGTAGACAGGGGCATGGTTCCACTACGCTTCCTGAATTCGATGACAATCTCCTTCATTTTGTTGACATTGAGGGAGCGATTATTTTTGTCGCACCAGTTCATCAGATTCTCGATCTCATTCCTGTACTCTGTCTCATCATTGTTTAGATCCGACCCACTACTATGGTGTCATCAGCAAATTTCTAAATCGAGTTGGAGGGGAATTTGGCCACACAGTCACAGGTGTATAAGGAGTATAGTAGGGGGCTGAGGACACAGACTTGTGGGGCAACGGTGTTGGGGATGATCGTGGAGGAGGTGTTATTGCCTATCCTTACTGATTGTGACCTGTGGGTTCTCCAGGCCCATATCCAGTCCATCGAGAAACTGTTTCATCCTCAGTCCTGCTGTGGACTCAGAGGTGTACAGCCTCTGGTAGAAGGTCTCAAATGCTTTGTTGGCCTCTGCTACTCTGCTATTGAGTTTCCTTTGTTGTCCCTAATCTGGGCGATTACCCTCATGATTGCCTGCTTTCTCAGCTGGTGAGCCAGCAGGTGGCTGTCTTTGTCTCCGTGCTCGTACAGGGTCCCCTGCGCCCGGCGGAGTTGGTGCACTGCTTTCCCCATGGAGAGCAGGTCAAAGTCCTTTTGTAGCTATCTCCTCTCTGCCAGGGGCTCTAGAGTCGGGGCCTCCGAGTATCGCTGGTCAACTTCCAGTACGGAGTTGACTAGCTGTTGCCTAGCCACCCTCTTGTCCCAATCTCTTTGTGGTTTGTAGGTAATAATTTCACCCCTGATCACAGCCTGCAGCACCTCTCAGAACGTGGTGAGACCCCCCACTCTTCTGGTTATTAGTAATATACTCATCTATGGCTTGTGATATTCTCTCATAAAAAGCCTTATCAGCCAGGTGGGCCGTGTTCAACCTCCTTATGGGCATTAGGCACTGCCCGTCTCCAACCTGACATCCAGTTAATGCGGAGCGTGGTCAGAGATTACGATTGTGGAATATTCCTCCCTTACTAGTCCTGGAAGCACCGATTTCCCCACTGCAAAGAACTCGATCCATGAATATACATTGTGTATTTGGGAAAAGAAGGAGAACTCTTTCTCCCCTGGGTGGGTGAACCTCCATGGGTCGATAGTCCCCATCTGCTCCATGAATATGCCGAGTCCTTTCGCCATGTTGGAAGTTTTCTTGTTTTGGGATTCGACCTGTCTGTCCGTGGGATCTGTACATAGTTGAAATTCCGCCCTATAATTAGTAGGTGCATCTCTATGTTGGTGATTTCTGCTATGGTTTTCTTTATAAACTCCATATTGACCCAGTTGGGAGTGTACATGTTGAACAGGACTACCAGTGCCACGTCTAGAAAACTGCTGACCATGACGTTTGACCCCCCTGGGTTCAAAACCATCCTCATCACAGTAAACATTGCCCACTTATTCTGTAGTACCACTACCACCGGATCTCACCCCGTATCAGGAATGGTAGGTCTGTCCCACCCAACCCTTCCTTACCCGCAGTCGGTCCTCCTCCCTCAGGTGCGCCTCTTGTCGGCTTTCAAACTTTTCAGATGGGCGAAGACTCTGGATCTTTTCACTGGGCCGTTAAGACCCCTGACGTTCCAGGTGACAGTCCTGATGAGGGGATTTTGTATCCCTGCTCCTGCGGGATTAATCATACTTATCTGGTGGACGCGCCCCTGCATTCTGGAGTTTCCCTTTGTTAGGGGGTGGTCCATGGTGACTGTGGTCACCGTTTTCCCCATGAGATTGGGCCCCTGCGCTCCGGGGTTTCCCTTTGTCCAGGCGTCACTCAACATGGCCGCCAACTATGTGTTGAACCATGTGGGTGAACCCCTTTGTTTGGGTACCCTTTAAAGTGGGTGTTTGTGGTGCCTTTGTGTTCCAAGTCATCACATGTGGCCTGTTGCAGCCAGCCTAATGCCCTTGCTCTCTTTGTTCCTATGTTCCCCTTATGGTAATTTCTCTCCCTTTTCTCACTTTTTTAACTGACCACGTCTGCCTCTCTCCACGCTGTTTGTCACTCTGAAGCTCCTCTCCTTTCTCCCACTGTTTTAACTGACCGGTGTGGTGATATCATGATTGTG
Source organism: Scyliorhinus canicula (assembly GCF_902713615.1). Lineage (NCBI taxonomy): Eukaryota > Metazoa > Chordata > Chondrichthyes > Carcharhiniformes > Scyliorhinidae > Scyliorhinus > Scyliorhinus canicula. The sequence goes on along the minus strand of NC_052147.1, from coordinate 170,270,868 downwards.
TTGTAATTCACCGACTGACCACTAAGAGTCTCATTAGTATATAAGTGAATGTTATAGTCAGGTGACCCCTCAGACTGGCTGGAGGGAGCTAGAGAGAGAGGTTGCTTGTGCATTATCATACTGTTATTCATCTGTGTTTTTTATATAATTTACCCACAGTTAATGTTAATAAATCATTTATAGCTTTAGCTACCAGTGTTCTTGTAATATAAACCAGACTATCTGACAAGAACATTACAACCGGGTCTGCGTCTCTCCACGCTGTTTCTCACTCTGAAACTCCCCTCCCTTTGCCTGCTATTTTGTCTGGCCGGGTCCGTCTCTCTCCATGCTGTTTTTCATTGACCTTCCTAATTCCCTATTTTTTTTTTGCTTTTGCATGATTGAATTAATCTTTCCAAGGTTCCGCTTTTCCCTGACATGATACCAGAAAATGGGACTTTTGTTATTTTCATTCATTTTGAGGAGAAGAGTTAATATCCACATTTTGCATTCAAGGCTGATGCCACTTATGCATTATTGGTACTTTTATGTTGGGCTTTTTGCTTTAGATATACTGAGAACCAGCCCAGAAATAAAACTGCGATGAGACTTCACCTTTTCATAGGAGTTGTGCTGCGGTCCCTTAAATGAACATTTACATGGTTCAGTGATTCCAAAATCAAACACATCCTTCTCTCTGTCAGGAGGAGGAAAGACTCTCGTTCAACAGAGTTCACTTTATCATGCATTATAGGAATTAAAACGTACAGAAATATAATTACATATTTCATGCTGTCATATTCATTTCACTATGCATATTATCAAGATGATAGATTTTCAAACAGTCCTAATGGTGGTATTTTCAGCTATCTTACCGCCATTATGATTGGCTAATAAGAGAATATTAAGGGATTGCTAATGGCAGTGGAAAGCCCTTTGTTCCTTTTGCAGCTGCTGTATTATCTGTTGAAACAATGTATTTTCGGTCATTAAATAGATTTGTGGAGAATACTATTTTTAGCCATCTTCCCAGCTAACCAGCCTTATTTCTTAATTCTTCTCATTTTTCTATCCGTCCAATCCCGCCCCCTCCTGAGTTTCCTTTCTGAAAGTGTTGGCTCAATGTGGGCTATCATTCCTTTGGGCCATCAGTACCTCACCCAAAACACAATAAACATGATTGAATCTTACAACACAGAGGGAGTCTATTATGCCCATTCAGCTCTTTGAAAAATTAAGCCCACTCCAGAATTTTTTACCCAGAGCGATGCAAGTTTTCCCCTTTTAAGCGTTTATCCAAATCTTATTTGAAATTTGCTATTGATTCTGATTTTGACTACTCTAATGTATATCTGCCCAGCCTTTCATTATCCACCCTCCATAAAGTTAAAGTCATCTGAAAGTCTGCCTGCTGAATCCTAATTTGCCCCTAGTCTTACTCATCCATTACCTGTGCTTGCAGAACTGCAATGGCTCCTGGATAAGCAACGCGTTGATTTTAAAATTCTCATCCTTATTTTCAAATCCCATCAGGAACTCACCCCTCCTTATTTCTGTAATCTCCTCCAGCCCCACAGCCCCAGTCTATACACCCCTCAACAAGATAACCACAACCTTCTAAATCTATCATCTTGAACATCCTAGATTTGAATCAATCCACCATTGCCAAATGTGTCTTCACCTGCCAAAGCCCTAAACTTTGCTATTCCCTTCCTAAATGTCTCTGCCTTTCTACCTCCTTTAAAACATTCTTTAAAATGTACCTGTTTGATCAACCTTTTGATCATCTGCCCTAATATCCCTATATGGTTCAATGTCAAATGTTTTGTAACGCTCCTGTGAAGTGCTTTGGGAAGTTAAACATGCAATATAAATGCAAGTATATGTAATTGTTCCTTCCATTATTCTTTCAGGTCATGCATTTTAAATCTTAACAATGCACTGAGTTGGTTAGAGACCTTAAATTGTTCAACCTGGGCAGGTCTGATTCTGATGTGTTGGGTATGCTGAGTCTGCGAGGACTGCCTTTACCAGAGCAGTGAGAGAGACAGGCTACCAACACTTGTAGAAGTACAACTCTATTTTATTTAACTATGAGCTGTTAAACATACTTGCACTGTGGGTTGACACTATGTTAGGTTGACTGGAGACCTGAGGCTAACCTGACCAGACTATACTGCTCGCACATGGTAGATGTTCATGTTGCTGATCACGGGTTCTGACTGTCTCAGAGGCTGCATCCCGAGAGAGCAGGAAAACTAGTGCCCTCTGGCTTTATAGTGGCGGTGTCCTGTCTGGTGATTGGCTGCTGTGTTCTGTGTGTTGATTGGTCTTTCAGTGTGTCAGTCAGTGTCTGTCTATGCACCATCATATGCTTGTGCGTATATTATGACAGATGCAATTAGTGACTTCAAGAGAGATGCCATAGCACATGTAAGGGTGGATTTAGTTCTTACTATCATTGTACCAAGGAAATGCAGCAGTCACATTCAAGAGAAGTTTAAAGTGAAGTTCAGTGAGATGCAGTGAAGTCATCCGCCAGGTGTACTAACATAGGTATTGGTGTAGCTACATCTGCTGTGTACTAAAAAATATGGCAGTGTCAGGCTTTGACACAGAACAGCTGAACTAAGTTCTCAATAAAAGTCTGCATAAAATCCTTATCCTTGAGGAGCTGAACCGTAGGTTCGCTGGTGCTTATTTTTCAAAGATCAAGATGCAGCAGGGATATGGTCTGTCAACTCGGCCAAGCAGTTTCAGATACATATAACATTTAAAATGCCATATAGATGTTTCAGATGGTTAGCGTTTGCACTGTGTGTTAGCCGAGAGGTGTCCCAACAATTCATTGACAGGATAATGTAAAGTGTTTGGAGCTATATCTGTTTAACCAATGGCATTGCGGTGACGGGGAGAATCACAGTAGAACACGACTGAAACTTGCATTTGTTCATGCTGGCTGCCATCATGAGTGTAGTGATATGCATATATGCTGGTATAAAAAGAGTTAACAACTACATCATGGTGTAAGGCAACCACTAGATGGCAGCACTAGATTCATGTTTAAATAAGTGAACTCAAAGGATCGAGCTCTCTTCGAACCAGGAGTGACTAGACAGCAGTTAGAGAGAGATATAGCTGAGTTAATACTTATAGTTAAATACAGTTAATACTTATTCTGATTTACTTTATTAGTTCTGTCAGAGTGAAAAAACTCATCAGTATTACTTCGTTATTCATTAAACCTATTTTGCTTTGAATTGAAGATTGGTAGTTTTTGTGAAATCTAACCATCAGATCATTCTGGAAGTAAAGCAAAGAGTAACGACATATTACAAACAAGTAATATAACATGGTACCAGGTTATGGCTTCAGTAAAGTCGCTAGAGTAATATAGATAGATCAGAAAAGGAAGAAAACCTTAACAGCTATTCAACTCAAGAAGCATCACAGCAAACAAAGGCCTCGATGGACCACGCTCAAGCTCCTCCACACCTAAGGATAATCAGTAATTTGAATGCAAACTGGAAGCTGTTTAAACAGCAATTTCAAATTTACCTGGAAGCAACAGATTTAACTAACACAACTGATGCTCGCAAAATTGCATTGCTTTTAACTATGGCTAGTCAACATGTGATAGAACTATACAACTCTTTTCAATATTCTACTGGTCAGGACAAAGCTAAATTTGATGTTATTCTCAACAAATTCTACGACCACTGTAAGATCCAAACAAATGAAACATTAGAACACTTCATCTTTCATAAAAGATTGCAAAAAACAGGGGAATCGTTACATAACTTTGTAAAACATTTAAGACTTCTTGCACAATCCTGTAATTTTTCAGCACTGCATGATTCTTTAATTCAGGACCAAATAGTGTTTGGTATCAATGATGAGCACCTCAGGGAAAGGTTACTGAGACAAAAGGATTTAATGTTAGAAATAGCGATTGAAAAATGCCTTCACACCAGCAATGTAAGAATCAGTACCAAGAGTATTATATCCGTGAAAAAGGTGCGAAAACACACCATGAGGTTGAGTGTCTAAAAGCAGTGTCGCAATCGAAGAAGGTACACATTTCGGACAGCAGCCATCTTCCACGTACGCATCATACCCTGCACATGCGCACTTCGTGAAAAAAAATGCGAGACGATCGAAAGCAGGTCTGCGCATGCACGAAGAAGTATTGTGCGTAACAACGTCACCGTCATAACAAGATAAGTTGTGGAACCTCCCACTTGAAAAAAAATGCCCTGCGAATAGAAAACACTGCTCACAATGTGGCAAACTAAACCATTTTGATGCTCAGTGCAGATCTTCACTCACATTTAAATCTGCTGAACAAAATTATAGACAGATTAATGTTCTGATTAACCCGCTCACAATATCTAAACATTGTGTGCAACCAGATGATGAAAACATTTCAGCTATTCAAGGCATGAAAGTACCTGAAGATAAAAAAGCAGTACTCCTCCTCCTCCTCTAACCTAATAATAAGACCCATTGGGGTGAGCAGGTGAGTGCCTTATTACATTATTATTTTTCTTTTTCTTATTTGTTAACCAGAACTAGGTTGGAAAAGACTATAGCAGAGGTATCCAAGTTTTTTTTTAACTGAAATTTATACAAAGTAATAAAGTAATTAACTAATCAGAGATGGCTGGGCAGGTGATGTGCTGTAGCTGTATGATGTGGGAGCTGGCTGTTCCCCTTGTGAATGGCAATGACCACATCTGCAGCAAGTGTTGGTTGCTGGAAGAACTCCGTCTCAGAGTTGATGATCTGGAATCTGAGCTTCAAACACTGCGGCACATCCGGGAGGGGGAGAGTTACCTGGACACTTTGTTTCAGGAGGCAGTCACACCTGGGAGATTAAGTAATTCACATTCAGTAAGTGATCAGGGACTTCAGAGTGTGACTGTAAGTGAGGCAGGCAGGGGGAACCTGAGTTCAGGAGTGCAGGAGCCTCAGCCCTTGACCTTGTCCAACAGATATGAGACTCTTGCTCCCTGTATGGATGAGGAAAAGGGCTCTGGACAGGATGAGCCAGCTGACCACGGTACCATGGTGCAGAAGGCCATTCAAGAGGGGGGAGTAAAAAGACAAGTAGTTGTTATAGGGGATTCTATAATTAGGGGGACAGATAATATCCTATGCAAGCCGGATCGGGAGTCTCGCATGGTGTGTTGCCTGCCCGGTGCCAGGGTGCGGGACATCTCTGACCGGCTTGAAAGGATATTGGAGCGGGAGGGGGACGATCCAGTTGTTGTGGTCCACGTTGGGACTAACAACATAGGTAAAGCTAGGGTGGAGGACCTGTTCGGGGACTATCAAGCACTAGGAAGAAAATTGAAATACAGGTCCTCAAGGGTCATAATCTCCGGATTACTGCCTGAGCCACGTGCCAATTGGCATAGGGATAAGAAAATTAGGGAAGTAAACACGTGGCTAAGGGATTGGTGTGGGAAAGAGGGATTCCACTTCATGGGACATTGGCATCAGTTTTGGAACCGGGGGGATCTGTACCGTTGGGACGGTCTCCACCTGAACCGATCTGGAACCAGTGTTCTAGCGAAGAGGATAAATAGGGTGGTCAGTAGGACTTTAAACTTCTGAGTTGGGGGGAAGGGAAAGTGAAAGCGACAGGGAGCATGGAGTTAAATGGCAAGATACGCAGGAGGATAACATGTAGGCAGGTGGATTTAAGCTTGAGGCAGACTAGGAATGCAACAAAAAGGAAGGATAACTTTGGACACCTAAGGACTTCCAATATCTGTAATGATAAGAAAGTTAGTATTAAGGCACTTTACCTAAATGCTCGTAGCATTTGTAACAAAGTAGATGAACTAATGGCACAGATCATCGTGAATGATTATGATGTGGTAGGCATCACAGAGACATGGCTGCAGGGGGTTCAGGACTGGCAGTTAAACATCCAAGGATATACAACCTATCGAAAAGACAGGGAGGTGAGCCGAGGGGGTGGGCTTGCCTTGTTAGTTAAGAACAAAATTAAATCTATGGCACTAAACGACATAGGGTCGGATGATGTGGAGTCTGTGTGGGTAGAATTGAGGAACCACAAAGGCAAAAAAACCATAATGGGAGTTATGTACAGACCTCCTAACAGGACCAGGGGCGTAACATGTACCGGGAAATAGAAAAGGCATGTCAGAAAGGCAAAGTCACGGTGATCATGGGGGACTTCAATATGCAGGTGGATTGGGTAAATAACGTAGCCAGTGGATCCAAAGAAAAGGAATTCATGGAATGCTTACAAGATGGCTTTTTGGAACAGCTTGTCATGGAGCCCACAAGGGAGCAGGCTATTCTGGACCTAGTGCTATGTAATGAACCAGACTTTATAAAAGATCTTAAAGTAAGGGAACACTTAGGAAGCAGCGATCATAATATGGTTGAGTTCAGTCTGCAGTTTGAAAGAGAGAAGGCAAAATCAGATGTAATGGTGTTACAGTTAAATAAAGGTAATTACGAGGGCATGAGAGAGGAACTGGCGAAAATCGACTGGAAGCAGACCCTAGTGGGGAAGACAGCAGAGCAAAAATGGCAGGAGTTTGTATGCATAATTGAGGACACTGTACAGAGGTTCATCCCCAAGAAAAGAAAGATTATCCGGGGAGGGATTAGACAGCCATGGCTGACAAAGGAGGTCAGGAAATGTATCAAAGAAAAAGAGAGATCCTATAAAGTGGCCAAAAGCACTGGGAAATCAGAAGATTGGGAAGGCTACAAAAACAAACAGAGGTTAACAAAGAGACAAATAAGGAAGGAGAGGATCAAATATGAAGGCAGGCTAGCCAGTAATATAAGAAATGATAGTAAAAGTTTCTTTCAATATATAAGAAACAAACGACAGGCCAAAGTAGACATTGGGCCAATTCAAACTGATTCTGGAAGGCTAGTGATGGGAGACGAGGAAATGGCTGGAGAACTTAATAAGTACTTTGCGTCTGTCTTCACAGTGGAAGACATGAGTAATATCCCAAAAATTATAAAGGGTCAGGGGGCTGAGTTGAGTATGGTCGCCATTGCAAAAGAGATGGTGCTAAAAAAGCTAAAAGGTCTTAAAATTGACAAATCTCCTGGCCCCGATGGGCTACATCCTAGAGTTCTAAGGGAGGTGGCTGAAGAAATAGCGGAAGCGTTGGTTGAGATCTCTCAAAATCACTGGAGTCAGGGAAAGTCCCGGACGATTGGAAGATCGCTGTTGTAACCCCCTTGTTCAAGAAAGGATCAAGACAAAAGATGGAAAATTATAAGCCAATTAGCCTAACCTCGGTTGTTGGTAAAATTCTAGAATCAATCGTTAAGTATGAGATTTCTAAATTCTTGGAAGAGCAGGGTCGGATTAGAACAAGTCAACATGGATTTAGTAAGGGGAGGTCGTGCCTGACGAACCTGTTAGAATTCTTTGAGGAGGTGACAAGTAGGTTAGACCAGGGAAACCCAGTGGATGTGGTCTATCTGGATTTCCAAAAGGCCTTTGATAAGGTGCCACACAGGAGGCTGCTGAGTAAGGTGAGGGCCCATGGTGTTCGAGGTGAGCTACTGGCATGGGTTGAGGATTGGCTGTCTGACAGAAGGCAGAGAGTTGGGATAAAAGGTTCTTTTTCGGAATGGCACCGGTGACCAGCGGTGTTCCACAGGGTTCAGTGTTGGGGCCGCAGCTGTTCACCATATATATATTAATGATCTGGATGAAGGGACTGGGGGCATTCTAGTGAAGTTTGCCGATGATACGAAGTTAGGTGGTCAGGCAGGTAGTGCTGAGGAAGTGGAGAGGCTGCAGAAGGATCTAGACATTTTGGGAGAGTGGTGCAGGAAATGGCTGATGCAATTCAACGTGAGAAAATGTGAGGTCTTGCACTTTGGAAAAAAGAATCCAAGCATAGACTACTTTCTAAACGGTGAGAAAATTCATAAAGCCAAAGTACAAAGGGATCTGGGAGTGCTAGTCGAGGATTCCCTAAAGGTAAACATGCAGGTTGAATCCGTGATTAAGAAAGCGAATACAATGTTGTCATTTATCTCAAGAGGGTTGGAATATAAAAGCAGCGATGTGCTACTGAGCCTTTATAAGGCTCTGGTTAGGCCCCATTTGGAGTACTGTGTCCAATTTTGGGCCCCACATCTCAGGAAGGACATACTGGCACTGGAGCGTGTCCAGCGGAGATTCACACGGATGATCCCTGGAATGGCGGGTCTAACATATAAGGAACGGCTGAGGATCCTGGGATTGTATTCATTGGAGTTTAGAAGGTTAAGGGGAGATCTAATAGAAGCTTACAAGATAATACATGGCTTAGAAAGGGTGGACGCAAAGAAACTGTTTCCGTTAGGCGAGGAGACGAGGACCCGTGGGCACAGCCTTAGAATTAGAGGGGGTAAATTCAGAACAGAAATGCGGAGACATTTCTTCAGCCAGAGAGTGGTGGGCCTGTGGAAGTCATTGCCGCGGAGTGCAGTGGAGGCCGGGACGCTAAATGGCTTCAAGGCAGAGATAGATAAATTCTTGATGTCGCGAGGAATTAAGGGCTACGGGGAGAATGCTGGTAGGTGGAGTTGAAATGCCCATCAGCCATGATTGAATGGCGGAGTGGACTCGATGGGCCGAATGGCCTTACTGCCACTCCTATGTCATATGGTCTTAAGGTTTTTAGGCTTTGTTAACTTTTTAGGCACGTTCATTTCCAATTTGTCAACAAGGACAACAGCTTTAAGACATTTAATAAAGAAGTCTAGACCTTTCGAATGGCCAGAGGACCATCAGAAAGAGTGCCAAGATTTAAAAGTTCAACTCATGACTGCACCAATACTAGCTTTCTTTGATCCTAAAAGGGAGACCAAAATATCCACTGATTCAAATCAGGATGGGATAGGAGCAATACTCTTGCAGAGAGATGACAGTTCATCTTGGGTTCCTGTAGCGTATGCATCTAGAGCGATGACACTGACAGAATGTCAATATGTCCAAATTGAGAAAGAATGCCTGGGACTATTTACAGGAATACTCAGATTCCATGATTATATCTATGGACTTCCCACTTCCACGGTAGAGACGGATCACAGACCGTTGGTGCATATAATCGGCAAGGATCTCAATGACATGATGCCACAACCTCAAAGGATGCTATGCTGCAATGCGTCATTCACCTCTCCAGAATGGGCGGCGGAAAGGGCAGTGTCCTCAGTACAGAAACGTTCAGGCAGATCTGACGATTGTGGATGGACTACTTCTAAGACTCGACCGGATAGTAATTCCACTGTGTCTTCGTTCCATGATACTTGATCAGATTCAAGAGGGTCACCTCGGGATCGAGAAGTGTAAAAGATGGGCGAGACAGGCAGTCAGTCTACTGGCCAGGAATAAATCGAGACATAACTGACATGGTAAACACCTGTGAGACCTGTCAGAAACATCAACCTGCGCAACGCAAAGATACTCTGAAACAACATGAGTTTGTCACCTCTCCTTGGGCCAAAGTAGGCATTGACCTATTTCACTCAATTGGTCGGGACTATGTTTTAGTTATTGATTACTACTCCAACTATCCAGAGGTAATGAAGCTACCAGATTTAACATTCAAATCAGTCATTAAAGCCTGCAAGGAAACATTTTCAAGACATGGGATACCCACCACTGTCATGTCAGACATGGACCATGTTTTGACAGCAACGAATGGGCCAAGTTCTCAAGACAGTACAATTTCACACATGTAACATCTAGTCCTCACTACCCACAGTCCAACAGTAAGGTAGAAAAGGGTGTGCACATTGTCAAGCAATCGATAACTAAAGCTGTGGATTCTGCGTCAGACATCCATCTTGGGCTTTTATCCGACAGTGCTACTCCACTATCAACTGGACTTTCACCGCACAAATATTGATGAATCGGGATCTCAGAACTACATTACCATCCATTCAACTGCAGAATCCAGATCACTTGCCAGTATTAAAGAAGATAGAACAGCAATGTACTCATCAACAGACACATTATGACATGCATGCAACTCAACTGGAAAAATTAACTCCAGAAGACCTCATTAGAATTAAAATACCAGATGGAGATTGGTCTGCTCCTGTAACAATCATAAAACAAGCAGCACCACTGTCATACATTGTGAAAACAGCAGAAGATATAATTCTACGAAGAAATCAACGTGCACTATAGAAAATTCGATGACAAAGAGACATTTTTCCTAATTTGAATTGCAAAGAATGAATATTTCATGACACTTTAATAAATACCAGAAGTAATGATGGCATGCTCAAAACAGTCAAGATGTCATCATCACCTCCTCGCCAACTGAGAAGATCGACAAGAGGAAGGAAGAAACCACATAGACTGAATTTGTAAAATATTCAATATTATTTTTATGATCGTTACTCATTTTGCTTTGTATAGATCTACATATCAGGTTTATTGTATTATAGTTATACATTTTCCTTTGCTACACCTCGGAAAATATGTTTTTAAAAAAGGGAGGGCGTAGTGATATGTATATATGCTGGCATATAAAGAGTTAACAACTGCATCATCATAGTGTAAGACAACCACTAGATGGCAGCACTAGATTCATGTATAAATAAGTGTACTCAAAGGATCTTGGGTCTGTTTGAACCAGGAGTGACTAGACAGCAGTTAGAGAGAGATATAGCTGAGTTAATACTTATAGTTAAATACAGTTAATAATTATTCTGATTTACTTTATTACCAGTTATAGTTCTGTGAGAGTGAACAAACTCATTAGTATTTAATTTGTTATTCATTAAACCTATTTTGCTTTGAATTGAAGATTGTTACTTTCTGTGAAATCTAACCATCGGATTATTCTGGAAGTAAAGCAAAGAGAAAGAACATATTACAAACAAGAAATATAACAATGGGGGCTTCATGTATAATAGCAAGAAGTGCCAGGACAATATTGGGAATATCAACTTTTTTGGGTTGATATATTCGTCACAGGAATACACCTAAACCTAGAAAAAGATGTTAAAACCACACTAACTCTCCAGGACTGGGAGGGCTTAAAATGCTGCCTTGGGCTGCTCAACTATTTGGCCCCATATATTTCTAATTTTGATGAATATGCAGCTCCACTTCGAGAACTTTTTTGGAAGTTCATAACTTCATTAACTGTGCCGCCAGCTTTTTGAAAACCAAGGTCTTGATGATTTGCCAGATTTTAGTACTGTAGATTTCTCCAATACCTCTTTACTGATATGAATTTCCTTAAGTTCCTCACTCTTTTCAATCCCCTTGTTACCCTTGATTTCTGGGTTGTGATTTGTATCTTCTGCTGTGAAGACAAGACACAAAATCTTTGTCCGAGGTCTCTGCCATTTCCTCATTCCACATGATCATTCTCCTGTCTCTGCCTCTAAGGGATAATGTTTACTTTTGCAACTCACCTCATTTTTATCTATTTGAAGCTCTTACATTTTGTTTTAATATTCATGGCTAGCTAAGTCTCCTATTTGTTTTCCATGCTTATCATCCTTTTGGTGGTCGTTGGCCATATTTTCATGTCAAACTTAAAATCTATACTTAATGTTCACCTAAACTTCTACCAGTATCAAGCTCTCACAAATATCACAAACTAACTACTCAATTTACACAAATTTCTTGAAAAATAATCTCCAGTCTGCTGCTCTCCCAATACTGAACTCCAGATAAGGCTAAACACGTTTTTGCCTTTGAGCCATCAAGTACTGGAATCACTAGGTACATGTTTTTATGCCTATGTACATATTTAATTCGCATTGGCTGGACCTTTCCGGTCATTCACACTGGTGGGATCCTTTGTTCCCGACAACGGTGCACCCCTACTGCAGATTTCGCGGTGGCAAGAGGTGCATTCAATGGGAAACCACATGGACAACAGCGAGACCAAAATATTCCACCATTGCTCAATGGCGAGCCTCCATCGCGAAACATAATGCGTGGAAAATCCTGCCCATTATGTTTTAATTTGACCTTCCTACTTTAAATGTTTGCATACCAAAGTATGGAATTTCATTTGGCACCCGGCGCCAACCTCGATTTTCGGCTGACGCCAGATTTTTCCCCCAATTGTGTTTCCCGATCCTGGCATCAGTCGACAGAGATTCCCGCCCAGGGTGCTTAAGAGGACCGATGTACTTGAACAAATGATTACCTTGAGTATAAATTATTTTCTGGCCATGCCTGGTTGGGTGTGGCAAGCCAGCCAAAGGTTCATTGACTTCATTGGCACCAGTAAATCCCGCAAGATCCAGCCGTTAATATGTAAATTTGAAATGACACTGGGCCGAATATTTCCTTTTTTCCCGAATTCTCCCTGAGCAGCGATATCCCTGGACATCTAGTTTCCTACTGCACTGGTTCTCACTCATCTCCAAAAACGTCAGCTGCCATCTGTCGGCTCAGGGCTGAAGATGGTGTCTCCGAGTGGCCACTCTATGTGGTCCAGCTTCTGGCAGCTGAGCAGTTCCTGCTACCCCTTCCTCCTCAGGGTTCTACCACACACGGGGAGCCATACATTAACGCTGGCATTGTCGCTTTTACCTCACAGCGAGGATTCCTGCCAATTCTACTAGCTTCATGTTTGTATCTCTCCACTAACTGCACGGGAAGAAAGAGAAAGTGAACATTGAAGTTTCAAATCCCTGCCCCATTGTCCATCCAATCCTGGGACCATCCTTCTGATGGGCCATGATTGGCCATCACATTGAGCCCCACCCCCTTATAATCTCCCACATTGGCACATCAGCCTCTCCCTAATCATTGTGACTAATGGACATTTACTTCAGATACTCTTTTGAGCCCTGAGGTCTGTGAAAGGCAAGTTCATCAGACCCATATGTGATGTGTAAGGTTCTGTGTGCTCTCAAGAGGGAGGGAATGGCATGTGAGGACACCACTGCAACAACTTGTTGGAGCTGGGCAACCTGGTGAGCTCAGAAACCTTGTCCTTGCCTCGGCTGGTCTCCCTTTCAGTGAATACTGAAGGGAAGTCTTGTAATTAACTGAATAGGGAGCTTATCGTGCAAAGGGTTAATTTGGAACAGCAATCATTTCTACTCGTATACATCGTCATCTAGTTATTGGACATAATTGGCTTGTCTGTCAAAGCTAAGGAATATTAATTGACCAGTGGGTTTCTGATCTGGCAGGATCAAGAAGGCATTAGCACAGCGGTATGGTCACTGGACTAGTAATCCAGAGACCCAGGGTAATGTTCTGAGGACCTGGATTTGAATCCTATCAAGGCAGATGGTGAAATTTGAATTGATAAAAATCTGATCTGGCAGGCATTGTTCTCATGGCTCCATTTTAAAGCTTGCATCATCAGTCATTACATCACTGCAACCCCTCTGTCCCCAACCTTGGAACTCCTACGGGCCTTGCATTCTGGAGAACCGCCCAGCTGGCCAGGTGTCCCAGCTGTGTACCGGGGCCCTATGAGAAGGCAGAGACCCTTCAGCTGTGGATTAAAGCCTCAGAATGGGTGAACTTTGCATGTGACTTTGTCAACCTGCGGCTGCCCCCCAACTCCTGACCTCATGACTTCCCCTGACTCTGCAGCAGCCCTCAACCCTCACCCAATCCATGCAGCGTGACCCTCTTGGCTGTCCCCCCTCCCAATGGCTCTCCATGGAATCCATGGTGCGTACGGACAATCTGCAGAATCACCTCCAATATCCCCCTCAGAAAAGAGGTTGCCAGGTTCCCGCTTTTAAAAATCATGATGTCCACTGCCACAGTCGGACACTGCATTGATAATAATAATAATCACTTATTGTCACACGTAGGCGTCAATGAAGTTACTGTGAAAAGCCCTTAGTCGCCATATTCCGCCGCCTGTTCGGGGGGGGGCGGTACGGTGAATTGAACCCGTGCCGCTGGCCTTGTTCTGCATTACAAGACAGCTGTTTAGCCCACTGTGCTAAACCAGCCCCGGGGGGGGGGGGGGGGGGGGGGGGGGGTTAGGCTCGACCACCCATTAATTAGATTAAAGTGTATCTCCTCAATGGTGGGGGGGGGGGGGGGGGGGGGCGGGGGCAATCACATCATGAGACTTCGCCGCCAAGATTCTCATTTTGGCCACTCATGGGATTTTGCATCCAAGTCGCCATTTGCCGCAGGCACAAAATCCCAACCACTGAATTCACTTACAGCCTTAATTCTGTATATTCCACATTTACTGGTATGACTGAAAGTAAGTATTTTATATCTGCCAGTGTGCTGATAGGAAGCCGTGAGGGTTAACTGAGTATAAAGCCACCCACACTTTTGAGAACCATCAAGGGAAATGTGATGATCTATTAATGTGACATTACAATGCAATTGATTCCAGTTAGTTTAATTGAGATTCCCAACTGAAGTTGCATTACATTAAAGGATTAATACAAACAGTACCCGGCAGCAGGGAAAGCAGATCACAGTTTTATCTCAGTCTGGCGGAATGTAAATATACGTCCAATTAGAACTTTATGGAGGAATCGCAGTGCAGAAATTTCTGAATCAAAATCAATTGTGAAAAAGGAAGCAGCTTTCCTTAAAAGCCTAGTTGCTGGATTCTCCATTGGTGGGATTCTTCGTTGTGCCAGCAGCGCACCCATGCCCGGGGATTTCCCTGCGGCATGGGGCTGCCCACAATGGGAAACACCATTGGCCGGCTGGTGGGACGGAGAATCCTGCTGCCAGCGGGGGTGGGGGTGCAGGGTGGGGGAGTGGCACTGCACCAGAAAACTGGTGTGGAAGGACGGAGAATCCGTTGTCTGGTTGTCTACTTCATTAAATGAGGTTTCACTTTAAAAAACAAGAAAAGGATAATGCTTAAAGGTTTTGTCATGTTGCCCTCTCACATTCGTCCACTCGGGAGTTCCTACCTCCACCTGCTGTAATGGATCAGCTGTGTGGTGAACAATAAATAGTGTCCCAGGAGCCTCTTCACTAACATTCCCAACCCAGGTGAGTATCTCTGGTATGGTGGAGAGTCTTGGAGGCAGCTGTGACGGGAAATCACTGTCATCCTCCGGGGTTTCCTGAGTCTCGGGCAGAGGGCTGGTGTCCCAGCTGCTGGTGTCCACCAAAGTCTCAGGTACAAAGACATCCATTTTGAGTGTTTCAATTGACCCACCTTTTTCAGGGAGTTCGGATCCCTATTACTCTTTGTGCTTCCTGATTTCTCTCCGAAATGGACTATTCTAAATTTGATTTTAATAATCTGTGATGAACAGCTTCCACATGCCCTCAGCTGTCAGCATTGTTCGAAGAGCATTGTTGACAAGGACAGCAGATACCTGGGAACCCCACCACCTGGAGGTTCCCCTCAAAGTCACTCACCACCTTGACTTGGAAATATATCGCCATTCATTCACTATCGCTGGGGTAACATCTTGGAACTCCCTCCCGAACAGCACAGTGGGTGTACCTACACCTCAAGACTGCAATGGTTTGTAGTAATCTCTATGTGCTTGTACATAAGGGGTTAATGTGTAATCAGTAGCCCCAGATGATCACTAGAGAGCCGGACCAACATGGGCATAAAAGCAACCACATTGTGTGTCTCTCTCTCTCTCCTTTGGATGTACTGTGACCAGGACAGGAGTATCAGATCAGCTCAAATGGTTAGTGTAGTCAAGCATAGTTACTGTAGTTAGATCTTGTTAACTTTGTCACTAGTATCAATGTTAATTAAAAAACTCATGCAATTATTGTTATAGTTACTCAATAAACTTTTTGTTACTACTCGACGAATTTGAATCTTCCTCATCGAGATTCAGAAGACCTCATCAGTAATCAAGGTTTGAGTAACACATATTACACTCCGTATTATATCAAAACACACAACGAAGTGTAATAAAAGATAATACAGGAGCGTAATAAAATTATTCAAGAAGGCAACTCACCAACACCGGCTGAAGGGCAACTAGGGATGGGCAATAAATGCTGGTCTAACCAATGGCACCCACACCCTGTAAATAAATAAAAAGTAATTCATCTCCCTTCACAACTGAGTAACATTGAAGTGGTCAGCGGTGAAACTAACTGCAATGTTTATAAACATCAAGCTTTGATTGACAGCTCCTGGAATACTTCAAATGGAATTAAGTGCTTTCAATTCATCTTTCATAGAATCCCTACAGTGCAGAAGGAGGTTGTTTGGCCTATTGAATCTGCAGCGACTCTCTGAAAGAGCACCTTACCTAGGTCCACTTCCCCACCCTATTCCCCTAACCTTTGGACACTAATTTAGCATGGTTTATCTACCCAACCTGCACATCTTTGGGCTGTGGGAGGACATTGGAACAGCCAGAGGAAACCCATGCAGACATGGGAGAACATGCAAACTACACACAGACAGTCACCCAAGGTGGGAATCGTACCCAGGTCCTTGGCGCTGTGAGAGAGCAGTGCTAACCACTGTGTCACTGTACTGCCCTACACAATTAAGTGACTTTTAAGTGGTCAGCTGTGAAACTAACAGCACTTTACTCTGCTTGATGTGGAGGTCCAGGACCTAATAGATAGCATGCATGTCGCTTGCCGCTCAGCCAGCCGTCTGGGAGTGCACAACATCAACAGGAAGGGGTTTCAATCACTGTGCATCCAGCTATGCACGCATGGGACTTGGAGACCTTCCCTAGCAACCGAGACGTGCTTCGGCAATGCCCAGCTGAGTCTTGGAGATGCTCCGTAGCCCCTCATCATGTTCCGCCTGGTACTGGGTCACGTCCCCAGCAACTGGGACACACTGTCGAGGTGCTCAGCCATGGCCATCACCGACTGAGCCAAACCTTGGACACCTTTACTCATGCTGCCAACATTGTGCACCAGGCTCTCCACTGTGGTCACCACCCTAGCAGTTTTGACCTTGGTGCCATGTATTTCAGGCACCATCTCCTGCGCCCATAGTCTCAGGGACTTCTCCAATTGACTGTGAACCTGTTAGAGTATTACTGACATCTGCCTCTGAATCTCACGACCGCACACTAGAGTCTGCATCAACTGCCATGTTCCCTAATCATGGGGAGTATGGGGGGGGGATGAGAAGTAAGGGGGTATAGTGATCTCTGTATTTGCATATACATAAGGGGTTAATGTGTAATCAGTCGAATCAGATGATCACTCGAGGGCACTACCAACAGGAGTATGACAGCAACCTCATTCTGCTCCTCTCTCTTTTTTGGGTGTATTGTGACGAGAGAGCAGGATTAGCTCAGAGTGTTAGTGTCGTTAAACATAGTTACTGTATTTAGATCTTGTTAACCTTATTGCAGGTATTAATATTAAAGTAAAGAACTCACAAAATTATTGTTTTAGTTACTCAATAAATCTTTTGTTATTACTGGACGACTTTGAGTCTTTCTCATCAAGATTCAGAAAACCTCCTCAACTACAGTATTGAGTAACATCTATTACAATCAGTAACAAAACATAACATACTACCAGAAGTGTAATAAAACAGGGGGGATAGGGGTTATGGGGCGGCAGTGCTGGATGTGGGTGGGGCGGCAGTGCTGGATGTGGGTGGGGCAGCAGTGCTGGATGTGGGTGGGGCGGCAGTGCTGGATGTGGGTGGGGCAGCAGTGCTGGATGTAGGTGGGGCGGCAGTGCTGGATGTGGGTGGGCCGAGGCATGGAGCAGTGCTAGACGAGGGCGGTGGCGGTGCCAAGAGCATTCCTGTTGGGGGTGGTGGTCATGGGTCCGGTACCAATCTACCCGTGTGGCCCGATGGAGGTCATTGACATTCTTGCGGCACTGGGTGCCGGTCCTCCAGGTCACTCACCCAAAGCTGATGGCTGCTGCCTCTTCCTCTCAGGCAGCACTGTCTGCCTTGTGGCTGACCTTCCAAGACTCTGAGGGGAACAGGGCATCTTGTCTGGCCTCGACCACGTCCAATAATCTGCTCTAGTCAGCATCCCCGAATCGTGGGGCTGATCATCTCGGAGGCATGGCTGCAAACTATGTGGTGTTGGCTGTACAGGAGCGGTTTAAGTGCTGCTCCCCGTTGTTAGTGGGGGTGGTTGGCTAGCGTAGTTCTGGAAAATTCGCCGGTGGGACCATCCTTTGTGGCGTGAAGCCTGTGTGGCCTCATTAGGTGGATCAATTAACATTTTATAGCAGTGACAACCTCACCGGATCAAGTGTCAGGAAGCTTGCGCCAGTTCCCACTTGCTGCCACACTTACCATGTGCGTGTATAGTCATCAGTTCACATGGCCATCCCGACGTACCACCGGCTCGCGGTCTAATCATGCGTCTTGTCTTGTCTTGTATTTTTGTTTTTCTTTTAATAAATATTCTTTATTATTACTCACATAATGACTGGACTGTCCCTCACTCGGATGTACACCGTTCCACACATTATACCTGAAAAACACATATACCACTACGAACCGGTGTTCCAAGTTACCCAAATTGGTTTTGGAATTCCCTTGCATTTGTCATCAGTGTAGTTAGTAACAACATTTAATTTGGGGATTGAATTTTTAAAATGCAAGATAAATTAAAATACCCAAGAAACCTGTAAATGGACCAAGAACAAACAAAGAACAAATAAAAGTACAGCACAGGAACAGGCCCTTTGGCCCTCCAAGCCTGCGCCGACCATGCTGCCCTTCTAAACTAAAATCTTCTACACTTCCGGGGTCCGTATCCCTCTATTCCCATCCTATTCATAAGACCATAAGACCATAAGACATAGGAGTGGAAGTAAGGCCATTCGGCCCATCGAGTCCACTCCGCCATTCAATCATGGCTGATGGGCATTTCAACTCCACCTACCAGCATTCTCCCCGTAGCCCTTAATTCCTCGCGACATCAAGAATTTATCTATCTCTGCCTTGAAGCCATTTAGCGTCCCGGCCTCCACTGCACTCCGCGGCAATGAATTCCACAGGCCCACCACACTCTGGCTGAAGAAATGTCTCCGCATTTCTGTTCTGAATTTACCCCCTCTAATTCTAAGGCTGTGCCCACGGGTCCTCGTCTCCTCGCCTAACGGAAACAGTTTCTTTGCGTCCACCCTTTCTAAGCCATGTATTATCTTGTAAGTTTCCATTAGATCTCCCCTTAACCTTCTAAACTCCAATGAATACAATCCCAGGATCCTCAGCCGTTCATCATATGTTAGACCCGCCATTCCAGGGATCATCCGTGTGAATCTCCGCTGGACACGCTCCAGTGCCAGTAAGTCCTTCCTGAGATGTGGGGCCCAAAACTGGACACAGTACTCCAAATGGGGCCTAACCAGAGCCTTATAAAAGCTCAGTAGCACATCGCTGCTTTTATATTCCAACCCTCTTGAGATAAATGACAACATTGCATTCGCTTTCTTAATCACAGATTCAACCTGCATGTTTACCTTTAGGGAATCCTCGACTAGCACTCCCAGATCCCTTTGTACTTTGGCATTATGAATTTTCTCACTGTTTAGAAAGTAGTCTATGCTTGGATACTTTTTTCCAAAGTGCAAGACCTCACATTTTCTCACGTTGAATTGCATCAGCCATTTCCTGCACCACTCTCCCAAACTGTCTAGATCCTTCTGCAGCCTCCCCACTTCCTCAGCACTACCTGCCTGACCACCTAACTTTGTATCATCGGCAAACTTCGCTAGAATGCCCCCAGTCCCTTCATCCAGATCATTAATATATATGGTGAACAGCTGCGGCCCCAACACTGAACCCTGTGGGACACCGCTGGTCACCGGCTGCCATTCCGAAAAAGAACCTTTTATCCCAACTCTCTGCCTTCTGTCAGACAGCCAATCCTCAACCCATGCCAGTAGCTCACCTCGAACACCATGGGCCCTCACCTTACTCAGCAGCCTCCTGTGTGGCACCTTATCAAAGGCCTTTTGGAAATCCAGATAGACCACATCCACTGGGTTTCCCTGGTCTAACCTACTTGTCACCACCTCAAAGAATTCTAACAGGTTCGTCAGGCACGACCTCCCCTTACTAAATCCATGTTGACTTGTTCTAATCCGACCCTGCTCTTCCAAGAATTTAGAAATCTCATCCTTAACGATCGATTCTAGAATTTTACCAACAACCGAGGTTAGGCTAATTGGCCTATAATTTTCCATCTTTTGTCTTGATCCTTTCTTGAACAAAGGGGTTACAACAGCGATCTTCCAATCGTTCGGGACTTTCCCTAACTCCAGTGATTTTTGAAAGATCTCAACCAATGCTTCCGCTATTTCTTCAGCCACCTCCCTCAGAACTCTAGGGTGTAGCCCATCGGGGCCAGGAGATTTGTCAATTTTAAGACCTTTTAGCTTTTTTAGCACCATCTCTTTTGTAATGGCAACCATACTCAACTCAGCCCCCTGTCTCTCTATAATTTTTGGGATATTACTCATGTCTTCCACTGTGAAGACAGACGCAAAGTACTTATTAAGTTCTCCAGCCATTTCCTCGTCTCCCATCACTAGCCTTCCGGAATCAGTTTGAATTGGCCCAATGTCTACTTTGGCCTGTCGTTTGTTTCTTATGTATTGAAAGAAACTTTTACTATCATTTCCTATATTACTGGCTAGCCTGCCTTCATATTTGATCCTCTCCTTCCTCATTTGTCTCTTTGTTAACCTCTGTTTGTTTTTGTAGCCTTCCCAATCTTCTGATTTCCCAGTGCTTTTGGCCACTTTATAGGATCTCTCTTTTTCTTTGATACATTTCCTGACCTCCTTTGTCAGCCATGGCTGTCTAATCCCTCCCCGGATAATCTTTCTTTTCTTGGGGATGAACCTCTGTACAGTGTCCTCAATTATGCATACAAACCCCTGCCATTTTTGCTCTGCTGTCTTCCCCACTAGGGTCTGCTTCCAGTCGATTTTCGCCAGTTCCTCTCTCATGCCCTCGTAATTACCTTTATTTAACTGTAACACCATTACATCCGATTTTGCCTTCTCTCTTTCAAACTGCAGACTGACTAATATTCATGTATTAGTCAAGATGCCCCTTAAGTGTCACGATCGTCCCTGCTTCCACCACCAGCTTCAGCAGTGAGTTCCAGACACCCACTACCCTCGGTATAAAAAACCTGCCTCGTAAATCTACTCGAAACCTTGCCCTTCGCACCTTAAACCTTTGCCCCTGAGTAATTGACCCCTCTCCCCTGGAAAAAAGCCTCTGACTATCCACTCTGTCTATGCCCCTCATAATTTTGTAGACCTCTATCAGGTTTCCCCTCAACCTCCGTCGTTCCAGTGAAAACAAACTGAGTTCATTCAACTTCTTATATGTCAAAGGGAAACTACAATACCTGGCTACGTGCTGGAAATTATGAATAATTGTACTTAGCCTGACGTAAGTGGCAGCTGATTTGTTTATTGAAAGTATCTGTTGTCAATAATGCTTGTTGGAGGACTCTTTTATAAATTCAGAAAATACGAATGTTTTTGTACGGATACAACACAAGAGATTTCAGTTGCTGTTCAAATTTTAAGTGCTTTTGTCACGTAAATGCAGTACTAGTTGGATAGCCAGTCATTCCATGCCTATGGAAATACAGGCTCCTGATCCTCTGAAACATCGACTACCGTTGATTATGTGCAGGCCTTTACATCTTAGCGAAGAAATGAATGTTGGCAATACTGGCAGATGGACACTGGATGCATTCATTTGATATTCACCCACCCAGAATTTTAGTACGGGTAGCAAGCCATTGAACAAGCTGGAGATTAAACCCTCAAACGTTCATCCACTAATATTAGCAATAATTCTTTCTAGGCTTGTATGTCATCTATCATATATATCTCAGTGGTGCCTCAAGTACCAGTGTGCATAGACAGTACAACCTGATCACTTAAATGTTATGCATAAAATAATGCCTATGCACACTGGCTTTGATGCACCACTGGGATATCTCTGACTGATTACATACGAGACTAGAAAGAATTACTGCTGTTATTAGTGGATGAATGTTTGATGTTTTTATTAAATGTTGTACATGCCTACTTAACACATCATCCACCATTCTGAAGGATCAGGACTATACTTAGAAAGTAGGTACAAATAATATGTCGGGTGGTACAGTGGCACAGTGGTTAGCACTGCTGCCTCACGGCGCCGAGGACCTGGGTCCAATCCTGGCCCTGGGTCACTGTCCATGTGGAGTTTGCACATTCTCCACATGTCTGCGTGGGTCTCACCTCCCACAATCTAAAACGAACTGCAGGGTAAGTGGATTGGCCACGCTAAATTGTCCCTTACTAGGAGAAAAAGAATTGGGTAGTCTAAATTTATTATTTTTTAAAAAGAATAATATGTGATGCCTCTTTGTCATTGTTCTATATTCTTAGTTGTGGAAGGCTCAGAAGCTGTGACATAGATACTATACCAATATTTCCGAAAGTATCTTTTCCCCACTGGATGACCCCTGGCAATGTTAGCAAATGCAAATGCTGATCGTAACAACTGCACTAAACTGTTCCTGTGCATTTACAGCAAATTACAGATCAGCAGGAGCCAACATAAAACTGAGTCTCATTGAAGTGGTTCTGTCAAGTTGTGCCTTCAGTCATTGCTATGAGCCAACCTTCCTCAGCTTCACATGCACCAGCTGGAATCATGCTGAGCTTCAGAAGATAGTGAAAATAGAGTTGTATGTTACAATGCCACATAGTCAGAATCCAGGAAAAGTGATGCCAATATGAACTCCCTGCATTATATTCCTATTCTTTTAAAATTTAAATCTACTGTTTTTATTCTTTATGCTGACTAAAAACTGATTAGGGGCAAATTTTCTTCTAATTATGCCTGAAGGCTGTGTGCAGAATGTTTTGTGAGCGCTTGTGCATTTCTCAATTTCAAAAGATAATTACGTATCCAAACCAAGGGAACTATTCCTCTCATTTGCAATAACTAATTCAGGGGTCCTGTCCTTTCCCACTCCTGCATTTCAGTATTATGTTTTCACACATTTTGTAAATTTTTTATATTTTTAAAATTGAGTTAGATAGACTTTTGATCAGCAAGGGATTGGAAATGATCAGGTGTAGGCAGGAATTTGGAGTTGAGGTTAAAATCAGGGCCAGGATTCACCGCCACTGGGTCCAATAGCGGAGTTCCCGATGCAACGGAGAATCTCGCAGTTCCCGATACGGCGGAGAATCTTGCATCAGCAAAAACAGGGATTGGTGCCAGCCTGTTGCTCTGCTCCAGTCCTCTGTTGGTGGCAGCATCGTGGTTCCTACACCGCACCGGCAGGAGGATGCAAATGGGTCATTTGAACTCATTTGCATCCTATGAACAGGCTGGAAACCAGATTCTCCATGGCACTGTGATGCTCCGGCCCTCTCAGCCGGGATTCATGTGGGCCTGGATTGGTGTAGGTATTTGCCAGCGTGGCCCTGACTGGTGGACCTCACGGTGGGCAAAGAGGGTAAATATTTAACAGGCATTCTCAAAGTCCAGTGAGAGCTGCCTCACCCACCAGATTACCCACATCAGATACCCCAACATACCCTCCCACCAGAGACCCCCATCAGGTTCCCCCCATCTAACCCCCCCCCCACCCACCACTCCCCCCCCCCCCCCCCCGCAGAGACCCCCATCAGAACCCCCCCATCAGAGACACCCATAAATTTGCATGACAATGGAGAGGGAATTGCTTCTTGGTGCCACTCCGAGCACCAGCACAAACCAGAAGAAATTCACTTCCAGTAGGAGAACTTATCTCCCAAACAGAGAATCCTGCCCACGATCCATCATGACCTTATTTAATGAGCACGGCCAATACAACTAACCGAGTGGCCTACTCTTGTTCCTAATTCGATTGCTTGTATGCATATTTATACAAGCTATGAATTTTGACACCCTATTTGACATCCTGCTGTGGTGTTCAGATTCAGCCTGCGGCAGTGTCACACCCAAACAAGCTGGCGCAAGAAATTCAGCTAGAAGCTTACTCGGCCAACTGCAACAACAATATGCAATCCATTTGCCACTCCTTTCTTGCCCAACCTTCCAACTCAGACCAGATGAGAACTGCATAGGGCAGCAGATTCCCGAAGTCTTGAGTTGAGGACAGGTGGGCGGTGGTAAGGAAGCCACACCCCTCTATCATGACACTATCTGCTAAGTTTAAAAGTCCACTCACTTTGAAAAGCCAGGGAGGTTTGTAAGGTAAGTGTGCAGAATTGGGGGATGGGAGGGTATGTTAGGTGGTCAGGGTGCAATTAATTGGTTTGAGGGCATCATGTGGTCGAAAAGGATAAGAGGTCCGGTGGTTAGTAATATGATATTTTTCTTGCTTTTTAACTCTGGACCAAATGAATCAGATTGCCACAGAGGTTATGAGCCTATTACTCTGTAAAAGATTTAAGGAGGGAATTTCAGAACCGAGAACCTTGATAGCTGCCCCTCACACCTTAAACCCTTTAGTAATTGACCCCTCTACCCTGGGAAAAAGTCTCTGACTTTCCACTCTGTCTATGCCCCTCATAATTTTGTAGACCTCTATCAGATCGTCCCTCAAGTGAGAACAAACCAAGTTTATTCAACCTCTCATCATAGCTAATGCCCTCCATACCAGGAAAAATCCTGGTAAATCTCTTCTGCATTCTCTCTAAAGCCTCCACATCCTTCTGGTAGTGTGGCAACCAAAATTGAACACTATACTCCCAAGTGTGGCCTAACTAAGGTTCTATACAGTTGCCACATGACTTGCCAATTTTTATACTCAATGCTCCGGCCAATGAAGGCAAGCAAGCTGTATGCCTTCTTTACTACCTTCTCCAACTGTGTTGCCCCTTTCAGTGACCTGTGGACCTGTACACTTAGATCTCTCTGACTGTCAATACTCTTGAGGGTTCTACCATTCACTGTATATTCCCTACCTGTATTTGACCTTCCAAAATTACCTCACATTTGTCCGGATTAAACTCCATCTGCCATATCCCCGCTCAAGTCTCCAAACAAGCTAAATCCTGTGTGTCCTCTGACAGTCCTCATCGATATCCATAATTCCACCAACCTTTGTGTTGTCCGCAAACTTACTATTCAGACCAGTTACATTTTCCTCTAAATCATGTGATGGAACCTGTCTTCAGATAACAAATTTATTTTTCCAAGAACTAGAGAGAAACTTTGGCAGTCAACATAAAAGTATCATCTGCAGAAAACATTAGTAGAAACCAAAGGCAGTAAGATCCATGCCTTGGTAAAACCCTGGAGACTGTAACATCTGAGAAGTGTCCAGCCAATTCCAAATCCACCTGTAAAGAAACCCATCTAGTTGTTAAGAGAAACTACAAGCGGCTACCATCGCTGCTTGCTCAACATCCATATCGTCAAAGGTACCCTACATTAATCCCTGATATATAACTACAGTTGTTGAAACCACCTAAACCATCCTTTTGAAGTGAAAACACTGCCTTTGCCAGGCCCACAATGACTGTACTCTTACCATGAGCCAATGTGTGAGTGTGTGTGATGGAGCATTTATACTTTTGGGTCAGTAAATAATCATCTTTATTTAAACCCACAAATGCTTATTGCTATCATTTAAATGTAATGCACATACTCCGGGGTTTAAGAGACATACATATCTTCCTTTTCACAAAAAAACACTGAATACGAAAAGTAAGAGAAAGATTACAATGGTTTCAGTTCTCTCCAGACCCTGTCCTTAACAGTTCTCATATTATCTAATGATTTGGACTATAGTTTAATTATTTACCTGCAATGTAGTGACAATTTGCCAGAATTAGTTTCTTTCCATGTATGTTTTAATGTGGGTTCTTCTGCCACCTGAAGGTAAGCTTGTCTTTTCGTATGGGTTCTCTTACTGTTGAATTGTAAGAGAGTATTAAAGAAGTATTCTGGAAAAACATGTGACATGCAGTATTGCATTCTATTTACAGCTGTTGCACCTGTAAAACCTCAGATCTTTGGACCAATTTACTTATTCAAAGGTTTTACCTAGGGTGTCTTTATTACGGAAAACATGTGACATGCAGTATTGCATTCTATTTACAGCTGTTGCACCTGTAAAACCTTAGATCTTTCGACCAACTTACTTATTCAAAGATTTTACCGAGGGTGTCTTTATTTACGAGGAAACACAAGTTCAAAATTCAACAATATTTATTTAACACACAATTAACCCGTATGCTACCCACAAATATAATCTAGAGATACCCAAGATTGGTTTGCACTACCCGTAAGGATGGCTTGGTAGGTCATGGATCTGAGCCGAGAATTGCTCTGGTTCGTCGTCATGAAGGTGGGTCTTGTAGGTTGTTTCTTTCTTCCTTCCTTCTCTGGTCATCCGTTTACGAGGGCATTCGTACAAGGACATCTTTCAACATCTGTAGATGTCTGTTACGTTCCTCCTCATCTAAGCAGATCCTGTGTATACAGAGGGCTTGCCCATGGCGGATGGCTTCTTTAATGTGTTTAGGGTGGAAGCTGGAGAAGTGGAGCATCATGAGGCTATCTGTCGACTTGCGGTAAAGCAAAGTGCTGAGGTAGCTGTCCTTGATGGAGATGAGTGTGTCCAAGAATGCAACCGGTTCTGGACAGTAGTCCATGGTGAGTCTGATGGTCGGGTGGAACTTATTGATGTCATCATGTAGTCATTTCAATGATTCTTCATCGTGGGTCCAAAGAAAAATATCATCGATGTATCTGGTGCATAACATCGGTTGAAGGTCCTGTGCGGTGAGGAGGTCTTGTTCAAACTTGTGCATGAAGGTGTTGGCGTATTGAAGTGCGAATTTGGTCCCCATGGCTATTCCGTGTGTCTGGATGAAGAACTTGTCATCGAAGGTGAAGACATTGTGATCCAGGATGAAGCAGATGTGTTACAGAATTGCGTCTGGAGATTGGCAGTTGTCGGTGTTGAGTACTGAGGCTGTTGCAGCAATGCCGTTGTCATGAGGTTTGCTGGTGTAGGGTGCCGACACGTCCATTGTGACGAGGAATATCAATAGAGTGTGATGATCTCCTGATTGTAGATTGACGGGGCAGTTACAGACATGTTCTGGCAGTTTGTCTCTGTTGGTCGTGTATTCAAACTTGGCCAGTTCGAATTCCCATGGTGCTGTGTGCTGGAGTATCTGTGGCTTAATTTAAAGTACCCAATTCTTTAATTTAAAATCCGCAATTTTAATCAGGCCTAAATCTAGGCGCTGCTAGGTTATCACACAGCAAAGTAATAGGCCAGTTGACCCAACAAGTTTATGTCAGTGTTTATCCTGAAAACAACTCTCTTCCCACTTACCTCAACTCATCCCAAGAAAATATCTTTCTCATCCTTTCTTTTGTCACGTGCTATAAAATTTTCATCTAAATTAATTTTAACCGGACTTCCGTTGGCAGTTATGGAGTGAGTGGTAGCTTTTTCAATAGCTCCCACACTTTGGGACCTTTTTCTCTCGATTTACGGTGGATTTGACCGACAAAACAGGAGACTGGTGAAGTAGAGGAGAAGGATTCCTCACCAGTGTATGGATTCATGGACCAGAAGTCGTCTGAAAAGGAGAGATTATTGGTCTCAGACGGGAATGGAACCTGCAATGCAGGAGAATATGGCGAAGGGTCAGGGACCGAAACTGCCGGCCCAGTGGTCAACAGAGCAGCTGGTGGTCTTTCTCCAGAAGAGCTTTGGTCTTTCTCCAGAAGGTAGCATGGTGGTGCAGTGGTTAGCATTGCTGCCTCACGGCACCGAGGTCCCAGGTTCGATCCCGGCTCTGGGTCACTGTCCGTCTGAAGTTTGCACATTCTCCCTGTGTTTGCATGGTTTTCACCCCCATAACCCAAAGATGTGCAGGTTAGGTGGATTGGCCACACTAAATTGCCCCTTAATAGGAAAAAATGAATTGGGTACTCTAAATTTAAAAAAAAAGATGGGATTGATCGTGTGGAGCAGAGATTGGAAGCCCAGGCCTAGGCGATCCAGAAGGTGGAAGAGGCGGTTGCTGAGCATGATGACCAGCTCGCCATGATGGCGCTAGAGATGGGGCTGATGAAGGACCACAAGAAGAATAAGTGGAGGATTTGGAGAACAGGTCGCGCAAGCAGAAAGTGAGGATTATTGGCCTTCCAGAGAGCATCGAGGATTGGATGCAGGGACATACGTGGCGCGTATGTTCGAGAAGCTGCTGGGGGAAGGTGCGTTTGCTCGGCCCTTGGAGGTGGACAGGGCGCATAGAGCGCTGATGAGGAAGTCACTGAGGAATGGGCCGCCGAGGGCGATGATGGTACGACTGCACCGGTTCTTGGACAAGGAACAGATCTTGAGGTGGGCCAGGCAGACGAGGAGCTGCATGTGGGACGGCAACAAGCTGCAAATTTACCAGGACTTAGGTGCAGATCTGGCCAAAAGAAGGGCAAATCTCAATAAGGTCAAATTGGTCTTCTTTAAAAAGGAGGTGAAGTTCGGCATGCTGTACCCAGCGCGTTTGTGGGTCACTTATGAGGGCCAGTAACTTTATTTTGGATCGCCAGATGAAGCGATGAACTTTGATAAGGACAGGGGACTGGCAGGTGATGGAGGATATTGAACTTGGGGCGAGTAGTTGTGTTTTTGATATGCTGCTAAATTTCTTTTCTCTTTGGGTTTCGTATGTATTGTTTTCCACTGAATCTAGGGGCATTGCTCCATTTTGTTTGCAAGTTAACTTGGTTCTTAATGGGGGATGGTGGGTGGAATTTTCTTCTTTATGTTTGTTGGGGATTGTGATATTTTGCATATATATGTTCAAGCGGCAGGGAGGGAGATCAGTGGGGGGTAGGATGCTTGGCGCCATGAGCGGGGGCTACCTGGATAGCTGGGCAGGTTAGCTCACGGAAGTGCAGTGGGGGGCGAGCAGGTGATTAGTTTGTTGAGCGGGGTTGGGATTATTATTTTGTTATTGGGGGGAGGAGGAGGGAGGGGGGATATTGATCTGCCGACAGGGGATGGACTGAAGCTTGGAGACAGATTGGGGGTCGATAACGCTGTGCGCCTGAGGGCGGGCCTGAGGAGGTGCGGGACGCGGGCTGGAGGCTGGCCTAAGAAGGGTTATGGTTGATCAGCAGGGGGGCGGGGGGGTGCAGGGTGCCCTGCAATCAGGCTGATCACATGGAACATGGGAGGTTGAATGGGCAGGTCAAGAGGGCTTGCATGTTTGTGCATTTGAAGTGTTTGAAGGCGGCCGTGGCAATGCTGCAGGAAACACACCTGAGGGTAGTGGATCAGACTAGGTTGAGGGAGGGGTGGGTTGGGCAGGTATTTCATTCAGGGTTAGACTCTAAAACTAGGGGGGGCACTGATCTTGATTAATGAGTGGGTGTCATTCGAGGTAGGGGGCATAGTGACAGACTCAGGAGATAGGTACATTATGGTGAGTGAGAAGCTGAAGAGATGCCGGTGGTATTAATGAATATTTATGGGGCAGCACATTGGCACAGTTGTTAGCACTGCTGCCTCATGGCGCCTAGGTCCCAGGTTCGATCCCAGCTCTGGGTCACTGTCCGTGTGGAGTTTGCACATTCTCCCCGTGCCTGCGTGTGTTTCACCCCTACGACCCAAAGATGTGCAGGGTAGGTGGATTGGCCACACGAAAATTGCCCCTTAATTGGAAAAAGTGAATTGGGAACTCTAAATTTGTTTTTAAAAATTAATGAATATTTATGCACCAAACTGGGACAATGCAGAGTTTATGAGGTGGCCGTCAGGAAAGATTCCGGACCTGGACTTGTTTACGCTGAACATCCGACCAAGCGGGGGTGAACAGGGTGTTTAAGGAATTTTACAGTCGGCTGTATGAATTGGAGTCCCCAGCTGGGGTGGAGAGGATGAGGCAATTCTTGGAGGATTTGGAGTTTCCGAGTAAAGGTTGGTGGAGGGGCTGGGAGCCCCGATCGGGATTGTGGAAGTAGTAGAGGGACTACAGTCCATGCAGTCGGACAAGGCCCCGGGACCAGGTGGATACCCAGTGGAATTTTATAAGAGGTTTTCTGGGGTGCTGTGTCCGCTGATGGTGAGGGCATTTAATGAGGCTAGGGAGCGGGAGGTTCTTCCCCCAACAATGTCACAGGCTTCGATCTCATTGATCCTGAAGCGGGAGAAGGACCCAGAACAATGCGGGTCATAGAGACCAATCTCCCTACCATATGTTGACGCTGTTATATTACTGGTTCTAATAATATGTATCATTACTAGCTGCTGTCGATACAGATCGTCTGATGATGTAATCCTGAAGAAACCACGAGTCTTCAACTTAAACAAACTAATTTATTAAAAGTAACGATTGATTATATCTGAGTTTGATTCTCTACAGAACTACCTCTAGAAATCAAGTAATTAAATATGATTGAATTAACTGATTCACAACTGTAAATGCTAACAATACTGAGAGCTGTCCAAATACACAACTGCTTACTAAACACTCCAGGGTAGAAAGAGACCAAGATCCTCTGGGAGCTGATACTGACAGGTGAATCTAGTGGTGCCCTCTAGTGGTAAGTGTTACAGTTAGATGTTATAATTAACTCTTTAGTTACATACACATATACATATCATGATGCCTTCCGAGGGGAGAAACGTGGACGTGGTGGTCGCTATGGACGTGGTGAAGGCCTTCGACCTGGTGGAGTGGAATTATTTGTGGGAGGTCCTGGGGCGGTTTGGGTATGGGCAGGGCATTGTAGACTGGGCCCAGTTGCTGTACCAGGCACTGGAGGTGAGTGTGCGGACGAACCGGGGGGGTTCAGAATATTTCAGACTGAGCCAGGGGACGAGGCAGGGATGTCCACTCTCCCCACTGTTGTTTGCCTTGGCTATAGAGCCATTGGCGATGGTGCTGAGAGCATCAAACGACTGGGAGGGGCTAGTCTGGGGGGCGGTGGAACGCAGGGCCTCACTGTTTGCGGATGACCTACTGCTGTATATTTCTGACCCATGGGGGGGGGGGGGGGGGGGGGGGGGGAGAGATTATGCGGATCTTCGGGGAATTTTGCCAGTTCTCAGGGTACAAATTGAATATGGGATAAAGTGACGATTTTGTGACATAGGCGAGGGGACGGAAGAGGAGGCTCGGGGAGTTGCCATTGAAAGTGGTGGGAGGGAGTTTCCGATACTTGGGTATTCAGGTGGCATGGGGATGGGAGCAGTTGTATAACTTAAATCTGGCCCGGTTAGTTGAGCAAATAAAGGAGGACTTTCGGCGGTGGGACATGCTCCCATTGTCACTGGCGGGGAGAGTACAGACAGTAAAGATGACGGTTCTCCCGAGATTTTTGTTTGTTTTCCAGTGTCTCCCTATTTTTATACCAAAGGCCTTTTGTAAGCGGGCTAATGCGGTGATTTCTGGGTTTGTGTGGGCAGGTAAAACTCCGCGAGTCAAGAAAGTGCTGTTGGAGCGGAACCGAGGGGAGGGAGGGTTGGCCATGCCGAACCATAGGAATTACTACTGGACGGCAAATATAGCCATGATCAGGAAGTGGGTAGTGGGGGAGGGGTCGGTATGGGAGCGGGTGGAGGCGGCATCATGTCGGGGCACAAGTTTAGGAGCACTGGTAACAGCACCTCTGCCGTTCTCGCCGGCCCGGTACTCTACAAGCCCGGTGGTGGTGGCTGCTGTGAGAGTTTGGGGACTGTGGCTGAAGCATAAGAGAGTGCAGGGAGCGTCGGTGTGGGCCCCAATTTGTGGCTATGACCGGTTTGTCCCAGGGAGGATGGACGGGGGGTTTCGGAGATGGCAGACAGCAGGGATTGAGAGGCTGGCGGATCTGTTTATCAATGGGAGCTTTCCTTGTTTGGAGGATTTGGAGGAGGAATTTGAACTGCCGGTAGGGAATGGATTTCTCTATCTGCAGGTGAGAGACTTTGTTCGAAGGCAGGTTTCGACCTTTCCGCTTCTACCGCCACAGGGGATACAGGATAAGGAAGTTCTAAAATGGGGGTGGGGGAGGGGTAGGTCTCGGAAATTTATAAAGAGCTTATAGAATAGGAGGGAACCTAGATAGGGGAGGTAAAGCGCAAATGGTAAAATGAGCTGGGTAAGGAGCTAGGATACTCTGAGTAGAGTTAACATGTCCTCATCATGTGCCAGGCTCAGCCTGTTTCAATTAAAGGTGGTTCACCGGCACACGTGATAGTGGCCCAGATGAGCAGTCTTTTTGGAGTAGAGGACAGGTGTCTGGGGTGTGCAGGAGGTCCGCAAATCATGTCCACATGTTTTGGGTATGTCCGAAGCTAAGGGGATTCTGGAAGGGATTTGCCGATGTCATGTCCACGGTATTAAAAACGAGGGTGGCTCTGAGTCCAGAGGTGGCGATTTTTGAAGTGCCAGAAGACCCGGGAGTCCAGGGTGGGAGAGAGGCGGACGTTTTGGCCTTTGCCTCCTTGGTAGCTCAGAGGCGTATCCTATTATCCTGGAGGAATTCGGAGACCCTGAAATTGGGGGTATGGGTTAGTGACATGGCTGGGTTTCTCAGGCTTGTGAAGATTAAGTTCGCCCTGAGAAGATCAATGTTAGGGTTCGTCAGGAGGTGGCAGCCGTTTATCGACTTCTTCGGGGAAAACTAAATTGTTAGCAGATACAATCAGGAGGGGGGTTAGGGAATGAGGAGGGTAGGGGGAGATAGTTTAGTTTAGGCGGGATCAGCGAGGAGAGGTGGAGAGTCTTGGGAATTGTGTGTGTTGTTGGTTGGGGGGGTCTTATGTCCTGAATTATGTTTACATTTGTATTTGTATCTTTTGTTGTTTTAAAACCATAAATGCTTTAATAAAATGTTCGTTTAAAAAAAGTTAATTAATTTTACCCAACCACTCCTTGAGGCAGCAAGTTCCACATTCTAACTAGTGATGTAGAATATGCTTACCATTTTTTCTGTTTAGAAGATCCTGAGTGTAATTAAATATTAATTACTATGGCCAAAGGAAATTTGCAGATTGGTAGATGCTTGTAAATTTCTCAGGAACCAGTGTTGAATTACTTTCTTTCTCTTTTTCTTCCATTTTTATACTTTGAAGTATGATGTTTGGTGTGATATTTGCATTATGATTGTCCTTATATATTTGTAGAAAGTAAATCACATTTTTCCTATTAGTTCCCCAGTGGTTCTCAATAATTGTCATGTAATATGGTAGCAACTCACATGCAAAATGTTCCCTGAATCAATCCCTGGCCTACTTTAATTAAATTGATCAGAGCCAGGGCAGTAGTTGTTTGGAGAAATGGGGTGAGTGGTGATAAGCCATCCAGTGTTGTTACTCTAGATCACCATCCAGTGATTTCCCTGCTGGAAAGTGTTCGATTATGGACAACAGCAACAACTTGTATATATATATGGGGCTGGATTGTCCGGTCGCTGACGCCGAAATCGGCTTCACGTTTCCCGACCGAATCGGTACGGCGTCGCTTTCACAATATTCCACCCTCTCCAAAGCAGAGTACTCGCACGCCACGTATCGACGGCCTCAGGCCATTGCCTGATGCTTCACCCCTGACCGGCCGAGTTCCCGATGGCGCGGGACACGTGTGGTCTCATCCGTCGGGTACTCAGCGTGCAGGCTGCTGACTCAGTCCAGCGCCACCACAGTCAGGGGAGGGCCAATCCCCGGGCAGGGGGGACACTATTCGGGGCTGGGGACACTATGATGGGGCGGTCCAGGGCGCACGAGCCGGTCAAAGAGGGGGACTATTTCACGGGCCAGGTCCATGAAGCACGCACGGCCGCTGCAGGCGCGGCCACGGACCCAGCAATTCTCCAGGGCGTATCAGCAGGTTGAGCCGGGTGTTCGGCACTGCCGTCCTGCGAGCCCCCAGCAAAATGGGGAATCGATGGCCACTTTGCGCCAGTTTTTCTATGTCCCCTAATAATAATAAAACACTCCAAGCACTTCACAGAAAGAACTCTTTGGCATCGAGCCACACAAGGCAATAATAGGACAAATGGCCAAAAGCTTGTCAAAGGTTTCAAGGACCATCTTAAAGGATGAAAGAGAGGTCAAGAAGTGGAAAGATTTCAGGATACAGTTCCAGAGCTTGGAGCCTAGGCAACTGAGTGTTAGATGGATTAAAATTGAGCTACTCAGGAGGCCAGAAGTGATGCATGCAGATATCTTGGATGGTTATCGGCCTGGAGGAGATTGCAAAGATAGGGAGGTCTGAGGCCTTGGAGAGATTGAAAACAATGATGAGAATTTTAAAGCTCAGGTGTTGCTTAACCAAAAGCCTGCGGATGTCATTCAGTGAGCACAGGGATGATGTTGAATGGGTAAGGACATAAGCAACAGAGTTTTGAAAGACTCTCAAGTTACTTTAAAAGAGGTTTACCCCAGTAGGCGAGGGGAAGCTGGAGAAAAGCAGCAGGAGGTGACCAGCAAAAACTATCTAAGACGATATACGTACAATGTCCACTTGGCTGAAGTACCAAGTTGCTGCCGTGACCATAGAAACATATCCCACCCTTTAGAGGAGAAGAGAGGAGAATATTAGAAAACACAGACATTATTATATCCAGTCTAATTTTTAAAAACTGGCAAGTTAGCCATTTAAAATGTAAGCAGAGTCCATTAAAAGTCAAATGGGATTAAAACTATGGCTCATGTGGAGGATAGGCACTGACACCAGCTGGTTGAAACAAATGGCCGGTTTCAATGTTGTAATTCTATATAAATCTGCACCAATGAATATTAAGGCCAAGGGTAACATCATGTTAGCTATTATTTCTTGTGTTAAAGAAGACAGCTGTTTTAGAGTGGTTTCACGTGATTTTTTTTTAAAATAATTGTATTGCTGCTGAATATTTCCTCCAGTTATTCTGACTTAGACAGAGAGGCAGACTTGTCATATCGACAGATTGCTTAATGTTTTGCAGTTAAATGACACAAATAATGTTACATTGAATACGTAACACAGGAACATGCCATTTTAATATAACTGTCTGTGTTTATGCACCGCGTAAGCATCCACAAATCTTTCTTCATTTATAATAAAAGCAAAATAACTGTGCATGATGAAAATTTGAAATAAGAACAGGAAATGCTGGAAAAACTCAGCAGGTCTGGCAGCATCTGTGAAGAAAGAAACTGAGTTAGCGTTTTGAGTCCGTATGACTTTTGACCCGTAATCAAGTGTGGTGGAACCAATGTAATATACAAGCATAATTTATCTATTATTCAATTATTTTCTTCTCGAAGTAAACCCTAATTTATGGTTTGTTTTTTATTATTGTGGTGAATTCACACTGTATTGTATTGCATAGTATTATGTCCTTGTGGGCTCTGTCTGTGAGCCGTTGCGCGGTTCTGCCCATAGGGGGAGATGAGGAGCTTGTACAGGGCTCCACCCTTGGCTCCGCCCATGGCTCCACCCATGGTCCCTCCCACTACCGGAAGTATAAAGTGCTGCAGCCGTGAGCCTGCACTCAGTTTTCTGGTCACAGGCAGGCTCAGTTGTAAGACTATTAAAACCACAGTTTACTTCCAATCGTGTTCCGAGTGAATTGATGGTCACATCAATTTGATAGTCTTAGAAAACTTGAAGAAAACTACTATGGAATCAGCCCTCAAACCTGATCGACTAGAACTCGACCCGCAGGCTGCAGAGACGAAGGAAATCTTCCTACACTGGCTTCGGTGTTTCAAGGCCTACCTGGCTGAATCAAGCACATCCGAGACTACAGAGGAGCAGAAACTCAGCCTACTGCACGCACGGTAGAGTTAGCAACTACTATGGAGGTCGCGTTCCGAAGTCTGAACTAATTCCCCGCGGACCGGGCGACATCATTGTGGACCCCCAACCAGCGACTGCCCCAGGCCTGTGCCGCGCGGCCACCCACCCACTATGGAGCGCCAGCGTGCCATTTTTGTAGCCAGCCCCAACACCCACGGCAGCACTGCCCGGCCCGCAATGTGACCTGCAGCAGCTGTGGTCGCAAAGCACATTATGCCAGAGTATGCCTGGCGAAATCGAAACTTTCCAACTCCCCCGCAGTCCAGAGCACTCGCCCCCCCAACTCGCAGGCCCGCAGACCCAGTAATGCTGCATCGTGTCTGCCAACACCGCCTCCGCCCTACACGTGCGACTCATTGGGGCCGCCATCTTGGCAATCCTCCCCCACACGGCCAGCCATGTGCGAGTCATGGGGGCCACCATCTTGGACGCCATCTTCCTCGCCGCCCGCCACGTGCGATCCACGGGGGCGGCCATCTTGGACGCCATCTTCTTTATCACCTGCCACGTGCGATCAACGGGGGCCGCCATCATGGCCATCAACCGAAGTTCACCTCGACGACTATGACCTCTGTGGACAGTCATCACGGTGCCACTCCAGCACTGCTGATCGAGCCGCCGACTACCCACAACTCAACGCAGTCACATCACCCGCAGTCCACCTCAACGACTACGACCTCCGCGGACAGTCATCACGGGGCCACTCCAGCACTGCTGATCGTGGATCTGAAATCTGCTTACCACCAGCTCCCAATCCGCCCGGAGGACCACCACTGCACGCCGTTCGACGCAGATGGCCGCCTCTTCCATTTCCTCTGGGTCCCCTTTGGCGTCACGAATGGGGTCTCGGTGTTCCAACGAACAATGGGCCGAATGGTGGACCAGTATGGGCTGCGGGCCACATTTCCGTACTTGGACAATGTCACCATCTGCGGCCATGATCAGCAGGACCACGACGCCAACCTCCACCGATTTCTCCAAACCGCACAGAAACTCAATCTCACCTACAATACGGAGAAATGCGTTTTCCGCACTACCAGACTAGCCATCCTCGGCTATGTCGTGGAAAACGGAGTCCTGGGCCTCGACCCGGACCGTATGCGCCCCCTCTTATAACTCCCTCTCCCTCATTGTCCTAAGGCCCTCAAGAGGGGCCTGGGATTCTTCTCTTACTACGCTCAGTGGGTCCCCCTGTATGCGGACAAAGCCCGCCCACTACTAAAGACCACACTCTTCCCACTGTCAGCTGAGGCCCGCCAGGCCTTCAACTGCATTAAGGAGGACATCGCCAAAGCAGGCAATGCGGGCGGTGGATGAATCCGTCCCTTTTCAGTGGAGAGCGACGCCTCAGAGGTCGCTCTCGCCGCCACTCTGAATCAGGCAGGGAGACCAGTCGCCTTCTTCTCCCGAACCCTCTCTGCTTCGGAACTTCGACACTCCTCAGTCAAAAAGGAAGCTCAAGCCACTGTGGAAGACGTACGGCACTTAAGGCACTACCTCGCAGGTAGGAGGTTTACCCTCATCACCGACCAAAGATCGGTTGCCTTCATGTTCGACAACTCGCAAAGGGGCTAAATTTAAAACGATAAAATCTTGAGGTGGAGGATCGAACTCTCCACCTATAATTACGACATCATATATCGACCAGGGAAGCTCAACGAGCCCCCAGATGCCCTGTCCGGCGGCACATGCGCCAGCACGCAAGACAACCGATTAAAGGCTATCCACAACGACCTCTGCCACCCGGAGGTCACCCGGCTCGCCCACTACGTCAAAGCCCGAAATCTGCCTTTATCCACCGAGGAGGTAAAATCCATCACCAGGGATTGCCCGATCTGCGCGGAGTGCAAACCGCACTTCTATAGACCAGACAAGGCCCACCTGGTAAAGGCTTCCCGGCCCTTTGAACGCCTGAGCATCGATTTCAAAGGGACACTCCCCTCGACCAATGGAAATGTGTACTTTCTTAATGTCGTTGACAATTTCTCCCGCTTTGCCTTTGCTATCCCGTGCCCCGATATGACCTCCCACACAGTCATCAGAGCCCTACAAACTGTCTTCACCCTGTTTGGTTTCCCCAGCTACGGACACAGCGACAGGGGTTCGTCCTTCATGAGCGACGAGCTGCGTCAGTACCTGCTCAACAAGGGCATCACCTCGAGCAGGACTACCAGCTACAACCCGAGGGGGAATGGGCAGATGGAGAGGGAGAACGCGACGGTCTGGAAGACCGTCCTACCCTACCCTCCGGTCCAGGAATCTCCCGACCTCCTACTGGCAGGATGTCCTCCCCGACGCGCTCCATGCAATTAGGTCCTTCTTATGCACCGCCACCAACCAAACCCCTCACGAACGATTATTTGTTTCCCTAGGGGCACTACCATGGGGGCTTCGCTCCCATCCTGGTTGAGGACACCGGGCCCGGTTCTCCTCCGGAAGCACATCCGGACACACAGAGAGAGTGCTACTGCTTCGCTCGAACCCCCACTACGCCTTTA
Organism: Scyliorhinus canicula; assembly: GCF_902713615.1. NCBI lineage: Eukaryota > Metazoa > Chordata > Chondrichthyes > Carcharhiniformes > Scyliorhinidae > Scyliorhinus > Scyliorhinus canicula. The sequence goes on along the minus strand of NC_052147.1, from coordinate 170,232,696 downwards.
TTGAATACCCCGATGGCCGTCAGGACACCGTTTCCCTCCGGGACCTGGCGCCTGCAGGATCCACCACCACCACCACCACTGCCGAGGTACCCCTCACACTGCACCCCACCCAACCCCACACGCCCTGCGCCCCCGTGCCAATAGGTTCCCTGCCCACGCTCTGCGCCCCCACGCCTATAGGTTTCCTGCACCCCCCCTTCGCCCGTCGCACCGGTCAGGAATGAAGCTTGGACCGAAACACCCCCGGAGTCCACCCTCATACGCACACCGATCGTCACCACCCAGCCACCCGAAGAGGCTGCAACCCCGGTGCTCCGACTCAGCCACCGGGCCGGCTCAACTTGTAGACTCGTCACCCCCGCCGGAATTGATTTTTTTACAGGTAGTAAATGTGGTGAATTCACACTGTTTTGTAATTCACACTGTATTGTCTTATATAGTATTATGTCCTTGTGGGCTCTGTCTGTGAGCCGTTGCGAGGCTCTGCCCATAGGGGCAGATGAGGAGCTTGTACAGGGCTCCACCCTTGGCTCCACCCATGGCTCCGCCCATGGCCCCTCCCACTACCGGAAGTATAAAGTGCTGCAGCCGTGAGCCTGCCCTCAGTTCTTCTGGTTGCAGGCAGGCTCAGTTGTAAGACTATTAAAACCACAGTTTACTTCCAATTGTGTTCCGAGTGAATTGATGGTCACATCAGTTATCATTTGTGTATTAATACTCCCAGACCTCTTTGTTTCTCTACTCCATTCAGCTTGTTACAGATTGATATTAACTCAGGGTATGCGGATGAGTTTTGTGTGAATTGAAATCTTCTCCTTTATTTCCCTCAGGATATGTGACCTCCTCAGGTGCAATCCTGTGGAGGAAATGGCTTCTCGACTGATGGCTGGGGAGCCGATAAGAGCCCTGTGTTACTTATTTTAGGGAAGGTCCATTGCATCTTCTTGCACTTGGCATTTGACAGACAAGTGTTGGACCTTCTCCCAGGATCAAAGACCCCGGGGCAATAGTCCTGCCCACTGAGGTGTGCAACCAATACTACAGCAATCCGAGGCCGAGGATTGTTACAGGATCCAGGACCGCATGTGAATGATGTTGGGGAGGAGAGACGGGTCTCATAGGGGAGGTGAGGCTGGCAGCAAGGTCAGGGTGACAGGCCTCAGTTAGCATCCCTCCTTCCTGATGGTCAGGCATTGTGCGCCTTTAAATGAAGGACCATTCCATGCCTCCCTGCCCCCTTTGGAAGCCTGCAATCAACCCCCAGGTGTGTGCTTGTCTTGTTTGTTTCCCGCCTGGCAAACGGGGTGCCTGTTGCTGAGTTGATAACAGCAGCTGCAGGATGAGGCTCTTAAGTGGGCACTAATTGCCCATTTTAGCGCCTCAATCTGAGGCAGGGCAGGAAGGCCAGCCACAGGATTATTCGGGATGGAGACAGAAAAGTGGTGGGGTCCCCACGCGCCACCCTCCCGCTTGGCTGAATGCCAACTTGGCCTCCAAACTTGCAATGGGGGAGGGCACAAAATTTCACTTTTTTTGTGACAAAATGTCATTCCTCACCCTTAATTTATGTCAAAATGTATTTGTCAATTACATGCCCATTCTGCAAGTTTATTAATTGTTTTCCTGAAATTTCTTGCAGTCCTCCTGGTATTGAATATCCTTCCCAATTTGGTGTCCTCTTCAAATTTAGAAACTGTAGGTTTGATTTCAAAGTAATTCCAACACCAATCCTTGCAAGACAACACTTCACACATTCCACCTCTGTTTAGCTACCCTTTAACCCTCGTCTCTTCTTTCTGTCTTTACACAAACTAACTGTACCCTGACTCTGCATGCGCTCAAACCTTATTCAAAACTTAATTCATTAATCTATTATATGGTATATTTTCGACCCTTTTGGAAATCGAGAGATATTTACATTTGCTGAATTACTCATATCTACTCTCTCATCTCTTCAAATAATTCAAAGAGCTTAGACAATCAAGGCTTTCCCTTTTGAAAACCATGTTGACTATTCATTTTAACCTTTTTGATTTCTGGATATCTATCTATTACTTCCTTTAGTAGGGATTCTATTATATTCCTATTACCAATGTTAATCTGACTGTATAGTTCTAAAGTTTCTTAGACACTTTCTACCTCCAGAAATGTAGGTATAATGTTCGGCATCCACCATTCCTCGGGTGCTAGAACATGCCTGCGTGGGTTTCGTCCGGGTGCTCCAGTTTCCTCCCACAGTCCAAAGTTGTGTAGGTTAGGTGAATTAGCCATGATAAAATTGCCCCTTAGTGTAAAATTGTCCCTACTATATCTGGTACTCACATCATATTGCTGTACCCTGCTCCCTTGTTTTATTACAGACCTTGTGGACATTGCTGTACGGTTTAACTCACTTTTAATGGCAGTCTATTTCATTTTATTTTTACATCCCTGTTCTATAACTTCACTTATAGAATAATTAGATTGAGGCAAAAAATAATAAACCTGTTGATATGCCAAAGTAGGGTGGAGGGAAAGAGAAAGAAAAATAAGAATTTGGGTTTTTTAGACCAAATATTGCAGGTGCAGCATTTCTTCTGAAATAATTTATTTGCCAGCCAGCATGTTGACAAATGGAACAGATTGAGATTAATGCGATGGGAAGGAGAAATGGCATGCTGAATTAATCATGGGGCTTCTGAGAATGTGGTATAGTTATCAGTAAAAAAGTTGTGGTTCGGCACATACAGAAACTACAGTTAAAGTCTCAGGCCCCCCCCCCCCCCCCCCCCCCCCCACATCATCTCTCGTTCACAATGGAGACACAAATACTGAAGACAATACAGAATCATGAACTATCAGTATCTTTAATGAAAGGAAGTGCTGGGCTGTTCAACCCTGCACTGAAGGAGGATCACGCGATGTGAGTGCGAGAATAGCTGCGTTTTCAACCCTATTGAATGCTTTTTCTGCGTCCAGCGACACGAGGTTCAGGCCCAGCCACTGGAGTGAGAACCACATTGAGCAGTCGTCTCACGTTGGATGACAACTTTCGGACCTTCACAAATCCCGTCTGGTCCTCCCCAACTACCTCCAGGAGACAGGGTCCCGGCCGCACCGCCAGGAACTTGGCTAAAAGATTGACGTGCACATTGAGCAGTGAAATCGAACAATATGACCCACACTCCTTATCCTTTTGCACCTTTTTCATGGGTGCCTGCCCCAGCGCCTCAGGGAGAGAACCTTACTTCAGGGGATCATTATACATCCCCATCAGTAATGGAACTAACTGATTTGCAAACTTCTTAAAAAATTCTATCGGGAACGCACTCAGCCCAGGCGCCTTCAACGTCTGCATCTTTCCTAAGGCAGTTCAGACCTCCTCCAATCCCAGCAGCACCTTCAACTCTTCCTGCAATTCCTCCCCAACCTTGGGAAACTCTAAACTCCAAAACCTCTGCCATTCCCACCCATTCCCTGGTGGCTCCAACCTATAAAGCCTCTCATAAAAGACTCAAAATGCCCCGTTCACCCTGTCTGGGGCAGAGACCAGCCTACCCTCCAAATTCCTAATCTGAACGATCTCCTTAGCAGCCTGCTGCCGCCTTAGCTGGTGAGCCAAGAGATGACTGGCCTTCTCCCCATATTCATGCACCATCCCCTTCAACCGCCTCAGCTGGCACACCGCCCTGTCAGTAGACAGAAGCTTTTTCCTGCGTGCCAATAGTTCCAGAGTTGGATTGCTCGCATACATATGGTCCACTCCCGGGATCTCATCCACTAACTTCTGCCGCTCCTTCTTGTGCCTTGTACGATATGATCTCCCCTCTAATCACTGCCTTCAATGCATCCCACAAAATAGAGGGCAAGACCGTTCCGTTCTCATTAAACTCTACATGTTCTCTTATAGCTCCAGGGACCTTCCCGCAGAACCAATATCCGATAAAAGCCCTAATCCAAACTCCATCCCATACACTATGTCCGACCTGCCTCTAACACCAAATCTACCAGGTGCAGAGCATGTTCAGAAATAACCACTGCCGAATATTCTGCCTTTCTCACCCTGGGGAGAAGAGTCCTACCCATGACAAAGAAGTTTATCCTCAAGCACACCTTGTGCACAGTGGGAAAAAAAGAGAACTCTTTACCCCCAAGGTGCATAAACCGCTCCTGTCTCTTCTTTGAATGTAGCTAACATGCCCACCATCCCCGAAGGGGCCAAACGACTAGCCTGGAGAGATCCTACTTTGGGTCCAGCACACAGTTGAAATCCCCTCCCAAATTACGTTGATGCACATCTAAATCCTGTATTGCGGCCAACAACCACCTTATAAACTTTACATCGTCCCAATTTGGTGCGTATACATTCATTAACCCCACCACCTTCCCATCAATGTGCCTGCAACCATCATGTACCAACCCCAATAATCAGCTAAGAACTTCCCCTCCTGGAAACAGACCCTTCTGTTGATTAGAATTGGGTGGCAAGATAGCACAGTGGTTAGCACTATTGCTTCACAGCTCCAGGGTCCCAGGTTCGATTCCGGCTTGGGTCACTTTCTGCGTGAAGTCTGCACATTCTCCCTATGCCTGCGTGGGTTTCCTCCGGGTGCTCCGGTTTCCTCCCACAAGTCCCGAAAGACGTGCTGTTAGGTAATTTTGACATTCTGAATTCTCCCTCAGTGTACCCGAACAGGCGTCGGAGTATGGCGATTAGGGGCTTTTCACAGTAACATCATTGCAGTGTTAATGTAAGCCTACTTGTGACAATAAAGATTATTATTATTAGAATCGTCACACCCCCCCCCCCTCCCCCGGCCCTGCTTTCAAAGCATGAATGAAAACCTGACCCCCACTCAGGCCTTCCACAACCTGGTCTGGTCTCGCACCTATAAATGAGTCTCCTGTAAGGACACCACATCGGTCCCAAACTTTTAAAATGGGAGTAACCTCTTGCCCGTTTCACCAGCACCCCCAGGCCCCCCATTTTCCAGGTGGCTAACCTTGCCGAGAGTCTCTCACCACCCCCTCTCATCCCCTCCTTACAAATACCTGGGTCCCAGGCCCATTTAAGATGGCCATCACCCCACCCCAAGCTCCTGCTTGCTAATGAGTTAGCCCTAACCCATGGTCCCAATCCAAAAACAATAAATACAACAGCCCAATCCCTCCTAGCCCACACCACCAACCCAAGTGCCCAATTCCTGGCATCCTAACTATACATCTCTTCCCTTACTGGTACTTTATCAAATATCCCTTTTACAACCCCAACAACCATGAAAAAATAAGAAGAAACTTTTTTTTGAAAATATTTTTATGGAGATTTTGCACTTCATATCAAAGCTTTGCAGAACAAAAAATAAACAATAATAATCAAAACAATAACAACACTAACACAAGTATCACAAGTTGTCTGTGACAGTAGTCCCAGTGCTAACATTTCCTTACATTATTTACATTAGTATGCAACTTTTTTTTTGAGTGTTCTTACTGCGATTTTTAACATTTAGTGATAAGAATTATACACAACTTTACATTCGTATTTACAATTACTGCCCAAGCTCTTTACATTGTTTATAATTACATTCATTTTTCTGGGGGGATGTCCTGTTTCTCCCCTTGAGTTTTCAAGGGAGTTAGGATGGTCCACCTTCCCGGTTTGACACGTGTGGGAAAGATCCATGTCTCCTCCTGCAAATAAATGGCCTTTCTCCCATTTCTCCTCTGCTACACGCGAGTTGCCTTTCATACCAGCAGTGCTCCTTGCCCCCCCCCCCCCCGACTTCCTACCCACCTTTCTATCCATTCCCCCCCTCTTTCCTACTTACTCTCCCCTTCCCCCTAGTTAGTTGCTGGTTGCAAACATCTACAAAGAGGTTTATGAACTTCTTTCACATGTCATGGAATCTCTCCTCGGACCCCCTTATCAAGAATTTTATTTTTTCTAGTTTCAGGAACGCGGCCAGGTTTGAGAGCCACCCTGAGGCCCTAGGTGGCACTGCTGACTTCCAGTTTAGCAGAGGTCTCCTCCTGGTGAACAGTGAGACAAAGACCAGGTGGCCAGCCCCTTTCCTGTCCAGAGCTCTGGATGCCCTGATACTCCAAAGACTGTCACAGTCGGTGTTGAGGAAAAAAACACCAGCACTTCGCGTTTTCGCCAAAGGTCCTTTATTTAACGTGAAGTTCGTGGAGGGAGTTAGAGTGACCACAGTCCTTCTAATTGTCCCTACTTTACAAAAAGTAAGGCAGTACTTTAAATGGTACAATAAGCAATATTTAGAAAAATGAGGCATTCCTTTGATAAGCCCAGAGACAGAAAAGCGAGCAAAGTTGAACAACAGGCCTTGAATTCCTAGTCTAAGGACAATAACAATTGTCTGCTGTCAGCAACAATGTGCAGCTGTGCACTTGTTTACATGGTCCGACCTTCTGCCTATTACATGCAGAACTTCTTGACTGAAATAAGGCTAATATATCCATCATGCTTTGTCAAGTGCCTATTGCCATGAAATATAGTCAAGCAGCCGGTTAAAAAAGAATACAGGGTATGAAGGCAACTACTCCGCCAACTAAAGTCCCTTCTACAGTCGGGCACAGCTCCATTCCGACCCCCACAACCTGGGACATGGCCTCAAAGAAGGCAGTCCAGAACTCCTTGAGTCTGTGGCAGGAGCAGAACATGCACCGGCATTGTGTGCCATCGCAGTCAATGGTTCTTCTTTGCCCACTCCAGGACCTGCTCCTTCCTCTAACTATGAAACTATGAAAGCGGATAGTCACCGCCCGTGGTGGCTCATTCAGCCATGTCTTCTGTTGCAGTACCCGCTGGGCCTTATCCAACTCTGGAGGGGTGACACCTCATCCTCTCCCACCGGCCAAGAGAACATCCCCGAGAAGTACTCGGTTGGCTCAAGCCCTCCACTTCCTCCGGCAGCCCCACCATCCTGAGGTTCAAGCGCCTCGACCTGTTCTCTAGATCTTCCACTTTTACCCTCAGGCCCTTTTTACCCTGTATCACGAGCAGCAACTCCACTTCCAATTAGGCAAACTGCACCAAGGCCTCCTGCACGTCCTTCAATGTGTCGCCTTGCTCTTCCACAGCTTTCGGGGTCTTACCTAGCTGCTCTCGGATTGGGCCCAATGCCTCCTCGATAGAGGTTTTAAAGGATTCCTTCATCTCTATACCTTGCCACTCAAACTGCCTGTCTATCTGCTTTCCAAATTTTTCCAGTTGCTGCACCATCGCTACAGCCAGCGTGTCCACCGTAATGGGCAGGCAACCTCCACCATCTTCTCCCCTTCAGATTCCTTTGTCAGACTGCCAACCGGGGTTTCCTTCTCAGTGGGCTTTTTCATCGAACCTTTCGACATAACTCCATCGAGTAAATGTTCCCTTGATCAGCCAACGAGGTTTGGGCGCAAAAATCCCCCAAAAATGAGCAAAAGGGATAAAAAAAACAAAGACCCTGACGATGGCCACCTTTCATGTGACTTGTTCTCACATGATGTTATTGGAAGCCATTTGTTCCCATTCTTGTGATGACTGCTGTCTTACGCTGTTTCTCGTGGACATTGATACCTATAGCTTGTTTTCCTCATCTTTTGATTGTTTTGAGGCGAGTTTTGTAAAAATGGAAAATTCCAATCAAAAGACATTTAAAAATAAATGTGAACTGAAGTTGAAAGACCATAACCAAGAAAATATGCCATGCGATATTACGATACAGACGTTTAATGTTCTCAAGTGAAATGACTTATCCTCTGCTTGAGAGGAATGCTTACCCCTTAAATTAAGCATGTAATGAGAGTGGAAATAATTTAATATGAACATTAAGAGTCAAACAAGCAATGCATTTCCAGTCATGATAAGAAATGATGATTAGAAGACTCAGCAAGAATCATCCTTTTCTTATTAACACCATAAAAATGATCTGTATGGTTTTAATGAGTGAGCCAGCTGCTGTGTGATAGCTGCAATGGGGAATCCAGTGGCCAGATGCAATGTAAAAGCAGCTAGTATTTTAGGTAAATTCTCGGTAAAGCAGAAAATAAAGACTCATTGAGCAGTTAATACTCGACAGAGTTATCTGTGAATAGAGGTGTCAATCTAACCCACAGTGGTCTCAGTGGGACAACTCCAAAGCAATCATTCTGATAATGCTCCAAAATGGAAATGCATTCAGCAATTGTATACTGGCAGGTGTGCCTTCTCTCCAGCTTTCAGTGTTTCTACAGAATCATGACATGATTCTCGAGGAAAATACAAAATTATGCTGTCTATGATTATTGTAAGCAGCTCTTGGGATTGCAGAACTTTTCAAATAGAAACTTATTGGAATTAAGTCATGTTGGAACTAAGTCATGTTCAAGTTGAGGAAAAGAAAAACATTGGAATTTCTACAGTAGCTATTGAGTGTTACTTGAATGAAACTGAAGTACTAAATGCCTTTGGAATAATGGCCCAAATCTTCCTATCGGTGTCAGACCTTGATCAGATTTTTAAAAAATAACAACTCACCTTCTTTCGATTTTTCTGGTCAATCAGTGGAGGATCCTGAAAAGCAGAATCTGTCCAGGAAACTTCAGAAGGAGCAATGGAGAGAATCTGTGCAGATACCAAGCCCTTTTTTACGGCACTAGCTGGGGAATTCTGGCGTGAGTTGAAGTGTCCCAGAGCTTCTCAATGTGTATGTGAATGGGCAGCACGGTAGCATAGTGATTAGCACAATTGCTTCACAGCTCCATGGTCCCAGGTTCAATTCCCGGCTTGAGTCACTGTGCAGAGTCTGCACGTTCTCCCCGTGTGTGCGTGGGTTTCTTCCGGGTGCTCCGTTTCCTCCCACAGTCCAAAGATGTGCAGGTTAGGTGGATTGGCCATGCTAAATTGCCCTTAGTGTCCAAAATTGCCCTCAGTGATGGGTGGGGTTACTGGGTTATGGGGATAGGGTGGAGGTGTACGGTTGGGAGGGGTGCTCTTTCCAAGAGCCAGTGCAGACTCAATGGGCTGAATGGCCTCCTTCTGCACTGTAAATTCTATGAAATTCTATTAAATGAATGTATGAGTGAATGGGTGAATGTGTAAGTGGGTAAAGTGGATGAGGTAAGTAGATAAGTGGGCAGGATGGCAACTGGGTAGAGTGGTGAGGTCGGGTCAGCAGGGAACGGGGTTGACTGCTGGGAGCTAGTCAGGTCGGGTCAGGGGGAGTCATGGGGGGGGCGTCAGGATGGTGACAGTGATGTCGGGAGGGAGACGGTGGTGGGCCTTGTCAGGTGAGGTTAGAGGTGTCATGGGGAACTCAAGGAGCCTGGAGGAGCTGGGTGGTGGGGGCTGATCAGGTTTGGTCGGGGGAATTGGGGAAGAGTCAGGTGGGATCCAGGACATAGTCAGGGGTGGGGGGGGTTGCAAATTAAAGGTGAAGTCAGGTAGGTCAGTTGTACAGTCACTGAGGAGTTAACCAGGATTTTTCTGTCCATCATTTCCCGGATAATTGACCAGGTAAGTAAGTTGGAACCGTCCGAAGCCAATTGTTGCGCTCATTAATTCCCTTTGTTGCTTCTACTTGCTTGCCAGTTTCCTCTTCCAATCCCTCACTGTGAGCAAGGGTTCTGGAGAGGGGCAGTGAGAGGGAGGAAGTGAACAGTACATTCAGGGAGAGGCAGCAAGTTGGGATGGTTAGCGAACTGGAGAGGCACAACACAGGAGGATTGAAAAGAGGAGGGATGAATCAGGAGGGTCTGCAGGCCAGAGGTCGGGCAGGAAGACAGCGAGTCAGGATGGGGGATGTTGGTGAGCAGGAAGATCGACAAGTGGGCAGGGGACAGGAAATTGGGGGAGGTGGTGTCAGAAGGATTGGTGAGGAGAGATGCAGGGATGGAAATGAAATGAAAATGAAAATCGCTTATTGTCACAAGTAGGCTTCAAATGAAGTTACTGTGAAAAGCCCCTAGTCGCCACATTCCGGCGCCTGTTCGGGGAGGCTGGTACGGGAATTGAACTGTGCTACTGGCCTGCCTTGGTCTGCTTTCAAGCCAGCGATTTAGCCCTGTGCTAAACCATCCCCTTTAAACCAGCCACTGGAAGCAGCGAGTCAGGAGAGGTGGCAAGTCAGGAGGGCCGGCAAACAGGAGGATGGGGAAGGAAGAAGATGAGTTGGGAGAAGAAGCAGGTTTTTTTTTTAAGGGCTGAGCATGCTCAGAAACCTTGCTGAAACAAAAATATTGGCAGCACTTGTTGTAGAAAATCCCTAATTTACCAACTGTGCAAAAATAAGGACGTACTTTCAGAATGTGTCTAAAATCGGGGACACAGGTAAACGATTCCTGAGCCACAGAATTTTACAGCACAGAAAGAGATTATACAGCCCACAGGTCGATGGCTATGTTTACCTCGAAACAGAGGCCGGGATTCTCCCTTCCCCACCACTATGATTAGGAATCCCAATTGGCCGGAAAATCCCGCGGCAGGGCAAATCGGGATTCGCGCCAGTGAGTCTCCATGCTGGCCCCACCAGTCATAGCGTGTTTCCCGATGGCACCCGGCGTGAACATGCAAACAGCTCAATCGAGCTACTTTGCATGTATTGATAGGCAGGGAGAAAGCTGTGGGGGTAATCTCTTCACTTTCTATTGGACACTCAAGAACAAAGAGATAGACTTATTAAAGAATTGTGGTGAGAGAAACAGCTGTTACCCTGACTTAGTGATCCTTGCAGTGCTATAAAAATAAACAATCTAATTCAATGCTTTGAAGTTCCAGCGAGTCTTCAATCAGGATGCTTTTAGCAGGCAGTGTAGTGTGAATTTCAATGTAAACAATCCTGTTTGAAGCATTCAGCCTCCCATATACATTGCCTTCAATACTTCAAAAGGCAATGTAAGAAGTCTTAAAACACCAGGTTAAAGTCGAACAAGTTTGTTTCAAACACTAGCTTTCAGAGCACTGCTCCTTCCTCAGGTGAATCCTTCGCCTGAGGAAGAAGCAGTGCTCCGAAAGCTAATGTTTGAAACAAACATGTTGGGCTTTAACCTGGTGTTGTAAGACTTCTTACTGTGCTCACCCCAGTCCAACGGCGGCATCTCCACATCAAAAGGCAATGAAATTGATTGTGTGAAAGCCACTTGCAAAGGTTTCCACCACTTTAAAAGGCATAACTTGCACCTTCATCTCACAGATCTTTAAATCTGGCATACTGTCAGACCTTTTGAAGGATTTAGAGATGCAGATGAGAACATTTTCACTTTATTATTAGGGATGTGTGTTTATGAGATAATGAGTGACTATCTAATTGTTATAGGGGTGCACTGTATTATGGGAAAACTTTAACTGTTACATACTGACTCACTGTTTAATGGATTTAAAGGCTTTAAACCTCTCTACAACTGTTCCTTCCTGACCGCTCTTTCTGGACACTTATCATTTTGTGCTCCTCTATTAAATCTCCTTTCAATCTCTCCTGTTCCAAAGAAAATTGGCTGGAAAATCCCGCGGCAGGGCAAATCAGGACTCGCGCCAGTGAGTCTCCATGCTGGCCCCACCAGTCATAGCGTGTTTCCCGATGGCACCCGGCGTGAACATGCAAACAGTTCAGTCGAGCTACTTTGTATGTATTGATAGGCAGGGAAAAAGCTGTGGGGGTTACATAGAACATAGAACAGTACAGCACAGAACAGGCCCTTCGGCCCTCAATGTTGTGCCGAGCCATGATCACCCTACTCAAACCCACGTATCCACCCTATACCCTTAACCCAACAACCCCCCCTTAACCTTACTTTTTAGGACACTACGGGCAATTTAGCATGGCCAATCCACCTAACCCGCACATCTTTGGACTGTGGGAGGAAACCGGAGCACCCGGAGGAAACCCACGCACACAGGGGGAGGACGTGCATACTCCACACAGACAGTGACCCAGCCGGGAATCGATCCTGGGACCCTGGAGCTGTGAAGTATTGATGCTAACCACCATGCTACCCTGCTGCCCCCTCTTCACTTTCTATTAAACACTCAAGAACAAAGAGATAGACTTATTAAAGCATTGTGGTTAGAGAAACAGCTGTTACCCTGACTTAGTGATAGGTCCAACCTATCTAATCTGTCCTCATAGTTCAAAATCTCTCTTCCTTGGCAACAACTTCATAAGTCTCCACTGTACCTCTTCAGTGTGATCACCTGCTTTGTGTAATACAATGACATGTATGCTTTGTAACACAGTACACAGGCCTCCTCCATCTCCACCTTGCCTTGTTAATATCTCCCAGTATTCCTTTCTCCCTCATGCACTGTCAGAAATGCATCGATCCTATCTCAACTACTCCATGTGGTATTCCACATTCTTACCACTCTGAGTAAAGACATTTTTTGTGAATTCCTTATTGGATTTATTAGTGATTGGCTCGTATTTCTATTTTGGAGTACCCAATGAGTGAAGAATTTACATTGTGAACCAAATTTCTAAAAACCTTTATCAGGTTACCTTTCAATCCTCCCTTTTGTAGAGAAAGGAGACCCCAGATTGTACAGTCTCAGTAATTACTTCCACCAAAGCCACTCGACTCCTGACCACATTACTCCTTTGGGCCAAACATGCACAAAAAAGCAGAATTCCAGTGGTCAGGTGAGAGTGATTGCCCTTGACATCAAGGCAGCATTTGACCGAGTATGGTACCAAGGATAGTGAATAAAATTGAAATAAACTGAAATCAGAGAAACTCTCAACCAACTGGAGTCATACCTAGCACAAAGGAAGGTAGATGTGGTTGTGGAACTTCAATTATCGAAGTCCCAGGACCCCACTACAGGAGTTCTTCAGGTTAGTGTCTTTAATAAGGACATGGGGAGTCCACACTAAGTAAAATAAGAAACAAAGTTTTATTTACAAAAACAATATGTACACTACCCGTAGATCCCTACTGGGTTCCTATTCTGATTGTTGCCTTACTGGCCCACCTTTTATACATTGGTTAATTGAGATACCCCGTCCCTAACAGGGGAGCTCGTATTCCGCAAGGAGCACGGGAAGACAAGCATTTCCAGCCCATAGGTCCCATGTGGGATATTACAGCGTCCTAGGCACAATCATCTAAAGCTGCTTCATCAATAACCTCCCCTCCATCATTATGTCAGAAGTTGGCATATTCGCTGTTGATTTCACAATATTCAATTTGACTTGTCCTCAGATTTGACTTATCCTCAGATAATAATGTACCCACATGCAGTAAGAGCTGGACAACACTCAGATTTGGTCTAATAAGTGGAAAGTAACATGCATGTCACCAAAGTACCAGGCCCATTGTCAACAAGAGGGAATCTAAACATCTAAACATCTCTCCTTGACACTCAATAGCACACCATTGCTGAATCCCCCCCCCCCCCCCCTCCTGCCCACCATTAACAACCCGGTGGTTATTATTGTCCAGACATTTGTTTTGTTACCTGTGTGGTAGGTAACATGTTCTACTCAATCCTTGGTTAATGATGAGGTCTTCTGAATCTCGATGAAGAAGACTCAAACTCGCCCAGTAGTAACAAAAGGTTTATTGAGTAACTATAACAATAATTGCATGAGTTCTTTACTTTGACTTTGATACTAGTTATAAGGTTAACAAGATTTAACTACAGTAACTATACGTAACTTCACTACTGGTCCACTACTGGTCACAGTACACCTAAGAGAGAGGGAGAGACACAATGTGGTTGCTTTTTATGCCTCTGTTGGTTCGGCCCTTTAGTGATCATGTGGTGCTACTGATTACACATTTAACCCCTTGGGTACATGCACATACATAAATCACTACATCTCCCTTTTTTTCTTGTGTTACATATTTTCTTTATGTGATAAAGAAAATTGAACAAACATAATGGATGCAGTTTGCAACTGCATTACGTAAAATCAATGAGTTAATCAGTCAAATGTTAATACATTTAGTCTCTTAGGTTTTCTTCTTGTTTGCTTGAAACAGGTAGACAAATGATGTTATGTACAAGTTGTGATGATATTGATGATTATACAAAGCCAATTAATATTTATGAGTCCAATCTTAATAAAAAAATTTGTGAGTCCAAACTTTATCCATTTTTTCGGTTGAGGTGCTTTCTTCTTCTGTTGTCTAAGTGGTGATGTTTATGTCATCATTTCTTTGTGAGCATCATCAGTGTTCTTGCGTTTGAGTGACTAACAAGGCATCATGAGGTGTTTGAATGGTCGAATCACTTTGTTGTCTGATTTAGACTTTCTTTTATTTTCTCTATGCATGTGGTAGCAATTCCATGTTACATCATTGTGTGACCTGGACTTTTTCCTGTGCTTGCGGTATTGATTCTGTATGTCATCTTTGTTGTCTGACCTGGACTTTTTCCTGTACTTGCGGTATTGATCTAGTGTGTCATCTGCCTTGAAAGCTGGTGTGCTTTCTTGTTCTGGCGCAGATGTGAATTTGTGAGATTTTTTGTCATGCCATGGCATGTTTGTAGTCTTTTCATCATTTTGCAGTGTACTGTGGCATTGTCCTTCATGTGCAGAGTTGTACCATGTTGTACAGGCCATTGTTTCATTGTTGTTGTTTCTATCATTTCTGTCTTTGTTGTTTTTTTTGTCGTTCTTGTTGTTGTCGTTCTTGTTGTTTTTATCGTGCTTGTTTTTGTTGTTTTCGCTGTTGTTCTTGTTGTTTTCCTTGTCATGCGTGTTGTTTCTATTTTTGTTCTTTTTGTCGCTGAACTTGTCTTTTTTCTTGTCGTGCTTGTTGTTTCTGTTATGCTTCTTGTTGTCTTTGTTGTTCTTGTTGTGCTCAATGAGTGTTCCGTGTGGATGATTTGAGTCATTGTCACAGTTATTGGTGTCACTGTCCATTGTGGTATCTGTTACATTGAGCATTTCTTCTTGAGAATTGTGAGAATGATCTGATGTTGCATTGATGTTGGTAGCATCAGTCATTTGTTTCCTTGGTGCTCCTCTTCTCGAGTCATTTCTGGTTCACTTGAATTATCATTGATTTCATTGTGCTCCTCTTTTGGTGTTATTTCTGGTTCATTTGAATCACCTGTGGTTTCTTGGTGCTCCTCTTCTGGAGTCAAAATCGTCACAATTTCATTCTCTTGTGGGTCTTGGTGCTCCTCTTCTGGAGTCAAAATCTTCACGACTTCATTTTGTTGTGGGCCGTGGTGCTCCTCTTCTGGAGTCAAAATCTTCAAGATTTCTATTGATGTGATCTCTCTGTCTGGCGCTGGAAAAAATATGTAGATAGTCCAACAAGGATAGAGCCATACAGGACCTGATATTGGGAAATGAGCCCAGCCAGGTGGTCAAAGTTTCAGTCAGGGAGCATTTCGGGAACAGTGACCATCATTTAGTACGTTTTAAGATACTGTTGGATAAAGATAAGAGTAGTCCTCGGGTGAAGGTGCTAAATTGGGGGAAGGCGAATTATAACAATATTAGGCAGGAACTGAAGAATCTAGATTGGGGGCAGATGTCTGAGGTTAAATCAACATACATAAAAATGTCAGTTAATAGGAATTCAGGACAAGCATGTTCCTGTGAGGAAGAAGGATAAGTATGGCAAGTTTCGGGAACCTTGGATAACGAGAGATATTGTGAGTCTAGTCCAAAAGAAAAAGGAAACATTTGGAAGGACTAAAAGGTTGGGAACAGAAGACATCCATGAGGAATATCAGGAAAGTAGGAAGAACTTAAGCAAGGAGTTAGTAGGACTAAAAGGAGTCATGAAAAGTCATTGGCAAACAGGATCAAGGAAAATCCTAAGACTTTTTATACGTACATAAAGAGCAAGAGGGTAGCCAGAGAAAGGGTTGGGGAGGACAGGGGAGAGAATCTATACGTGGAGCCAGAGAAAATGGGTGAGGTAGTGAATGGGTACTTTGCACAGTATACACCAAAGAGAAGGACTTGGTGGGTGATGAGTCTGGGGAAAGATGTGTAAATCGTCTGTGTCACATTGAGATCAAAAAGGAGGAAGTGTTGGGCATCTTAAAAAGCATTCAGCTAGATAAGTCCCCAGAGCCTGATGGAATCTACCCCAGAATATTGAGAGAGGCAAGGGAGAAATTGCTGAGGCCTTCACATAAATCTCACTGGCTGCAAGTGAGGCCCCAGAGGACTGGAGAATAGCTTGTGTTGCTTTGTTTAAGAAAGTTAGCAAGTAGGGCAGCACGGAGGCATAGCGGTTAGCTCTGATGCCTCACGGCGCCGAGGTCCCAGGTTCGATCCTGGCTCTGGGTCACTGTCCATGTGGAGTTTGCACATTCTCCCCATGTTTGCGTGGGTTTCGCCCCCACAACCCAAAGATGTGCAGGGTAAGATTGGCAACACTAAATTGCCCCTTAATTATAAAAAAATTAATTGGGCAACCTAAATTTTAAAAAAGAAAAAGAAAAGAAGGGTAGCAAGGATAATCCAGGAAATTACCGGCCGTAAGCCTTACATCAGTGGTCGGAAAATTATTGGAGTGGATTCTTCTAGAGAGGATTTACTCCCATTTGGAAGCAAGTGGACGTCTTAGCGAGAGGCAGCATGGTTTTGTGAAAAGGGAGGTTATGTCTCACTAACTTGATCAAATTTTGTGAGGAAGTGACAGAGATGGTTAATGAAGGTAGGGCAGTGGATGTTGTCTACATGGACATCAGTAAGGCCTTTGACAAGGTCTCTCATGGCACACTGGTGAAATCACAAGGGATCAGAGGTGAGCCATAGAGTCATCGAATTTACAGTGCAGAAGGAGGCCATTCGGCCCATCGAGTCTGCACCGGCTCTTGGAAAGAGCACCCTTCCCAAGCCCACACCTCCACCCTATCCCATAACCCAGCAACCCCACCCAACACTAAGGGCAATTTTGGACACTCAGGGCAATTTAGCTTGGCCAATCCACCTAACCTGCACATCTTTGGACTGTGGGAGGAAACCGGAGCACCCTGAGGAAACCCATGCACACACGGGGAGAACGTGCAGACTCCGCACAGACAGTGACCCAAGCTGGGAATCGGGAGCAGGCAAGATGGACACAGAACTGGCTCATTCATAGAATACAGAGGGTAGCAGTAGATGGATACTTTTGTGAATGGAGGGCTGTGACCAGTGGTGTTCCACAAGGAACAATGCTGGGGCCTTTGCTGTTCGCCACGCCACCAGATGGATGTGGAGGCTTTGGAGAGGGTACAGAAGAGATTTACCAGGACGTTGCATAGTATGGAGGGCATTATCTATGAGGAGAAGTGGAATAAACTTGGTTTGGTCTCACTGGAATTATGGTGTGATTGAGGGGCGACTTGATAGAAGTCTACAAAATTATAAGGGATATGGACAGAGTGGATAGTCAGAAGCTTTTTCCCAGGGTGCAAGAGTCAATTACATGGGGACATAGGTTTAAGGTGCGAGGGGCAAAGTTTAGAAGAGGTATGTGAGGGAAGCTTTTTACACAAAGGGTAGTGGGTGCCTGGAACTTGCTGTCGGAGGAGGTGGTGGAAGCAAGTACAGTCGTGACGTTTAAGAGGCAGCTTGACAAATGCATGATTAGGATGGAATAGAGGGATATGGACCCCGGAAGTGCAGAAGGTTTTAGGTTGGAAGGGCAGCATGGTCTGCCCACGCTTGGAGGGCCGGAGGGCCTGTTCCTGTGCTGTTCTTTTTTTGTTCTATATCTACCTTTTCAGAGGCCTAACCCCATGATAATGGACAGGGGTGAGGGGGAAAGTTCAAACAGGAAACAACATTGGTCATTTCAATTAAGGTAGCAGTCAATCTTTCCTTAGGCACTGTTGTTATTGATGGCAAGATTTCTCCCTTATGGAGTAAAAAACTTACTTGGCCATTTTCAGTTTTGCTTTTTCCGTTTTTCTACATGACTGTTTTAACAATTAGTCTCCTGACTTGTTGCTGGATCTGGTCTGATTCTTCACCATCACTCCAAATGTCTCTTAACACACTGCTGCCTCCGACCTGATTCTCTTGATCAGCTGCAGCTTCTCCCCTGGGACATGCTTTACCCTAATGGGACATTACCAGCAGAATGTCAAAACTGACTGTAAGTGGTTGGCACAGTTGCTTCACAGCTCCAGGGTCCCAGGTTCGATTCCCGGCTTGGGTCACTGTCTGTGTGGAGTTTGCACGTTCTGCCCGTGTCTGCGTGGGTTTCCTCCGGGTGCTCCAGTTTCCTCCCACAGTCCAAAGATGTGCAGGTTAGGTGGATTGGCCATGCTAAATTGCCCTTAGTGTCCAAAAAGGTTAGGTTGGTTTACGGAGATAGGGTGGAGGTGCGGGCTTAGGTGGGGTGATCTTGCCATGGGCCAGTGCAGTCTCGATGAGCTGAATGGCATCCTTCTGCACTGTAAATTCTATGATTCTATGATTAAATTGGAGGATATTTATCACAGAGTCACTTAGTCACCTTCACGATAGTAGCTGTGCTCAATTTAGATATTTTCTGCTACCTACGGCGCTGAGGAACCGGGTTCAATCCCGGCCCTGGGTCACTGTCCGTGTGGAGTTTGCACATTCTCCCCGTGTCTGCGTGGGTTTCACCCACACAACCCAAAGATGTGCAGGGTAGGTGGATTGGTCACGCTAAATTGCCCCTTAATTTGAAAATAATAATTGGGTACTTTAAATTTATTTTTTAAAATTTAGATATTTTCTCTGATGAAATCTCCCAGGCTGGATTCTCTGTCGGTGGGATCTCCGCTTCACCAACAGCGCACTCACGCCCGCGGATTTCCCGAACGCTTGGGGGTGCCCAGAATGGTAAACCCCACTGACCGGCTGCCGGAGGATTCTGCTGCCAGCGGTGGCATGTCACACCAGAAAATGGGTGCGGCAGGATGGAGAATCCATTCTGATTTATCCTTTCTGAACAATTTATTTTCTTTACTCTCAGATTGTGTTAATGAGTTAGTTACATTAAAAACAGAAGTTGGCTCCTTTGGTATTTATCTAATGCCCTATTAAGCACTGCAGGCATAATGGAAGGTAAATGAATAGTTGCCATCTGTTCCTGGAGCAAGTAATAAAGGTGAATGTTCATGAGATTTGTTTTCCTTTTGGCGTTGATCCTGATCTCCACTAACAAGTGTGTATCCATTCCTTCCCGCCAACAGGATTCTCCGGTCCTGCTGCAATGAATGGAGATTTGGGTGAGGGACAAATTCTCCGTTTTCACTGGCAGTGGTAGCGAGCTGGACGTGCAATGGAGATTTCCAGTTTATTTCAGAGTCCAATTCCTGAAGATGTATGAGAGAGGTATTGAGGAAGAGGTGGGAAGGATTGTTATTTATGCATCACAAAATCCTACCACCTCTGCAGCCTGGCCCAGTTTCCAGGTTTACAAATTGGCAGGAGGTTTATCTCCTACTGCCGAGCAATTAAAATGTCCCAGGTCATTTACCTCCTCCTCCTGCATTCTTGAGTATGAACTGGTTCTTTTTTCCAGGCAAGCAGAATACCTGCCAGAACGCAGCAGGGTTTTGCTTTAACTATGCTAATGAAGTAATTTAAGCTTGACTGCAATCTTGACCTGTCTTGAGTAGGAAAATACATTTTCCACCAGGCCAAATGTATCAGGAAGGGCCAGAAGAGCCCTATGGGCTGTTCGGGGGCACAGTGGTTAGCACTGCTGCCTCACAGTGCCGGGACCCAGGTTCAAATCTGGCCTTGAGTACTATGTGGAGTTTCCACCTTTTCCCCATGTCAGCGTGGGTTTCCTCCGGGTGCATCAGTTTCCTTCCACAGTCCAAAGATGTGCAGGTTAGGTGGATTGACCATGCTAAATTGCCCCTTAGGGTCCAAAAGTGGGGTTAATGGGGATAGGGCTGGAATGTGGGCCTACGTTCAGATACCCTTTTGGAGGGTCTCTGCGGACTCCTTATGCACTGTAGGGATTCTATGATTCTCTGAAGAGGCACCAAAATGTTTATTTTTTATGCTTTCCTATGCTTACTGGTGAACTAGGGGCAGAGGCAGTGAGAGAAATTATGAGCCCTCGTGCTTCTCCTGCTTCTGGGTCCCTTATATCAGGCACCAAGGCACCAACCCACACCCCCAACTACCACCACACCAAACACTCCCTCTCACATCCTTTAGGTGCCAGTATTGGGAACCATTGTCATCGTGGGGTTGAACTATTTTATACAGCAAAACTTCTTGTCTTATGTATTCTGTGCCTCAATTTATAAATCCCATCAAAAACTCACTTTACAACCAGGGCTTCCTCAGACAATGACACACAACATGGTCATTTGAACCCGACCCTATACTATATTCGGACACCAACATCCAAAAAAATTTGAACCTCACAAGCATGACAAACACAATCCGATGTACGAATGAGAATATCACAGAATCACAGAATTGTTACAGTGCAGAAGGAGGCCATTCAGCCCATTGTGTCTGCACCAAATATCTTGAACTAACAGTGACATATTCTATAGCCACATGACTCTTGGTTTCACTTCCAAGTTTAAAAATGGCAAAATCTTCAGGCAAATGAACATCAACTAATTCAGCTACAATAATGTGCTGTTTCTATCCACACAAGTGGGCTTTGTCAACAGAAAAATTACAGTCGTATTAGTGATAAACGTCTACATTTTAAATTGAAACCAACCGTACCACAAATACCTAGCATGGAGCATATAACAGGCGAGTAAAGTACTACAGTTGCTGGAAATATTAAATATAATTAGAAAATGCTGTAAGTTCTCAGCAGGCCAGGCAGCATCTATGGGGGGAGAAACAGAGTCAATGTTTCAAGTCCACAATGTGCTCTAATTCTGACAAAGGGCCACCAATCTCTACATAGATGCTGCCAGACACGCTGAGCATTTTCAACACTTCCTGAGTCCATTCAAGCATAAGATAACCACTTTTGCCAGCCTCTATCAAGCAGCAGACTTTTGTGAGCCTCTTATTGCCCTTCAGCAGGAAACCCAGCAGCAGCTTCCTGTGGTGTGGTTTGGAACACCATTAAATATGAATTTCAAACAAAAAAGTTAAGGTATAAAGGAAACATGTACAACTTGAGTAAAAATAAATTCAATGTGTTTTTTTAATAAATTTAGAATACTCAAATCTTTTTTTTCTAATTAAGGGGCAATTTAGTATGGCCAATCCACCTACCCTGCACAGCTTTGGGTTGTGGGCTGAGACAAACGCAGACAAGGGGAGAATGTGCAAACTTCACACGGACAGTGACCCGGGGCTGCGATTGAACCCGGGTCCTAGGCGTCATGAGGCAGCAGTGCTAACCACTGCACCACCGTACCACCCTAAATAAATTCAATGTTAAAGCTATAAATTAACAAGTTTTAAAAATATGATTAATAAAAATTACTATTATTATGGGCCAGGGTTTAGAGAACCCCAAAGTATATCATGGACTTCACCTGACCCACAACTTTTAATAGATTTTGGTTATGGGGAGCACAAGGGCCCACTTTCCAGATGTGAGGCCACAGAGATCTAAAGTATTTTTAAACAAACCAATGTTTATTCTATGAATCCAGTTAACATTTTATAAACACACAGGAAACATCTTATCAACTACCAACACTCATACCCCCTCCAAAGATACAATACTCTAGAGGTAACCCTTAGTCACTTTCCTAACAACATCCATAAGTCAAAGACCCTTTTTAACAAAGACAATAGGTTTGCATTCCTTACAGAAACAAGTATTACTTTGAAATCATCAAGTGATCTGGAGACATTCTTTAGCAGAGAGAGAGACCAAAATACACTTCCTTTGTTTGAATACAGCTCTCCAACTGAAAAACGAAACTAAAACTCAGAACCAAAAATAGCTTCCAGCTCAAAACGAAAGTAAAAAGCAGAGCCAGAGCCCAGCTCCACCCACACAATGACATCACTGCAGCCACTTGAAAAGACAAAAAATTCTTAAAATGACATTCCCATGACACTATTAAAAAGTACCAGGTAGCAGAACTAACAAATAAAACCCTTTTTGTCTTTTTGCTTAAGAAGCAGAGCTAGAGAAAGACAAACTAGGCTCAGGTACTGGTCACCATGGAAGGGAAGGGGGCCAGGGCCGAGCTAAGGAGTTGAGTTTAACTGACACTGACCTTCCGTTCACCTCTGGTGGGGCATACTCCAAGCTTGTCTCAGTGGAATTCACATGAAAGCAGGAGTCAGAAGTGGGTTGCCTTTCAGACTGGGCTTTCTTCCTTTCACAGCCCGGTGTATGGATAGCTTTCAGTGGAGGGAGAAAGAGAATGAGGGTTTTTATCTCCGCACTGAGCATCTCTGTCTCAATGCGTGTGTGTCCGACAGTCCTGCTTACTCTCACATTCTCTCACTCTCTCATTCTCTCTCATCCTCTCACATTCTCTCAATCACACTCCTTCACTCTCGCACTCTTTCCCTCAGTCTCGCACTCTTCACTTGCACTCACATTTTCTCACTCACACGCTTCAAGAAGGTGGCTCACCACCACCTTCTCAAGGTCAATTAGAGATGGGCAATAAATGCTGACATAGCCAGGGATGCCCATATTCCGTGAACGAATAAATCAAAACAAGGGCAGGTCATATTAGATATAGTAATAGAACAGTACAGCACAGAACAGGCCCTTCGGCCCTCGACGCTGTGCCGAGCAATGATCACCCTACTCAAGTCAAAAAATAAAAAAAAATAAAAAAAATTTAAAAAAAAAATTTTTTTTTTTTTAATGACTTGGTGGGCCGCAGAAATACCTTTGGCGGGCCGCATGCGGCCCGCGGGCCGTAGTTTGCCCACCCCTGGGATAGACATATGGACGATAAGGGAATAGTGTAGATGGGCTTTAGAGGGGTTTCACAGGTCAGCGCAGCATCGAGGGCCGAAGGGCCTGTACTGCGCTGCAATGCTCCACGTTCCAAAATGCTGCAGATACTCGAACTCGGAAACAAAAGTGCTGGGGGGGGAAATAAAACTCAGCAGGCAGCTCTGAAGGAAGTCAGGCCGATTTGAGACCTTAACTCTGGTTTCCCCATCCACAGGCGCTGCCAGATCTGCTCAGCTTTTCCGGAATTTTCCGTGCTTAGAGGTTGTCTGGTCTCGGCCTGTCCCATGAGCAACAAACAAATAAAACGTCAGGTTCTTCCCTTTTGCAAGTTAGCATGCCGAGGATAGTTCGGAGCTAGTCAGCAAACCGTTTTTGGGCACGTGGCCAACGCTGGCAAGGGAACAGTTATCCCCCCTCACCACGCCTAGCTATTCCCAAGTGTGTTAAGAGGCCAAGCTTTATTGTAAGGTGGAGTAAGGTGGTTTGGGGGGGGGGGGGGGGGGAAGAGAGAAGAAGAGGAGAGTGTCACTTTGGATGGAGACGAGGAGAAAGTTCTTCACGCGGAGAGTTGTGAATCTTCGGAATCCTCGACCCCAGAGGGCTGCAGAATCCCAGATTCCATCACTGGAGACAGTGGGCGTAAAAGGCATTGACCCGTCTGATCAGCGACGATTGTATCCGATGGCTCGGCGGGCTAAATGGGCAACTCTCGCTCCTATGAGTCACACAGAGGGCCACTTCAGGTAGGAGTGGCACGGCAGCACAGTGGTCAGCACAGTTGCTTCACCGCACCGGCGTCCCAGGTAATGTGTTAGATCTAGTTAACAGCCTAACAGTGCATGAAGATTTATCTAGTAGAGATCATAATATGCTCAAGTTCAACGTAGTGTTTGAAAGAAACATGAAACAGCTACAGTCCTAAGATTTAGGTAATGCTGACTTCATGAAAAACAGATTATCCACAGTAAACTGGACAAAGCTGTTAATTTGTATCATGACTGAAAATTAGTGACAGGTGTTCAAAATAAATTAACATGATACAAAATCAGTTTACATCCCGAAGTGACAAGATCTTAACTTGCTGAAGAAACATCCATGGACAAGTAACTAGCAGAAAAATCATACATCATGCAAACATAGTGCTTATCTTAGTGAATGGGAAAGATACAAACGGCAGCATAGGGTGACAAAGCGGATAGTGAGAGGTTAAAAAAACAATTTGAAAATAAACTCATAAGGAATATTAAAAACATTAAAAATCTTTTTATAATTACATTATGAAAAAAAAGGATGGTCAGAAGAAATATTGGCCACTTGAAAACTTGGTGATATTGTCATAGAAAATAAGGAAGTGGTAGTATTTACAGTAGAGGAAAAGGTCAGCTTGCCAGACATCCCAACGATACTATTATTAAACCAGCAAATCAGACTGATCTAAATTAATGCAAGCAAAATAACAGAAATAGAGAAATTAACATAATTAAGAGTAGAAAATCCCAAGGACCAGATGATTTCCATCTGGGGTTTTAAAAGAAGTAGATGAGAGGGTTGTAGATGCCTAAACTATAATCTTCCAAAGTTCTCATGATTCGGGGACTGTTCCTTGAGATTGTTAAATTACATACGCCACTCTGCATTTTAAGAAAGATGACTGAGGACGACAAGGGAATGATTGGCCATTCAGACTAATTTGTATATAAATGATTTGGAACAAAATGTAGTTGGCCTGATTAGTAAGTTCGCAGACAACACAAAAATTGGTGGAGGTGCGGATAGTGAAGAGGATTGTCAGAGGATACAGCAGGATATAAACTGGTTGGAGTCTGGGGCGGAGAAATGGCAGAAAGAGTTTATTCCAGTTAAGTATAAGGTAATGCAGTTTGGAAGGTCCAATGCATGTAGGAATTACACAATAAATGGTAGAACTCTTGCGAGTACTGGCAGGTAGAGAGATCTGTGTGTGCATGTCCACCGATCACTGAAAGTGGCAACGCAGGTGGATAAGGTGTTCAAGAAGGCTTACGGCATGCTGGCCTTCATCGGTCTGGGCATTGAATATAAAAATTGGCAGTCATGTTGCAGCTGTACAGGATCTTAGTTAGGCTCCATTTGGAATATTGTGTACAATTCTGGTCGGTACACTACCAGAAGGATGTGGATGCTTTGGAGAGGGTACAGAAGCGGTTTACGAGAATGTTGCCTGATATGGAGGGCATTAGCTCTGAGGCGGGGTTAAATAAACTCGGTCTGTTCTCACTGGAATGACGGAGGTTGAGAGGCAACCTGATAGAGGTCTACAAGATAATGAGTGGCATGGACAGCGTGGATAGTCAGATGCTCTTTCCTAGGGTAGGAGAGTCAAGTAGTATAATAATAATTATTATTTGTAATTTTATTGTAACAAGTATGAAGTTACTGTGAAAAGCCCCTAATCGGCACATTCCAGCGCCTGTTCAGGAAAGCTGGTACAGGAATTGAACCCACGCTGCTGGCCTTGTTCTGCATCAGAAGCCAGCTGTCTAGCCCACTGAGCTAAACCAGCGCTCTGTATACTAGGAAACATGGGTTTAAAATGCGTGGGGAAAAATTTAGAACAGATATGCGATGCACGTTTTTTACACAGAGGGTGGTAAATATATGGAACGCGCTTCCTGGGGAGGTGGGGGGAGCTGGTACGGTAGTGGCAATTTTTAGACAAATATATGAATAGGGTGGGAATGGAAAGATATGGGGCGCGATTCTCCGCTCCCCACGCCGGCTGAGGGGAATATGGCCACCGTGCATGCGCGGGTTCGTGCCGTCAGCGTCATGACGTCAGCCACGCATGCGCGGGTTGGAGCCGGCCAACCTGCGCATGCGCGGCTGACGTCATTAGGCGCGCCGGCCGCGTCATTCTTGGTGCGACGCCCCTGCGGCCGAATGTTACGGAGTGCCGCTCCCTAGCCCCACCGGGAGGGGAGAATAGGGGGCGAGGAGAGGCCTCCGAGGCCGTCATGAAACTCGGCCGAGTTCACGACGGCCCTCCCGATTTTTCCCGGGAGCGGAGAATTCCGCCCATGGACTCTGCAAGTGCAGTCGATTTTAATTTTGGTTGGCACAGGCTTGGAGGGCCGAAGGCCTGTTCCTGTGCTGTATTGTTCTTTGTTCTTTGTAGACTAACATTTGTTGTCGGGAAATTTTTGAAGTCCATAATTAAGGACAAGGTGAATAAACACCTGAGAAATCTTTAACTGATCAGAGTGAACCAACATAGATTTGTAAAAGATCAGGCACACCTGACAAACCTGATTGAATCTTTTGAAGAGGTGACTGAAGTAGTAGACAGGAGAAAGTCCATGTTATTATTTCTTTGGGCTCACAGAGAATATTTAAAAGTTCCTCATAAGAAGCTGTTGGCCAAAGTTGAAGCTCATGGAATTGAAGGCAATTTTTTGACTTGGTTGTGAAATTAGCTGAACAGAAGGAGACTGAGAGTAGGGACATTAGGTAGGAATATCAATCGGCAGAATGTGACTCATGGTGTCCTGCAAGGTTCTGTGTCGGGGCCTTAAATACGGACTGAATTAATTAACAAGATAAATGATGAGATCGGATTCATCTTAGTTTGATTTTGTATATTTTCATCTCATTATTAAAGAAAGGAGGGGCCAAAAGTTCCAGATATTTCTGCATATGGTCATTGTTTTCATCTACTTTGGCCTGAGGACTCTCACCTCATGTGGCTCTCCAATTCAGACCATTCTTTTCAGTAATGAAATATTCTAGTTATTATTTGTAAGTATAAGTTTTAAGTTGATTTTCCAAGTACCATAGCCGGTGACCTTATGGATTTTGTACAAGAGGCAAAGAAGAGGTGGAATATCCAATTCCTTTTCCACCAACTTGTACTGATGTCACCAAAGTGTAGCAAAACTAAATGCAAGAAAGATAGACAAAGACCAGCAGTGACACAGATTTGTGACAAACCATAGGTTGTCCTAGTATTCTTAAGTTCCAACTGTATAGTTAAAGAACTCAAGATAATAGAATTGCAAAATATGCTTTGTAAAACAAAAGCTGTCCAAGACAAATTATCTTTCTGTCTTTCATAAATTTCTAAATATGTTCATCTAAATATGGGCCAAAGCAGAAATCACTATAATAAATACCCATTCCCATTATTTCTTTCAGGTTGGCTTCATGAGTTGGCAAAGCGGTTGGGAACTCCATACGTATCCATTTCTTCATTGACTGTCTCCACCTCCGTGAACTCCACGATCCAGACCACCTTCATTAACACCAGCTCTAGAGATAACAGTTCCAGTTTTGAACTGCTTGGTGGTCCCTCAATCCGAAGCTCCTACATTACTTCACTCTACTTTGCACTCAGCAGCCTAACCAGTGTAGGCTTTGGGAATGTGTCGGCTAACACTGATGCTGAAAAAATCTTTTCCATTTGCACCATGTTAATAGGAGGTACGTTTACATATTTTTCTAGCATAAGCACTGCATCTTTTTTTCTAAGTCGAAATGCCTGCACTCATTTGGGACAGAACGCTTCCTAAAACCAATTACAAACCTATTGAGAGTTGAACAGAGCTTTGTTAACATAATTGCAGCAAATATCAGGGGCTGGATTCTACGCCCCCGACGCCAAAATCGCGGCCAGCACCAGGACGGAGAATCCATTTCCCCGCACGGAATCGGTACCGGCGGCGGTTGCCTGATTCTCTGGGCCCCGAAAAGTGGCAGACTCGGAGAGTACACCACGCTGTATATCACCTATCTGTGGCCATTGCTGGAGGCCCGTCCCGCCATTCTCCGCCCCCGACAGACTGAGGTTCCGACGGCATGGATCTAACATGGTCCTGCCAGTCGGGATACTAGCGTGGCGGCTGCGGACTCAGTCCGCGACCGCCCTGGTCGGGGGCGGGCCGATCAGAGGGCGGGGGGGGGCTTACATTTTTGGGCAGGCGGTCTGGGGTGGGTGCATGGCTGATCGGGGGCACGATGTTTAGGGTCCAACCCCCCAGTCTGAGTCCGCCATTGAGCATGGTGCTGGAGGCCGTCGCCGTGCGCATGCGCGGTCTCTGGGGGCCTGTATGTGCAGCAAAAGCTGCTAGTTTCATGCTGGTTCACTGCTAGCCTCCTGCAGGGCTAGGAATATGTGGTCCTTTTACACCAGTTTTTCTGGCGTGAAAGTCCACAGTTTTTAAGATGGTGTGGGGACATTGTCCCAAAACCCAAAATCAAAGAATCCAGCCCCAGAATTTTCCCAATTCAGACACTTTAGATTCAATTCAATCTCTATCCTAAAAATATCAATACAGTTTTAAATCAAAACAGAATTTACTGGAATGGTCTGGATTTTCAGTTGCCAGTGGGGGGAGCATGCGCGCAGGTTCTGGATCACACAATTTTCAAAGGGAAGAAGGGACGCAGGAACCTACACCCCTCCAGCTAAGTGTTTACTGAGCTCAGTCATGAGTTCATTGAAAGGGTAGCTATGAAGGATAAAGGATGCTCAAATCAACTGGTGGCACCAAGTTGCTGTCACTGATATTGAGTGGGTTATATTTGGGAACAGTCAGTTGTAGGACTCCTGAGAGTGACATGGGTTCCTAGCATCAGTTGGGCTGTAGAGATTGGTAGAGGAAGCTCTGACAGGCAAACAATTGAGTGCGAGTTGAGGGAGCTAAAATAGATGCTGGGAGGATATTTCCCCTCATGGGGAAATCTGCCGACATGGATAGACTGATTCCCTCAGATCCAGGGGTTCACAAATTGTACACATGCAACCATCAAGGCACTGCCACTGCAGCCAGCGAGGTTCCTGAATAGAAAAGGTTTCCACTCCTAAATGTCCAGCTGACCTCTGGCCATGAAAAGTGCATCCTGTAAACATATAATAATAATAATAATCTTTATAATTGTCACAAGTAGAGTTACATTAACACTGCAATGAAGTTTCTGGGAAAAGTCCCCAGTCGCCACATTCCGGCGCCTGTTCCGGTACACAGAGGGAGAATTCAGAGCTCGGTTCCCGGACAGCTGCCATGATGCCTTTATCCTTCAGGAGTCCCAGGTGCCGGACATTTTCAGACTAACATCCAGATTTCACGTTTGTTCTTAACCCCCACCCAGTAGCCAGGTGTAGAGTGACACTACAACCAAAGCTTGAATGAATCTGCATTAAATAGATCATTGCATCTTGAAGATGCACCTCAATTGCATTGACCAGTCAGGTTGTGCCTTCCAGTATGAACCAGCCAACTGTCTCATGTGCTAATTTGCTGCACTATGCACAACATGGCAATACAAGGAGGACTGGAGATGGGTGATGAAGAGGACCTGCAATGCCACTCTTCCTCGGAGGAAGATGAGGTGGAGGACGGGGTGGAGGAAGAGGAGGTTGAAGATGGCACACCAGAGGCTCTGACTTTGGAGGACGTTCACTAAGGCCTTAACAGGCCTCACAGCGATCAGCAGGCTGGCATGGCTGCAAGGGCTCGTTAATTAAGTACCATTTTATTTAAATGCCTCTCAGCCCCTCTGACAGATCACTCTGTATCTCGCATTCCATCAAAGAGAGAAATTAGCATGCAAGCAAACGCAGCAAAAGAATCCCATTTTCACCCAAAACCATTGGGTTTGGGATCTCCACCATTAACATTGTACCACATCACAGACCATGGGACCCCACTGAACCCAAGCCCCCGGATGCCCCCCAACCCCCACATCTCCCGCCTCACTACCAGTCTCCCGATCTTCCATATCTCTTTTGATATCAACCAATAATAATACACAAGCCGGATTCAAGAACATTAATAATTATTATTACAGCAGAAACAACTTAACAAATTGTTCAGGTGACCATAAAGTGGAAGTAACAGCATGGTGCCTTACATTCCCATCCACTTCCACTCAGTGCCCTTCCACAGCTGAGAGTGAGGTGGAGAAACCTGCTCCAAAGGGTGAATGTTGAGCCCACACTCTTCACCCATGAGGAACTCGGCCCAAGCTCAAAATCCAGAGAGACTCGATAAATGTAATTATCTTTGGCGTGATTGTTTTTTGGAATTTTCACCCCAAATGCAAATCATGCCACTGGAGCCCAGGAACCTCACTTTAATACATTAGCATGTGATTAGAGTGCACTCTAACTCGACCTTAATATCCTTGACACGGAATATCCAACAGGCGTAAGTGCAACATCACGCCGGTGCCATTTACAACAGGTTTGGCCAGGCGTGAGGCAGCTGAGGATATCCTCCTGGGGGCACAGAAGTAAGAATAGTCCCGGGAGGTAGGTGGGTAGAGGGAAATCCAGGCAGTGCCCTGGCACTGACTTCTGGCACAGGTTGGCAGTGCCAAGTTGGCATTGTTGGGTTTGTATTTCTAGGTTGATAGTGCCAACCTAGCAGTGGCAAACTGTGCCGGGATCAGTCCCAGGGCCAGACCCACGTGGGAGCCCCATGAGTGGGGGATGTGTATGTGTATGTGTGGTGGGCAGAGGGGAGAGTGGACATTGTAAGAAGGGCATACTGGTGATGGATGTTGCGCGGGGGGGGGGTCCTCAAAACCTGCGTGATGTGGGCTGAGGGCCGTTAGACTGAACCGCTGGTCAGGGCGCATTTTAAAAATGGCACCCCGATCTGTTTGGAGCCAGTATCCAGCTCTAAGAGCTGATGCCCGACCAGAGTAACGGTGTAAACTACATTCACTCCTTCTTTTTGGTCAAGCGACTCAAAAAACTCTGAGAAATCCAGAATGCACCAGTCTCCTCACCAGAACTAACACTTTGCCATTTTTTGGTAAGATTCTGCCCTGGTCTCTGCATCCAGCTGAGAAATCTTGTGCTGGAGTTGCCCACATCCTGTGTCATTGCAGGGGCAGTCTCTGTCGCAGAGCCTTGAGGCAGGAATGGTTCTTGAGTCAGAGGGGATGAAGAGGGCTCCGATGCCCCTCAGAGGTGGCTCCCTCATCAGCCTCTTTGATTAACTCAACTCTTTCATATTGCTCTTTCATATTGGATGGGGCCCCCAGCTGGGAAACAGCAGGCATCCACTTTCTGCCCCATCAGCAATACTGAATGGTCCATGCTAGAGGAAGTGTCACTCTTTCTGTGTATGTCAGTGCACTGCTCCTGTACCCACTCAGAGTGGTGCTGCATATGGCTCTCCATGAAGGTCGCCACTATCTCAATGGGGAAGCTTGTGCACTCAAATTGTTGAGCCACGACAGAGCAAATGCACTGCATGGGCTCCATGTCTGCCTATGGCTCCACAATGCCTCTGTCATCTCTGACATGTTGGAATTATTTTGCCTCTGAGGAGCTGCAGAGAAGGACTCTTTGCTTGTGACACCCAAGGCTCCGCATCTTTGAATCTATAGAATCCTACAGTGCAGAAGGAGGCCATCTGGCCAATCGACCTTACAAAAGAGCAGTGCACTTCATGACCTCCTGTCTTTCCATTGCCAGTAACAATGGAACCCTCACCCTTAATAGCACTATCACCAACATTGGAGTCTGATTGTGAAGTCCGCCACACCATCACCTGTTCAAGATATCTGACGCTTGTTGTGAACTTGCTTTTCCTGCAGCATGTAGAGCAAATAATGGCCTGCATCAACTATTCCAGCATGGCACTGATAATATCTGCTGTGCTCCTCAGTGATCCATCGTCTCAAGTGCGCCACATATGTAAGGGTGGCTTACTTTCCATGATACAATTGACCGCTTGATCTGACAGTGTAAAGGAGAGCTACGGGCACTCAACCTGCTGAGTTCACGTGCATGCTGCTGCTTACATGATTCGAGACCTGACACCCAGATGTTGCTTGCCTTACCAGATCTTATTAGTTTACAGAATCTTTTCTGACACTGGACTCACGTTTGTCTGCTACTCCTCTGCTGCTGACCTCCATCGCCACCTCTGCCCAGGACCTTTTGGTGTCTCTGAGTGGGTTTCTTCTGCTGGACGCTAAGGGCAATATCTCCTGCCTATCAACAACTGCCTTGGTTAATGCCTCTAGAACATTGGTGCCACCCATGGTTACTGGCTCCCATTTCCAGGCCATTCCCAGAGCCGCAAAATGGATGCCAAATTCACCCCGGTGGTATTTTGCATTTTACAATGTGCCACTTCACTGATCCTGATGTAAGGTCGTTCAGGATCCAGAAATAATCTCAGGGTCAGCTCCATTGTCCCTAATAGAAAATCTTGTTCAACATTTCAGGTCAGTGACCTTTTATCAGAGCTGGAGAGTGTTAAAGGTCAAGTTTTCAAGAAAGTGTAGAACCAGGGAAAAGGGATCATATAAAGAGCAGAGGGGAGAGGTCCATGGGTGGAGGGCAAGAATGGTAAAATAACAACTGAGTTAATGGTGCAAGGAAAAAAGGGGTGACAATAAGAAAAAAATAGGTGCAGAGGAGGTGTAAGTAGAGGGGCACAACAGGGGCAATGGAAGCATTGAAAATCTAGTGAACAGGAGAAGGCTCCCTCAGCCCTAGAATGTGGTAGAGAAAGGTAGCCGACCTGAGGGATACAGACCACCCAGCCAGCTGTGTGCCAAGAGGGAATCTGCACCCCAAGAAGCAGTTCACATCTCCTCCACTCCCAGTGGTTCTGATGGTTGGGGGTCATGAGTTAAAGTTTAAACCATTGTTAAAACTGGAAGACTAAGAAGTACAGGATCAAATGTTGAGGTGCTGGTGCTCAAACGTTTCTTTTACTATTTTCCCAGCTCATTGCAAGTTTTCCTACCACCATGATTTTTCTTTATTCATTCATGGGCTTTAAACATCACTGGCAAGACCAGCACCTCTCACTCATCCCTAAGAACCCCCAGCCCATCTGCTGCAGGTATGTCTACCTGTTGGGAAGGAAGTCCCAGAATTGTGACCCACTGACTCTGAAGGAAAGATGATATAGTTCCAAATCAGGG
Organism: Scyliorhinus canicula; assembly: GCF_902713615.1. NCBI lineage: Eukaryota > Metazoa > Chordata > Chondrichthyes > Carcharhiniformes > Scyliorhinidae > Scyliorhinus > Scyliorhinus canicula. Next base: position 170,200,008 of record NC_052147.1, on the reverse strand, counting down.
TGGTGCGTGGCTTGGAGGGAATTCTGCAGCTGGGGGTGTTCCCACGTTCCTGCTGCCCTTGACCTTCTAGGTAGGTCACAGTTTGGAAGGTGCTATCAAGCTGGCTGTTTTATCTTAGATGTGGTCAAGCTTCTTATGTGTTATTGGAGCTGCATTAATCCAGATAAGTGGAAAATATCCAGTGCACCCTTGACTTGTGTGTTAGGCAAGCTTTGGGGAGACAAGTGTTGAGATACTCACGTGGCAGAATTCCCAGCCTCTGACCTGTTGTAGGCACAGTATTCATTGGCTTATCCAGGTAAGTTTATGATCGATGGTAACCACCAAGATGTTGTGAGTGGAGGATTCATCAATGTTAATCCCATTGAATATTAGGGGGAGACGGTTAAATTCTTTCCTGTTAGAGATGGTTCCCTCTTGTGTGGCATGAATGTTACTTGACACTTGTCAGTCCAGGCCTGAATATTGTCCAGGTCTTGCTGCATGTGGGCAGACTGCTTCAGTATCTGAAGAGTCTTGAGTGGTACTGAGCATAATGCAATCATTGGCAAATATGCCAATTTTGATCTTATACTGGAGGGAAATCCATTGAAGAAGTAATTGAAAATTGTTGGGCCTCAGACCTTTCCCTGAGGAACTCATACAACAATGTCCTGGGGCTGAAATGATTGATCTCCACAATCACAAACACCTTCCTTCGCACTAGATATGACTCCAACCAGTAGAGATTTTTCCCCGATTCCCATTGACTTCAATTTTGCTCGAGCTCCTTGATGTCAGTCAAATGCTGTTTTGATGTCAAGGGCAGTCACTTTCACCTGCTCTCCTGAGTTCAGCTCTTTTGCCCATATTTGGACCAAGGTTGTAATGAGGTTTGGAGCCGAGTGGCTCTATCGGAAGCCAATAGTACATGAGAGAGATTAGGCTGAAGTTCCAACAATAAAAAAATGCTTTATCTTCAAGCTTACTTTGGGCAGCAGATAGAAAAATGTCGGCAGTGATTTAAAGCAGGCCAGAAAACCTTGGTATGGTATGGCAAAAATTACTTGGAAACTTTACTGAAGAAAGAGAATTGCATTCCAATTTAGTAATGAAATGTAAGAGCCCATGTGGCCTGAGGCTGAAAAATTAAACTTACCCAAACTTACAAAACTTAATTGAGTTGCCCTTCTTTTGACCTTTTACTGGCTTGATTCAGATTGGATTCATATCTCTTGTTCAAACACAGACTTCTCTTCTTTAAATGTGATGCCAACCTGGAATTATAAACATTGAGCTGAGTCAGGTTCGAAGTGTTGGCTTTCAATGTAATGGCCTTGGGTTGAGCGAAGAGTAGAATCAGCTTAGGTCAAACTGAGGACCAATTCCCTCATGCTTTGTGAATATGTCAGTGTGAAGGCATGAATGCCAAAGCAATGAAATTATACTGTAATGTAATAGCCTACGAATGTTTAACATGTTGACTTCAAATTTTATTCTTAGAAAAGGCACTAATTTATTTATTTTAAGCATGTTTTCAAGGAGCAAAACAACAGAAATAGCAGAGTAATAATGGAGAGATAGTGTCTATTTGTATGCTATTTCACATAGTAGCATTGTGGATAGCACAATGGCTTCACAGCTCCAGGGTCCCAGGTTCGATTCCGGCTTGGGTCACTGTCTGTGCGGAGTCTGCACATCCTCCCCGTGTGTGCGTGGGTTTCCTCCGGGTGCTCCGGTTTCCTCCCACAGTCCAAAGATGTGCAGGTTAGGTGGATTGGCCATGATAAATTGCCCTTAGTGTCCAAAATTGCCCTTAGTGTTGGGTGGGGTTACTGGGTTATGGGGATAGGGTGGAGGTGTTGACCTTGGGTAGGGTGCTCTTTCCAAGAGCCGGTGCAGACTCGATGGGCTGGATGGCCTCCTTCTGCACTGTAAATTCTATGATAATAATCTGAAGATCATAGGTTTCAAGGTGCGGGAGAGCTTTTCTACAGTTCTCAAGCAATTCATGTTTGATGAGTTATATTTTGCAAAAGTGACACAATTTACTGATTAAGCCTGGGTGGCAGTGATTACCTTTCACATGTCATCACATTTCATCGAAGTTTGTAGTCAATTGATAATGACTGTTTACACCCAACACAGAAATCATTTGTGAAAACTTCAACTTCTAGTTTATGTCGCGATAGTCTTTTCCTGAAAACTTTCTGCAATCTTGAATGTTTTAACCTCAGCTGGACTATCAGCCAAATGCTCTTGGCCTTCCTGGGCGAAAACCACTTTTCTGAGGACTACAGGAGTATCTATTTACTTATCAGAGCAATGTGCCAGAACTACAGTACCATGTGTAGAAATATAGCATTTTTACAGGATTGTAAAAATGTTGGCACTGAAATAGTATTTGTTGGGTTTATACTCTCTTCAATGAACTCCTGGAGTATTTAGTTATTGTTTGATTTGTCAGTTAATGTTACTGCAGCCGTGTAATAAGATCCCATGTAGATTATTAAGCGCTCCATGGAATCAGAGAGGTCTTTTAATTCATACTAGGTTTATATTGATTTCACAATATTATTTATCTGCAAACTTTAAATTGATTTTTTATATGTACTAAATGAGAAGTATTTCCAGAGCAAGGGGGTGCAATTTGACAACTACCTTGCGCCCGTGGCAATCTGAATTGGCACTGGGCGAATAACAAGAAAGGCCAAAATTGAGATTTGTACCCGGTACAAACCATTTTGTGATTCACCCGCGCCCCTCCCAATGATAAATTCCAGATCATGCCCAAAAATGATGAGAATATCATTAACCCTCATTTACATTCATTTCAATCTCATTACCGGGATTGAAGTCAAATGCAGAAGCCTCCCAGGAATTACCCAACTCGCCAGTAAGAAGCCATGCAGGCATTGTATAGAACTCCTTTTTAAAAACGCGAGCTGGTGCAATGGTTACTGAGGGGAAGTGAGGAGGTGAGTAGCCATCTCCATTTTCCGGCATGCAGCTCAAGGGCACCTGAGCTTGAGAATGCTGGAGCATTCCAGGTCGGGATTTGCTCCGGGCCAGGGGGGTGAGCGGCTTTGCATCTGTGAGGCCTTCAAGCACTCTTTAAATATTGTGGAGACCTATAACAAGGGCAACCACAGCTGCAGCTTGTCTGTCCTACCGGTCTCTTCCGGGACAGGGCCGTGCTGTGGCTTCCATCCTAAAATTCAATTTCACCCCCTTTGACTGTGAGCAGCCTCTAGCTTCACACCTGAAGGCTATTTCAAATGGGGAATTAGCCTTGTTAGTTGTATAGTACTTCACACTCCTCAATTCTCAAGCGCCTCTTCAAGGGCATACATGACTCAGAGGATGATTAATGCACAGCATGTCCAGCAACCCTTGATTTCTGAACAATGTGCCTGAACTCTCAGAGCGTCAAAACCATAGAAGCAGCTGCCAACAATCAAACACTGAAGAGCTGGGCTTCAGCACTGTGGATCTTCTCGCAACCAATGGGTAAGTGTGTGGATGAGCGGAGGGCACATCACTACGGTCTCCAGCTGAGGTCTGTGATCCAGGGGCTCGGATGAGTGTGCCGAGAAAGTTTGCCAGCACAACAGGCTCAATGGATAGCACTCTGAGAGAAGGTGGGACTGTAAAGGTGGGGGAGGGTTTGGGGATTTGAGGGTCCTGGGGTGGAAACCCTAACTGATTGTCGGTCTCCCTCCTTCTCCAATTCCTTGCAGATATAATGATGTCTGCTGGAATTCATCCCACGGCTTAGGAAGGCAGGCGCAGGAGATGGCAAGGCCAAAACAGATTGGTGACAACACCCCATGTGCAGGGGGCTGCTGCACAAGGTGAAGATCCGGCCAGTCATCAGACTAAGGAGGGACCCAGAAGGGAGACCCAGTATCGACACAAGGTGTACAGGCATTGTTGGTCATTCAATAAGCTGACGGACATCATGCGCTGCAGAAGACTGCATCTCAGTAGAGAGACAGTGCGGCAATGTGCCACATCCTTGGAGACTTGGCATATCTTGGAGGATGAGGATATCTGCTCCTGTGTCTCTGAGGTCATTGAAGCCCTGAATATTTATGCCATCGGTCATTCCAGACTTCACGAGGCCCTGTGTGGCATTTCACAATCTACACCCCACAGGTGTATCCAGGCGGTGATAGATGCTTTGTATTCCCTGGCATCCAATTATATCACCTTCCAGCTGGGCCAGGTTCACCAAGATACCCGAGCTGCAGAATTTGTTGTCATCGCCGGGATGCCCCAGGTCCAGGGGTCGATCAATGGCACGCATGTCGCCCGGCGAGCACGGGAATATCAGGGAGTGGCCTATATTAACCAAAATTAACCGGCCAACACTCTAAGTTGGCGACCGCAATGGAGAGCCTGGTGCACGATGTCAGCAGCATGAGTGGAGGTGTCCAAGGCGTGGCTCAGTCAGTGACGGCCAAAGCTGAGCTCCTCGGCAGCATGTCCGACTCGCTGGGGGGGCATCCCAATCCCAGGTGGACCTTTCTGAAGCTCTGTGAAATATGTCCCAGTCTCAGGTGGGCATTGCCGAGGCACTCCAGAGCATTTCCCAGTCACTGAGGAGCATCGCCGAGGGCGTCGACACCATGGTGCAGACATTGAGGAGCCGGCAGGGTTGGCAGAGCTGGCAGGGCCAGATGATGCAGGAGCTGCCGGGGCTGAATCCAGCTCCCCCACCATCCCAAGGTGACCCCCAGGGACCTATGGGCACCGATCAGGAGGAGTGAGTGCTGGATGCCAACCCGGAGCCAGCCTACAAAGTGGCAACAGTGGCTACCAGCTGTCTGAGCACCACCTGACTATGGCACGTCCTGGAGTCAGTCCTGAAAGAGGGTGGCACAGCGAGGTATGTGCCGCTGGCAAGCGGGCTGGGGCCCGATGGCCCCCAGAGGATTCCCGCTAAAGGCATCAAAAGCTACAGGATGTGGTAAGCAGCAGGCTGCCTCCACCTCTGGTATGTATCCTGGATGCAGCGGTAGAGCATGGTAGACTAAGCAGGTCAAGGATCACTGAGAAGGCACTATGGAGGGGGTGGGGAGGGCCGTTACGGGGGTGGGGGGAAGGGTAGAAGGGGATGGTGAGCTGAAGTGGTGGAGGACGGGTTGGAAAGGGGGTCAGCACCATCAGGGGCTAGGGGCAGTTGGGGACACATATGTACAGCTTTAAAAAACGTTGCATCTGAGAAATCTGACACTTCTGGCACTTTCTCGCAACAAGGGTCGACCCCACCCAAAGGCATGGCAGGCCTGGGTCCTCCCCCCAAAGCATAACACATGGAGATGATGGGTGTGGGCATGCTCTCAGCAGACAGACGGGAGTCAGACTATGGCATGGATTGAGGAGCTCCAGCGCTCAGCACTCAGCAGGTTATCATCATCCGCTGTCATCAACAGTGACCCATTGACAGTAACGACACAGTCTTGTCACCCTGGGCTGATGTCATACAGGGCGGTGGGGGGATCAGAATAGGTGGGGTGGGGGGGGGGGGGGGGGGAGAAGGGAGAGAGAGGATGAGGAAGGTAAGGGGAGGGGTGAGCCACATCCTATGTGAAGCGTGTGAGGATGTGGGCCTCCTGGCCTCCGGGCCCTCGCCGCTATCATCTTTCCTCCATAGTCTGGCTGGTCCTGTAGGTCCTCCTTGGGCTCTGCCTCCAGCCCCCCCCCCCCCATGGTCTGGCGCCTCGTTGTCCTCCTCCGCGGAGGTGGTCGCATGTTCCACCCCCGCCATTTCCAGCATGTCACCCCGCTGCTGTGCCAGGTTGTGCAGGGCACAGCAGACCACCACGAACTGGATGACCCAGTCCACCACCAGAACCGACGAGGCATCAGAATCAAATTTTGAGGAGTCTCATGCACCGCTCCATGACAGCCCGAGTGGCCGCATGGGCCTCATTGTATCAGGTCTCCACATCGGTCACTGGCCTCCATACTGGCATCATTAGCCAGGTCCCCTTATTCCCCAAGAACCAACCGGCCATCCTAGAGTGAACCTTGAAAAGGCCGGGGCTGTTCGACTGCCCCAGGATGTAGCTGTTGTGTACACTCCCTGGGATGCATGCACACACATGCATGATCCTCATGTGGTGGATGCACATAAGCTGGCCATTCAAGGAGTACAACCCCTTCCTGCGCATGTAGGGCACTCCTTGATGGCCCAGTGCGCATAAGGCGACATTTGTGCCATCTATTACTCTCGTGACCTGGGGCATCCTACTGCCCGGGAACCTTGTTGGGCCTTGTCCATGTCAAGTTTATATAGTTTGCTGCCCAGGCAAACAGGGCATCCATGACATCATGAATGCACTTGTGGGCTGTAGCTTGTGAAATGCCAGACAGGTCCCCACTCGAGCCCTGGAATGATCCTGAGGCGTAAACATTCAGGGCTGCAGTGACCTTGATGGCCACCGGGAGTGGTTATCCCCCTCCTCCGCGTGGTGCCAAGTCCATGAGGACGTGGCACAGCTGCCGCACTGTCCCCTTGTTGAGGCAGAGCCTCCTTTAGTACACATTGTCCATCATCACTTCGAAAGATCAGCAACACCTGTACACCTCGATCCGTCACCAGCCTCCCTCTCAGGGTCTCCTCAGGGTGTGGGGCGGGCCCCTGCACATGGATCGTCGCATCGCGCCCGTGTCGATGCTGCTTCCGCCACCTTCTCCGGCATCTGGCCACCTGGCCTGCCAGCAGCACCGCGAGGGCATCCTCTTTGGAGTCCAAGATATCAACTATCCCGTGTAATAGCTGTAAGAATTTGGAGAGGATGGAAGACTGACAACCAGTGATGTCTTGCACCCCGGGACCTTCAACTCCGCTCCCCCTTACCCCCCTCTTCCCTCACATCCAACACACCCTGACATGCACCCCGGCTTCAGCGGGGGCTCCTGATCATCGGATTCCAGACCTTGTACCCCAGACACCTGCACGTAATGTTACCTGGACTGAGCGCTGGTCCCCTCCCGGTGCATACATCCACCCTCTGATCACGGAAATGTCCCTTGTTCTGGGGCTCAGCCCTTGGGTGTTCGGATGGTGGTCGCTGCGCCTGTGGTGTTCAGGCACAGCGTCCGGGCATCACAGTCTGATTGGGATGCCAGGCAATAACCCCTACATGCTACATGGCATGCCTATCCACAGGAATCCACTTAGGAGGTGTGAAGTGCTCATGTAACAGTTCCAATCCCCTATTAGCTATACGTGGCCAGAGGCCTCCACGGTTAATGGGAGTTAAGGATGGTCGGTGGGACAGACAGGCAGGGGCTGGAGTTGTTCGTGTTATGGGTCAACAGGATCCAGGGGTTGGCTTGGCAGACCCGCAGGCGCTGATCTACCACACTCCCCGCCCCCACCCCGGGGGTCGTTCCTGTAAATTGTATGGAGATTAGCTTTATTGGTGATTATTGATTTCCCGCCATGCGTTGGCGGGATCCCGATTTCGCCAATGGGAGGGACCAGTTAGATCACAAAACAATCGGTCCCTGGCATGGTCTCGATTTTGGCCTCTCCTGCAATCTAATGGGCGTGTCGTGCTTGAGCAACATGACCATTAAATCATTTAAGGTGAATTTGGAGGCGTGTTTCCCACTGGCCTTTAGGGTGAGATCCACACCGCTACTCAACCACACTTAGTAATTGGTTTGGAAATTTTTTCAACACTGGGCAGCTGAACCCGCCTGTGAGACCGTCTCCTCAGAGATCGGGTCCCATTTAGAAAAGGTTCCCCGATCTCTAAGTGAGCTTGAATGTTCCTCTCCTCCCCCCCCCCCCCCCCCCCACACACATGGTTAATCTTACCCCCTACACACATGGGCATTACTCCCCCTCCACTAAATGAGAACACCCCACTATGGGGGTCAATGAGGGCCCATTTCCTTTTCAGGCCTTCCCAGCCCCTTTTCAGGGCACCAACCCTTTCAGGACCCCAATCCTTTACCCCCCCCCGGCACCTTTAGTAGGCCTCTTCATACCCTTCCTTCAACCCCCTACCCCTCATAGCCCCCCCCCTCATCCCTCCTTTCATGGGCATGATTCAGACCATTGGCAGTGCCACCCTGGCACTTGAGCACCCTGACACTGCCACTCGGGCATCCTGGCAATGCCCCTGCCTGCCTTGGAGTGTCATCTGCGTACCTTGCCAATGCCAGGGTGGCGGTGCAAAGATGCCCGGGTGACAGAGGGAGAGCCAGGGAATCACCCTGCCTTGTCCCCAACCACTCATGGGTCTCCAAAGGTCTGGGAAACTCCCCAGGTACCATTAGGGCTAGTTCACGTTTGTGTGGACCAATACTAAATCGCCCTTGCTTGTGATGCCTTTAGTTCCCGGGCCCCAGGAGAATAAGGCATCAGCATATTTAAAGAAGCCATAAATATGTTAATCTGGATTTCACCCAGCCAGTGCGAGGTCCAGATCCTGACGTCCGCAAGGTTCGGAAGAATCCTGCGAGATGTCTCAACTTTGGGAATATCGTGAGAGGTTTCTCACGAGACTCATCAGCATTGTGGTGCTACCAGGTCGGGCGTGACGAGAATGTTAAATCGCATTCAATATGACAGTAACATTTTATCACTGCTATATGGCAGTGGAACCTGGTTAGTGTCAATGTCTAGAAAGTTAACTCTTTCAACATTAATTGTCATAAGAATATATTCAAGGCTAATTGCAGAAATACTGAATATGCTATTGAGAGGTTATATGAAGCTGCTCAATAAGCTACTTTGATACTGGCTGCAGAGTAATAATGGCATTGTTTCATACTTAGCAGTTCATGTGTATCCAGCAGTAAAGCCACTGAAGACATTTTGGGATGAAATCTCCACTGGTGGGATTCTACGTCCCGCCGGCAGAGCACACCCGCCCACGGGTTTCCCAGCGGGGTAGGGAAATCCCATTGGCCAGCAGCAGCAACAGAGAGTCCCAATGTCAGCGATAGCGCACCACCGAGAAACACAGGGCTCGGGAGGCAGAGAATTTGACTTTCTGCTGCTAAATAGCATTCAATGGCAGACAAGAAACATACTGTGATTATGGGCCAGAAGTGTGCTGCCTACTTAAATGGTGGGCAAAATATAAATGTTGTAGGCCCACATCTGAAACAGACATTGGGTGCGATTCTCCGCTCCCACGTTGGGTGGGAGAATCGCGGGAGGGCTGCTCTGACACCCCCCACGATTCTCCCACCCACCCCACAATAGCATGTCGCGTGTTGCGACACGCTGCTCGGAGAATCGCGGGTCGCCGTTTTTCACGGTGACCCGCGATTCTCTGGTCCGGTTGGGCCGAGCGGCCTGCCTTTCCCGACCTGTTCACGCCGGCGGCAACCACATCTGGTCGCTGCCGGTGTGAACATGGCGCCAAAGGCTTGTTTGTGGCTTGTGGGGGGCGGAGAGGGGAGTGAGCACCACGGCCGTGCTTGGGAGGGGACTGGCCCGCGATCGGTGCACACCGTTGGGCCGGCGTCTCCAAGGGACGCACTCTTTCCCCTCCGCCGCCCCGCAAGATCAAGCCGCCACGTATTCCGGGGCAGCGGGGGGAAGACGGCAACCGCGCATGCGCGGCTGACATCATTAGGCGAGCCGGCCGCGTCATTCTCAGCGTGCCGGGCTTTGACGCCAGCGTCAAGGCCCGGCGGGCGAGATTTACGGCATGCCGCTCCTAGCCCCCGGGGGGGGGAGGAGAATAGGGGGCGAGGAGCGGCCTCCGATGCCATCGTGAAACACTCCGGGTTTCACGGCGGCGTCGGGCCTTGCGGAGAATGCCGCCCATTAGGTGCTTGATGGATCTAAATTCGGGACCTAACAGTTGTTTGAGGCCCCCTGTACAAAATGGCGTTTCCCTAAACACTAGCGCTCGGACAGCTATGTTCAGGAAAACAAGGCCTACATTTGATCTAACCAACAATTGCTGAATGGGTCATTGCAGGTCTGTACCAAAAAGGTCAAGGTTTAGCACTACCTATCTGAATGTGAAGATAGGAGGTGGAGGAAGGCTTCTTCTGGATCCACTCCTCTCCCACACAACATTGCCAACCTCTGGTCGCCCTGTTCCCATTCATTGTTCATCCCATTCACCATTCCCAGTTATTACCCCACTATTACCATCCCTTCCTGATTATCCAGTCCCCGATTGCCTTCTTTTCCAATTGCCAGCCTTCTGATTAGCATCCCTTACTCTTTAAGCACTTATCTGAGGTTGCAACGTCCGGTGACGGGGAGTAGTCGCACATCAGGTGGCTCTCCTCCTACGAGCCCGAAAATAGGCTCTTTAACTCAATATAGAACGGACGACATTGACAGTTAAGAACTTCAATGTGGACAACAAACTGACAACGCTTGAGGAACTAACAGAGAAGTTCCAGCTGATAGGGTGAAATGAGCTGAGATACATGCAGGGCAAAATAGGGAAACAAAACGTACCCAATACTCCTGCAATAAATGCAGTTAGAGGACTTTTTGGATGCAGATATCCTCGGGAGGTGGAACTGTCGCGACCTGTATGGGCGATTAATAGGAAGGGCAGATACACCACTGAACGAGACAAGGAAAAAGTGGGAGGAAGACCTCGGGTTTGAAATAGGATGGGAACTCTGTAGCAAAGCACTGCATAGGTTTAAATCCACCTCTGCATGCACAAGGCTAAGCTAATTGCAGCTGAAAGTGGCATACACAGCCCACATAACCAGATCCCGAATGAGCAGGTTCTGGCCAGAGGTGGAGGACAAATGCGAACGGTGCCAAAGGGGCCCTGCCAACCACGCCCACATGTTCTAGTCTAGCCTCGGCTTGTCGGGTTCTGGACAGCCTTCTTCGAGGCAATGTCCCAGATGGTGGGGATGAGGGTGGTGCCATGCCCGAGAGTGGCAGTTTTGGGGTATCAGATAGGCCGGGTGGCTGAGAGTCTTGGGTTGCAGGACGATATAGACGTGATGGTCAAATGAGCAGAAAAGTGGCAGATGGAATTTATACTGAAAAGTGAGAGGTGTTACACTTTGGAAGGAGCAGTTTGACATGGAAATACTGTATTCAATGAACGGCACCACTGGGAAATCCTGAGGAACAAAGAGACCTTGGTGTGTTTGTAAATAGATCTCTGAAGGCAGAAGGGCAGGTTAATAGGATGGTGGAGAAAGCATATCGTACCCTTGCTTTTATCAGTTGTGGCAGAGATTACAAAAGCAAAGAAGTCAGAATGGAGTTATGTAGAACATTAGTCAGGCCACAGCTCGAGTACAGTGTGCAGTTCTGGTTGCCACAGTATAGGAAGGATGTAATTGCACTGGAGCGGGTGCAGAGGTGTTTCACCAGGGCGTTGCCTGGAATGGAACATTTTAGTTATGAAGAGAGATTGGATAGGCTTGGGTTGTTTTCGCTGGAACAGAGAAGACTGAGGGGTGACCTGATCGAGGTGTACATGATTATGAGGGGCATGGACAAGGTGGATAGGGAACAGCTGTTCCCCTTAGTTGAAGGGTGAGTTAAAAAGGGGTACAAGTTCAAAGTGAGGGGAGGTTCAGGGGCGATTAGATAAAAACCATTTTTACCCAGAGGGTGGTTGGGTCTGGAATGCACTGCCTGGCAGGTTGCCTCACATTCTTTAAAACCTCCCCGGATGAGCATTTGGTACGCCTTAACATTCAAGGCTATGGGCCAAGTGCTGGCAAATGGAATTAGGATTGGCAGATCAGCTGCCTTTCTTTCGGCAGTGCAAACTCAATGGGCTGAAGGGCCTTTTCTACACTGTGGCCTGAATTCTCTCACCTGGGGCCTGGCCAGAGAATCGCCGGAACTGGTGCGAATCGGGCCACGCCGCCCCGCCGCCGGACTGCTGATTCTCCGGAGTGCAGAGAATCGGCGCCATTGGCGCCGGCGCGGTCGGCATGGTGCCGGTCAGGGGCCGCTCCACAGGGCCCCTTCGGCGATTCTCGGCCCAGGATGGGCCGAGCAGCCATGCTGAAAAAGCCGAGCCCCGTCGGTGGCGTCCACACCTGCTCTTTCCCAGCAGGACCTCGGCGTGGATGTATCTGGGGGTGGCCTGGTGGGGGGGGGGGGGGGGGGGGAGAGGGGGGGGGGGTTTGGGGGATGTTGGGGGGATTGGGGGGATCCAGTGCCGTGTTGGCCTCCTTTAGGGGTCAGAATTCCTGCCCCTGAGGCCATGTTGACGCCGTCGTGAAACGCGACAGCGTTTACAACGACGTCAACACTTAGCCTCAGGATCAGAGAATCCTGGCCAGTATTTTTCTGTGATTCTGGGATTCTGTGAACAGCCAAATCTTTTCATGGGGAGGAGGGCTGATGCACTTGCTTTTGCGTCCCTCATCGCCTGCTGGAGAATTCTGCTCAGCAGGCGATCAGCAGCACCGCACAAAGCTGCAGACTGGCTGTCCAACCTATTGGAATTTCTCCAGATGGCGAAAATTAAATTCACCATCCGGGGGTCGGAAGAGGGCTTCCACAAAAAATGGGAGCCATTTACCCAATTGTTCCAAGACCTGTTTGTAGCCCACAGCTGTCGTGTTAGGTACACTGGTATAACACTGGCTGCAACTGGATGCAGCATAGATCAAAAAGATACTCCAGACCTTGAAGTTAGTTCAATCAGGTTTATTGAACTAATGACACAGTTAGCACAGTTCTCTGTGAGTTCGACTATCTGCTAACTTAAGTGTGGTTACTCTGTCAGACTGAACCAGACTAGCTCTTAGCCATGTGGTGGAGGTATGAGATTGTAATAACACCTTTGACTAACTCTCTAGATGTTCATCAGTGGAAAGAGGCGGAGTGTGAGTGCCTCGTGTCTTTTAAAATCAGATTCCACCCCTGAGTGTCCTACCTGCTTATTGGTCATGTGCTGGTCTCTGTGGCCATTAGCTGCTTGTCTGCATATCATTATGTGTGTGTCTGAATATCATGACAACAGCCAATAAGCCAGAGGAAGGGAGAGGGGAGCCACAGGACAACAACAAACACAAACAAAAGAGTGGGGGAGGGGAGGGGGGCAAAATAAAGAGGCATGGAGCCCAACCTGCCCTGCAAATAACATACCATACAGTGATATGCCAACTAAACAGGAAAGGACATAAGAACTGATGAGGGAAGAGGGCACGCTAGACGATCAGAAAGGGAGGGGGTTAAGGAAGAAAAGGGGAAGAGCAAAGCAGGGGAATCAGCTAGGAATGAAAGCCTACTGGAGAAAGTAAACCAGGAAGCTGTAAGCGTTATAAATAACGAAAGACTGTTGATGTAAATAATGGAAAACGACCGATGTATATATATTTTTGTGTTCAATTCCAGCTTGGGAATCGAACATTGTCTGTGCAGAGTCTGTACATTCTCCCCATGTCTGCGTGGGTTTCCTCCGGGTGCTCCGGTTTCCTCCCACAAGTCCCGAAAGATGTGCTGTTAGGTGAATTGGACATTCTGAATTCTCCTTCTGTGTACCCGAACAGGCGCCGGAGTGTGGCGAGTAGGAGCTTTTCACAGTAACTTCATTGCAGTGTTAATGTAAGCCTACTTGTGACACTAATGATTATTATTATATTTGTGCTGACCTTTCTTCTGTACAACATGAAGAATCCGAAATAAAACCATTTAAAAAAAACTTATCTGAGGCTGCTTCCAGTGACACTGTGGCCTGTAATTCCAAACCACTTTGCTGGCAAGGTGCTGATGCCAACTTCCTCACTCACATCTACAAATAGTAAGGCAGCTTGTCATTGTGATAATGAGATTATAATTTTGACTTCACAAAAGAAGAAATGAATAAGTTATCCCGAACTGGTATGCTTCAGAATTGTGTCTACATGAAGTTGGTAAAGATGTAGAAACATAGGAAATAATTGAGTGAATACCAGTACAATATCAGCCATAATCTCATTGAATGGCGGAGCAGGCTCGAGGGGCCAGGTGGCCTACTCCTGCTCCTAGTTATAATGTTCATATATCTGCATACTTAATTGTACAAAAGAAGACTTCCGGTGGTGGCCATGGAGTGAGAGGTCGCTTATTAGGTAGCTCCCGCTCGTGATGGGCCTTTGGGACCTCTTCCCCTGAAGGTAGAGAAGAGGATTCCCCCACTAGTTTATGGACTCGTGGACCAGAAGTGGTCTACAAAGGAGAGATTGTTGGGCAAACAATGGAGTGGCGTCTACAGCACAGGAAAACATGGAGGAGGCTAAGGGACTGGGATTGCCAGCCCAGTTTTAAATGGAATAGGTAGTGGCATTCCTTCAGGAGAGCTTCGCCAAGCAAAGACAAGAGTACTTTGACCCGATTAAGATGGGGATTGACCGGGTGGAGGAAAGGTTGGAAGCCCACGGACAGGCGATCCAGAAGGTGGAAGAGGTGGTGGCTGAGAATGATGACCAGCTCATGCCATTGGCGGTGGAGATGGGGCTGATGAAGGACCACCAGAAAAAGCTGCAGGAGAAGGTGGAAGATTTGAAGAACAGGTCGCGCAGTCAGAACCTGACGATCGTTGGCCTCCCGGAGGGCATCGAGGGATTGGACGCAGGGGCATATGTGGCGCGTATGTTTGAGAAGCTGCTGGGGGAACGTGCGTTTGCTCGACCCTTGGAGGTGCACAGGGTGCACAGAACGCTTGCGAGGAAGCCACGGATGAATGAGCAGCCGAGGGCGATGTGGTACGAATGCACCGGTTCCTGGACAAGGAACAGATCTTGAGGTGGGCCAAGCAGACAAGGAGCTGTAAAGGGGAAGATAACGAGCTGCGCACTTACCAGAACTTGGGTGCCGAACTGGCCAAAAGAAGGGCGAGCTTCAACAAAGTTAAATCGGCCCTCTTCAAGATGGGGGTGAAGTTTGGCATGTTGTACCCATCTCGTTTGTGGGTCACATACAAGGGTCAAGAACTTTATTTTGGATTGTCGGATGTGGCAATGGACTTTGTTAAGGACAAGGAACTGGCAGGTGACGGCAGACATTGAACTTGGGGATGAGTAATTCTGTACCTATGCTGCTAAATCATTTTTCTTTTTGGGCTGTGTAATTGATGTACCATCAATTGAATGCGAGACGAGTTGCTGGACAAAAGTATGGCTTTAATCAGCTAGATGTTAGCCCTGCGGTCGATTACAGTATAAGGACGACTGCCGGGAGTACTGGGTATTTATACCCCGCCCTGGAGGCGGGGTTAAAGCAGCCTCTCGACCAATCGGGGAGCCGTCACATGACTGGTCTCAACCAACCGATCGAGAGGCACATGACCGACCAGGGCCAATGGTAAGCCGGTGTTCTGCACCAATGGCAGGCAGCTATGCTAATCATACCACCACATTCACCCCTTGCGGAGAAAGAAGCCGGGGGGGTTGTCAACGAGAGCTGGGGGGGGGGGGGGGGGGGAGGTGAGAACTGGTGGTATGAGTAGTAAGGAGAGAAGGAAAAAAAATGTATCCTTGGCGTCCCACTGGCCCAGACATTTAACAACAGTACATTGTGTCCATACAAGTTCCATGGTGGTGTTGAAAGTTAAATGGACTTGATCAGTCTTTTCGTTGCCCGTGACGTCCTGGCAGACCGCCGCAGTGGAGTTGGTGACGCTGGTTCAGCCGATGGTGGTGGTTCAGCTGATGTCCTGGACTCCGGGAGCGATGGTCCTTGAACTGTCTCCGTAACCCGGGCTGGTGGTGGAGACACCATGGATGGGGAGGGGTGGCCTGGGTGGGGCACTGGGGGAAAAAGAACAGGGTGGGGGTCTGTGGTGAAAGGGGGGAGGGCCACACGCCGGCGGGTGCCAGGTCCCGGAGGGAGACCGTGTCCTGCCGACCGTCGGGGTACTCCACGTACGCGTACTGCGGGTTAGCGTGGAGTAACTGGACTTGTTCCACCAACGGGTCGGACTTGTGCACCCGCACATGCTTCCGGAGCAAGGTGGGTCCGGAGGCGGCCAGCCACGTCGAGAGAGGGGATCCGGAGGACGACTTCCTGGGGAAAACAAGAAGACGTTCATGAGGTGTCTGATTTGTTGTGGTACAGAGGAGGGAGCGGATAGAATGTAGGGCATCGGGGATAACCTCTTGCCATCGGGAAATAGGGAGATCTCTGGACCGGAGGGCCAGTAGTATGGTCTTCCAGATGGTACCATTCTCCCGCTCGACCTGTCCGTTACACCGAGGGTTATAGCTGGTCGTCCTGCTAGAGACAATGCCCCTGCTGAGCAGGAATTGACGCAGCTCGTCGCTCATAAATGAGGACCCCCGATCACTATGTATGTATGCGGGGTAGCCGAACAGGGAAAGATAGAGAGGAGGGCCTTAATGACGGTCGATGTGGTCATGTCGGGGCAGGGAATGGCGAAGGGGAAGCGGGAGTATTCATCGATCACCGTCAGGAAATAAATGTTGTGGTTGCTAGAGGGAAGGGGCCCCTTGAAGTCAATGCTGAGACGTTCGAAGGGGCAGGATGCTTTGATCAGATGCGCGCGCTCGGGGCGGTAGAAGTGCGGTTTGCACTCTGCGCAGATGTGGCAGTCACGGGTTACTGTCCTGACTTCCTCGATGGAGAAGGGCAAGTTGCGGGTCTTTATGAAATGATAGAAACGGGTCACCCCTGGATGGCAGAGGTCCGCGTGGAGGGAGCAGAGGCGGTCTATCTGCGCGCTGGCACAGGTACCGCGGGACAGGGCATCAGGAGGCTCATTGAGCTTCCCAGGATGATACCAGATCTCATAGTTGTACGTGGACAACTCGATCTGCCACCGCAAGATCTTGTCGTTCTTAATCTTGCCCCTCTGTGCATTATCAAACATGAAGGCCACTGACCGTTGGTCTGTGAGGAGGTTAAACTTCCTGCCTGCCAAATAGTGCGTCCAATGTCGCACAGCTTCAACTATGGCCTGGGCTTCCTTTTCCACTGAGGCGTGGCGGAGTTCGGAAGCCTGGAGGGTTCTGGAGAAGAAGGCCACGGGTCTGCCCGCTTGGTTCAGGGTGGCCGCCAGAGCTACTTCTGATGCATCGCTCTTGACCTGGAAGGGGAGGGACTCGTCGATGGCGCACATCGTGGCCTTTGCGATGTCCGCTTTGATGCGGCTAAAGGCCTGGCAGGCCTCTGACGACAGCGGGAAGGTCGTGGACTGAATGAGGGGACGGGCCTTGTCGGCGTAATTGGGAACCCATTGGGCGTAGTAAGCAAAGAAACCCAGGCAGCGTTTAAGGGATTTGAGGGTATTGGGGAGAGGGAGCTCCATCAGGGGGCGCATGCGTTCGGGGTCGGGGCGTATCACTCCTTTACGCACTACGTAGCCGAGGATGGCTAGACGGTCGGTGCTAAACACGCACTTATCCTTATTGTAAGTTATGTTAAGGAGTTTTGCGGTTTGGAGGAATTATCGGAGGTTGATGTCATGGTCCTGCTGGTCGTGGCTACAGATGGTGACATTATCGAGGTACAGGAAGGTAGCCCGTAATCCGTACTTGTCGACCATTCGGTCCATCTCCCGTTGGAAGACCGAGACCCCATTTGTGACACCGAATGGAACCCTGAGGAAGTGGTAGAGGCGCCCATCAGCCTCGAACGCGGTGTACTTGCGGTCAATCGCGCGGATGGGGAGTTGGTGATAAGCGGACTTGAGGTCCACAGTGGAGATGACTTTGTATTTCGCGATATCGTTTACCATGGCGGAAATACGGGGGAGAGGATACGCGTCCAGTTGCGTAAACCGGTTGATGGCCTGGCTGTAGTCGATGACCATCCGGTTTTTCTCCCCAGTCCGGACCACCAGCACTTGGGCTCGCCAGGGACTGTTGCTGGCCTTGATGACCCCTTCCTTCAGCAACCTCTGGACCTCGGACCTGATGAAGGTCCGGTCCTGGGCGCTGTACCGTCTGCTCTGCGTCGCAACGGGTTTGCAATTGGGGGTGAGTTTAGCAAACAAGGAGGGGGGGTCCACTTTGAGGGACGCGAGGCTGCAGACAGTGAGGGGGGTATAGGGCCGCCGAATTGGAAGGTCAAGCTCTGCAGGTTGCACTGGAAGTCCAGTCCTAGGAGTGCCGGTGCGCAAAGGTCGGGGAGGACAAAGAGTTTATAATTTTTTTAAACCTTCCCTTGGACCGTGAGGTCCGCGATGCAGCACCCAGTGATGCAGGCGGAGTGTGAACCTGAGGCTAACCCTATTTTGTGTGTTACAGAGTGGACAGGGAGCGCGCAGCGTCTTACCGTGTCAGGGTGTACGAAGCTTTCCGTGCTCCCGGAGTCCAGCAGGCAGCCTGTCTCGTGCCCATTGAGGTGGATTAGCGTCATCGTCTTGGCGAGCGTGCATGGACATGATTCGTTGAGCTGAATGGCCGCAAGCCATGGAGAAGATCCATCGTCGTATTCGTCGTCGGCCGAGTAGGTGCTGACAGGACCTTGTGTGCCAGTCCAGGATGGCGGTGCCCAGGATCCGTACGTGGAGTCGGGGCCCCAAGATGGCGGCGCCCGCGGGACCCTCGTGGTTTCTGGGGGCGGGGTTAGCGGTGCCGGCGGGTCGATCGGAGCGGCTGAGAGCGGGGGCAGAGAGGCGCGCAGGCCGGGCGCAGGGTCCCGGGGGCGGGGGGGGAGAGATTGGCGCGGTGTGCTGGAAGGGCCCGGAAGGGCCCGGAGGAGGAGATCCCCAGTCGCTGCACAGCACAGCAGCGACCGATTTGGCCT
Source organism: Scyliorhinus canicula (assembly GCF_902713615.1). NCBI lineage: Eukaryota > Metazoa > Chordata > Chondrichthyes > Carcharhiniformes > Scyliorhinidae > Scyliorhinus > Scyliorhinus canicula. The sequence continues at coordinate 170,181,347 of NC_052147.1, read as the reverse complement.
GGCAGACCGACGTAAAATGGCCCTTCTTCCCGCAGCTCTTACAAAGGGCGGAGCGGGCCGGGCAGCGTGGGCGAGGGTGTTTGGGGAACCCACAGAAATAGTAGCGGGTCCCCGCGGACTTGTCGGGGCATCCCGCGGCGCAGACCTGAGGGGGGTCGGGAGCGGCGGATGGCGATGGGGAAGCATGCCAGGAGGCCAAGGGCGCTGCAGCGCGGCTGGGGACATAGGCGCGGGCATTTAAGTCGGCGACCTCCAGGGAGGTGGAGAGAGTCCGTGCCTCAGTTAGGCTGAGGTCGTCTTTTTCCAGCGTGTAGGCCGCCATGCCCACGCTGGAATGGAGAATATGAAGCTTCTGTGCCATGGTGGGGGGGCTGCTTGCAGTCGCCAGGTAGTCATCGAAACACGCCAGCCAATGTTTGAATATTTCCAATGCGTTCTGAGTTTGCGGGCTGATGCGGAGGCATTCGGGCTTGATCCGGAGCTCCATCTTCAAATTTCTAGCTGAACGCGAGACGAGTTGCTGGACAAAAGTATGGCTTTAATCAGCTAGATTTTAGCCCTGCGGTCGATTACAGTATAAGGACGACCGCCGGGAGTACTGGTATTTATACCCCGCCCTGGAGGCAGGGTTAACTCAGCCTCGATCAATTGGGGAGCCGTCACATGAGTGGTCTCACCAGAGGCACATGAACGACCAGGGCCAATGGTAAGCCGGTGTTCTGCACCACTGGCAGGCAGCTATGCTAATCATACCACCACAGTATGCAATGTTTTCGTACCAATATTCGGGCCGTTGCTCAGTTTTGTATGTGGGTTCTTGTTGGGGGATGGTGGGTGGAATTTTCTTCTTTATGTTTGTTGTGGATTGTTATGTTTTGCATATGTATGTTTGATCGGGGGGGGGGGGGGGGGGGGGATCAGTGGGGGGTAGGATGTAGGATGCTTGGCACCATGGGCGGGGGCTACCAGGCTAGCTGGGCGGGCTAGCTCACGGAAACGCAGTGGGGGGTGAGCAGGTGACCAGTTTGATATGGGGTGTTGGCATTGTTGTTTTGCTAGTGGTGGGGGGGATCATTCTGCTGACAGGGGAGAGACTGGCGCTGGGAGCCAAATTGGAGGTCGATGATGGTGAGCGCCCGAGAATGGGCTCGAGGAGGTGCAGGACGCGAGCTGGAGGCTGACCTAAGAAGGGCGATGGTTGATCGTCTGGCGGGGGGGGGCGGGGGTGGGTGTCCTGGGGCAGGCAAGATGTCGGCGCCCACGGGCCACACGTGTTGTGAGCAGAGCAAGATGGCGGCGCCCACTGGCCGCATGTGGCCCGGGGATGGGAAGATGGCGGCGGCCACTGGCCGCACATGGGGGGGGGGGGGGTGCTGGGACAATAGCGGCAATTGAGCGCGCCTGGCACACTGCAGCGAAATGTCCCTTCTTGCCACAGACATTGCAGAGGGCGATCCTCGCCGGGCAGCGCTATCGGGGTTGTTTTGACTGCCCACAGAGGTAGCATTTGGGTCCCCCGGGGTTGGTTGGCTTCCACGAGGCACAGGCGTGGGGTTGGCTGAGGGCAATCGCTGATGGGGTCCACGATGGGGTGGCCGTCTGCGGAGTCCACGATGCACAGGGGGGGGGGCCACGTGGTCGGGGGCATAAGCCTGTACGTTGCGTGATGCGACCGTAAGGGAGAGCGCTAGTTTTTTGTTTGCCACAAGGTTGAGCGTGGCCCCTTCTAAGAGGCGCTGGCGGATGTAGTCAGACCCTATGCCGATAACAAATGCGTCTCTCATCAGCAAATTTGTGTGTTCCGTGGCCGAAACGGCCTCACAGTCACAGTCTCTAACTAGGGCGAGAAGGGCACGCCAGAAATCTACCGACTCACCGGGAAGATGGCACCGCGTGGAGAGGAGATGCCAGGCGTAGATTTTGTTAGTCCGCTGAGCGTAGTTTTCCTTCAGTAGCGCCATGGCCTCTGCGTAGGTTGGCGCGTCCTGGACGAGGGGAAAGACGTTGGAGCTCAGCCGCTTGTACAGGATCTGGAGCTTCTGTGCTTCTGGGATTGTGTCTGGCGCAGACCCGATGTACACTTCAAAACAGGCTAGCCAATGTTCAAAGTTCTTTTTGGCGTTGTCTGCGTGAGGGTGCAACTGCAGGCGATCCGGCTTGATGCGGAGGTCCATCTCTGAAAAATCTCAGTGTACCCCGAGAATCGGCCAAATTCCCCTACGATCCACATAATCTCCCCCATGCCCCCTAATGGATCAATTACGAGAAGATGAGAGTAGAATGTAATCGAGGCTTTATTACACTGAGATGTGTGGCCTCCTACAGCAGCTGACAAATTGGCTGCTGTATGGGGAGCACAAATATTTATACTCCGCCTACTGGGTGGAGCCAGCAGGCAGGGATCTACCCCCGTATCTGTAATACAGGGGCCTTACCATAAAACACATATACATACAGTTTATACATCACTGGTGACTGCCACACCGAGTATTTGGCAATTATTGTTTTGGACCATGCCCCACACTGGGTAGATTTACCAGTGGGCAATGAGTGGGCATCAGCACCCGCAATGGAGATAGGACTGTTAGCAGATGAGAGGGTGTGCGGGTGGATGAGGGAGGCCATCCAGAATTTATGTGGAGATAAATGATACGGGGAAGTATCGGCAGCAACAGTATGGGAAGCACTGAAGACAGGGGTTAGCGGGGAGCTAATTTTGATACGGGCTCATAGTGAGAAGGTGGAGTGGGCAGAGATGGATAGGCTGGTTGGGGAAATACTCCAGGTTGACAGAAGGTATTCTGAAGTCCCCAAGACCGGGACTGTTGAAGTAGCGGCAGAAGCTGAATATGGAATTTGGTCTGATATCCACGGGGAAGGCGGTGGGGCAGCTGAGGAAGGCGAGGTGGGCTGTATATGAGTATGGTGAGAAGGCCAGTAGAATGTTAGCACACCAGCTAAGGGAAAGGGAGGCGGCCAGGGAGATAGGAAGAGTGAAGGACAGAGGGGTGGACACGGTCTTGGACCCATCACGGGTGAATGGGGTGTTCAAGGAGTTTGACAGTTGGCTGTGTGAGTCGGAGCCCCCAGCTGGGGTGGAGGGGATAAGGATTGAAGTTTCCGAAGGTGGAGGAAGGGTTGGTGGAGGGGTTGGGAGCCCCGATCGGGATTGCAGAATTAGGGTTAGGGAAGTAGTAGAGGGATTGGAGGCCATGCAGTCAGGCAAGGCCCTGGGACCAGACGGCTACACAGTGGAATTTTGCAAGAGGTTTTCTGGGATGCTGGGCCCGCTGCTGGTGAGGGCATTTAATAAGGTAAGGGAGGAGGGTGTTCTTCCCCCAACAATGTCACAGGCTTCGATTTCATTGATCCTGAAGCAGGAGAAGGGCCCAGAGCAATGTGGTTCATACCAACCAATCTCCCTACTGAATGTCGATGCTGGCCAAAATTCTGGTCTTGAGGATAGAGGACTGTGTTCCGGAGGTGGTAGGGAAGATCAGACAGGGTTTGTTAAAGGCAGGCACCTAACGGCCAATGTTAGAAGGCTCCTGAATGTGATCATGATGCCCTCTGAGGGTGGGGAAACAGAGGTGGTGGTCGCTATGGACGCAGAGAAGGCCTTCGACCAGGTGGAATGGAATTACTTGTGGGAGGTCCTGGAACGGTTTAGGTTTGGGCAGGGCTTTGTTGACTGGGTTTGGTTGCTGTACCAGGCACCGGTGGCGAGTGTGCGGAGAACCTGGTGAGTTCGGACTACTTTAGACTGCACTGGGGGACAAGGCAAGGATGTCCCCTCTCCTCACTGCTGTTTGCCTTGGCTAGAGAGCCATTGGCGATGGCGCTGAGAGCGTCAATAGACTGGAAGGGGTTAGTCCGGGTTGTGGTGGAACACAGGGTCTCATTATATGCAGATGACCTACTCCTATATATTTTTGACCCATTAGGGGGGTTGGGGGAGATTATGTGGATCGTAGGGGAATTTGGCCAATTCTCGGGGTACAAATTAAATATGGGTAAAAGCGAGGTATTTGTGATCCAGACGAGGGGACAGGAGAGGAGATTGGGGGAGTTGCCATTTAAAGTGGTGGGAGGGAGTTTTCGGTACTTGGGTGTTCAGGTGGCACAGGGATGGGAGCAGCTACATAAACTAAATCTGGCCCGTTAGTTGAACAAATGAAGGAGGACTTTCGGCAGTGGGACATATTCCCGTTGTCATTGGCGGGGAGGGTACAGACCGTGAAGGTGACGGTCCTCCCGAGATTTTTGTTTGTTTTCCAGCGCCTCCATATTTTTATACCAAAGGCCTTTTTTAAGCGGGTGAATAGGGTGATATCTGAGTTTGTGTGGGCGGGTAAGGAAAGTGCTGTTGGAACGGAGCCGAGTGGGGGGAGGGCTGGCACTGCTGAACTTTAGGAACTACTACTGGGCGACGAATATAGCCATGATTAGAAAGTGGGTAGTGGGGGATGGTTCAGCGTTGGAGTGGGTGGAGGCGGCCTCATGTAAGGGCACAAGTTTATGGGTAACAGCTCCTCTGCCATTCTTGCCGGCCCCTCCACATGTCCAGTGGTAGTGGCGGCCCTGAGAGTTTGGGACAGTGACGGAAGCATATGGGAGTGGAGGGTGCGTCGGTGGGGACTCGAATTTGTGGCTATGACCGGCTTGTCCCGGGGAGGTTGGATGGGGGGTTTCGGAGATGGCAGAGAGCAGGTATTGAGAGTCTGGGGGATCTGTTTATCGACGAGAGCTTCCCCTGTTTGGAGGATTTGGAGGAGGAGTTTGAACTGCCAGGTGGGAATGAGTTTCGATATCTGCAGATACGGGAATTTGTGCGAAGGCAGGTTTCGACCTTTCCCCTTCGACCGCCGCAGTGGATACAGGACAGGGTAGTTTCTAGAACGGGGGTGGGGGAGAGGAAGGTATCGGAAATCTATAAAGGACTTCCGGTTGCGGCTATGACTAGCTAAGCCGCACATTTGGAAGCTCCTGCAACAAAGGTGTTTTTGGGCCAATTGGAGGGCCCCAACGGCGCTGAAAAAACGAATCCCGGTGGGGGAAGGTCCCCTGAGGAGAACTAGACCGATTTTATGGTCGGTACCCGGAGTGGAGCGGCAAGAAAAACGGCAGCAGCTCCCCAAAAAAAGCGGGGGAAGAAAATCAAAATGGCGGCCGGCGGTGCACCGGAGGAGTGGAAGAAATGGGCGGAGGAGCAGCAGGCCGCTCTCCTCCGTTTTTTCACGGAGATGAAAGTGGAACTCTTAGAGTCCATGAACGCGACGGCCACCAGGTTGGTGGGAGCCCAGGCGATCCAAGAGGCGTCGATTAAAGATCTGCAGCAGGAGATGGCCGCGAGGGAGGAGGAGGCCACAGTCATCGGGGCAAAGGTGGAGGTGCACGAGGCACTCCACATGAAGTGGCAGAGCCGCTTCGAGGAGCTGGACACTCGGATGAGGAGGAAAAATTTGAGGATCCTGGGCCTGGAAGAAGGCCTGGAGGGGTCGGATCTCCCGGGATATGTGGCGGAGATGTTGAGCTCCCTGATGGGGGAAGGGGCAGGTCCGGCGCCCCTGGAATTGGAAGAGGCATACCGGGTCATGGCCAGGAGGCCTAGGGCAAACGAGCCCCCGAGGGCGGTGCTGGTGCGGTTCCAGCGGCTAAGTGATCGAGAGAAAGTCCTGAGGTGGGCTAAAAGGGAGAAAAGCAGCAAGTGGCAGAACTCGACGGTAAGGGTGTACCAGGACTGGAGTGCGGAGGTGGCAAAGCGGCGGGCCCGGTACAACCGGACAAAGGCGGTGCTACACGCGAAAAAGATCAAATTTGGAATGTTGCAACCGGCGCGCTTGTGGGTCACCTACAAGGACCAACATCATTATTTCGAGTCCCCAGAGGAGGCCTGGACCTTTGTACAAGAGGAAAAGTTGGACACGAACTAAAACCTGGGAGCACCGGCGGTCGTAGCCGCCGGGGGACTCTTGATTGTGCAAGTGGCCCTTTTCTTTTTCAGGCCAGGTCGGAACTGGGTAACAGTTTCGTGGAGTGTTTGGGGTGTTTTTTCTCGAACGGTTGACTTTTCTGAATATTTTGAAGGTTTCGAGTTGTTGGGTGTTTCTGTATATTTGTACTGTTGAAATCTCTATTGTGGGTCGTTGGCTTCTTATGGGGTGTTTTTTCCCGTTTCCAATTTCCCTTAGTTATTTACCCCTCTTACCCTTTTTCTTTGGGTGCTTGGGGGGGTTTTTTGTTCTTTTTTTTCTTTTCGGGTTATGGTTATCTGCGGTTATTTATACTGTTTGATGGAGGGTGATGGTTGGGCACACTGTTAGTTGATAGTTAGTTAATTATTTTGTTATTTAAGTATGTAGTTAAGTATTTATGTATTTAGTTGCCATTGGGTATTTGTATTTATAGCGTTAAGTTGGGGAGACGGGACGGGGGGGAGCGGGTTGATTATGCGGGTCTTTCTCGGGGGTTTTAAGGGGATCTTTCACGGGCGCAGATGGGGTGAACCGGGAGGAGTCGGAATGTGGCAGGAGCAGCCGGGTCAGCGGAGACCAGCTGACTCTCGGGAGTACGATGTGGGGTACATCGCGGCTAGGAGGGGTCCTAGCCAGGGGGGGGGGGGGGGGGGGGAAGGGGGGGGGGGACTGGGGGGGGACACCGGGTTGCTGCTAGAAAGACCAGGGACGAGAAGGGGAGAGCCGGGGGGGGGTGGGGGGGGGGGGGGGGCCATCGCTATGGGAAGCGGGTCAGAAAAGAAGGGATGACCCGGGGCGAGCAAGGGACAAGACATGGCTAATCGACAGGGAGTAGGGACGGGTCGCTCTGCGACCCGATTGATCACGTGGAACGTAAGGGGGCTGAATGGGCCGGTCAAAAGATCAAGGGTCTTCTCACACCTGAAGGGACTGAAGGCTGATGTAGCAATGCTGCAGGAGACTCATTTGAGGGTAGCAGATCAGGTCCGCCTGAGAAGGGGGTGGGTGGGACAGGTGTTCCACTCAGGCTTGGATATCAAGAACCGGGGGGTGGCGATTTTGGTGGGAAAGAGAGTGTCGTTTGTGGCGGCAGAGGTGGTGGCAGACAAGGAGGGCAGGTACGTGATGGTGAGGGGTAGGCTGCAGGGAGAGAGTGTGGTACTGGTAAATGTGTATGCCCCGAACTGGGACGACGCGGGTTTTATGAGGCGCCTGCTGGGCCTCATCCCGGGACTGGAGGCAGGGGGCCTGATCATGGGAGGGGACTTTAATACGGTGTTAGACCCTGGGCTGGATAGATCGAGTTCCAGGACGAATAGGAGGCCGGCAGCGGCAGAGGTGTTAAGGGGGTTCATGGAGCAGATGGGAGGGGTAGACCCATGGAGATTTGGTAGGCCTAGGGCGAGGGAGTATTCTTTTTTCTCCCACGTCCACAGAGTGTACTCTAGGATCGATTTTTTCGTATTGAACAGGGGGCTGATACCGAGAGTGCAGGACACGGAGTACTCGGCCATTGCGATATCGGACCATGCACCACATTGGGTGGACGTGGACATGGGGGAGGCGCGGGACCAACGCCCGTTGTGGCGCCTGGATGTAGGGCTGTTGGCGGACGAAGAGGTGTGCAGAAGGGTGAGAACGGGCATTGAGAACTATCTGGGTACGAATGACACAGGTGAGGTGCAGGTGGGGACGGTCTGGGAGGCCTTGAAAGCAGTGATTAGAGGAGAGCTGATCTCCATAAGGGCACACAGAGAGAGGAAGGAGAGGCAGGAAAGGGAGAGGCTGGTGGGGGAGCTCCTAGAAGTAGATAGGAAATATGCGGCGGCGCCAGAGGAGGGGCTATTAAGGGAGCGGCGTAGCTTGCAGGCCAGGTTCGACCTACTGACCACTAGGAAGGCGGAAATGCAGTGGAGAAGGGCGCAGGGTGCGGCGTATGAGTACGGGGAAAAGGCGAGCAGGATGCTGGCACACCAGCTTCGTAAGCGAGATGCAGCCAGAGAGATTGGGGGAGTGAGAGAGAGGGGTGGGGATGTAGTGCAGAAGGGGCAAGAGGTGAATAGGGTCTTTAGGGACTTCTATAGGGAATTGTATAGGTCTGAACCGCCGAAGAGGAGAGGGGGAATGAAGAACTTTCTCGACAAATTGGGGTTCCCAAAGGTACAGGAGGAGCTGGTGGAAGGGTTGGGGGCGCCGATAGAGCTGCAGGAGCTAATTAAAGGGATAGGCCAGATGCAGGCGGGGAAGGCGCCGGGGCCGGATGGGTTCCCGGTGGAGTTTTACAGGAAATTTGTGGACTTGGTGGGTCCAGTGCTGGTGCGAGCCTTCAATGAGGCGCGCGAGGGGGGGGTTCTGCCTCCAACAATGTCGCAGGCCCTGATCTCCTTGATTTTGAAGCGGGACAAGGACCCGGTCCAGTGCGGGTCCTACAGGCCCATCTCCCTCCTGAATGTTGACGCCAAGCTGTTAGCAAAGATCCTGGCAACCAGGATAGAGGACTGTGTGCCAGGGGTAGTCCATGAAGACCAGACGGGGTTCGTGAAGGGACGCCAACTTAACACAAATGTCCGGAGATTGTTAAATGTGATTATGATGCCAGCAGTGGAAGGGGAGGCGGAGATAGTGGTAGCGCTGGACGCGGAGAAGGCATTTGACAGGGTGGAGTGGGAATACTTGTGGGAGACGTTGGAAAGGTTTGGGTTTGGGGAGGGATTTATCAAGTGGGTAAAACTGCTCTATTCAGCTCCGATGGCAAGTGTGGTAACAAACGGGAGGAGGTCAGAATATTTTGGGCTCCATCGAGGTACTAGGCAGGGATGTCCCCTATCTCCCTTACTCTTTGCATTAGCGATTGAGCCGTTGGCGATGGCACTGAGGGGTTCAGGGGGGTGGAGAGGACTGACAAGGGGTGGGGAGGAACATCGGGTCTCGCTCTATGCGGATGATTTGTTGTTGTATGTGGCAGACCCGGAGGGGGGAATGCCGGAGGTAATGGGGATACTAGCGGAGTTCGGGGACTTTTCGGGATATAAATTAAATCTGGGGAAAAGTGAGGTCTTTGTAATACACCCGGGAGACCAAGGGGAGGGAATTGGGAGGCTCCCCTTCAAAAGAGCAGTTAAAAGTTTTAGGTATTTGGGGGTGCAGGTGGCAAAGAACTGGGGGACCCTACACAAGTTGAACTTTTCCAGACTGGTGGAGCAGATGGAGGAGGAGTTAAGAGGTGGGACATGGTGCCGCTGTCGCTGGCAGGGAGGGTGCAGTCAGTTAAAATGACGGTCCTCCCGAGGTTCTTGTTTTTGTTCCAGTGTCTGCCCATCTTCCTCCCCAGGGCCTTTTTCAAGAAGGTAACGAGTAGTATCATGGGGTATGTGTGGGCACATGGCACCCCGAGAGTTAGAAGGGTCTTTTTGGAGCGGAGTAGGGATAGTGGAGGGCTGGCGTTACCCAACCTTTCAGGATATTACTGGGCGGCAAATACATCGATGGTACGAAAGTGGATGATGGAAGGGGAGGGGGCAGCCTGGAAGCGCATGGAGAGGGCGTCCTGCGGCAACATAAGCTTAGGGGCACTGGTAACGGCACCATGGCCGCTCCCTCCCACGAGGTATACCACGAGCCCGGTGGTGGCGGCCACCCTCAAGATCTGGGGGCAGTGGAGGCGACACAGGGGGGAAGTGGGAGGTCTGATAGGGGCACCACTAAGAGGGAACCACAGATTTGCGCCGGGAAACACAGGAGGGGGATTCCAGAGCTGGCAGAGGGCGGGTATTAGACAACTGAGGGACTTGTTTATAGAGGGGAGGTTTGCGAGCCTGGGAGAGCTGGAGGAGAAATTTGGGCTCCCCCCGGGGAACACGTTCAGGTACCTCCAAGTGAAGGCATTTGCCAGACGACAGGTAGCGGGGTTCCCCGCGCTCCCCGACAGGGGGGTGAGTGATAGGGTGCTATCAGGGGTCTGGGTCGGGGAGGGGAAGATCTCGGACATCTATAAGATTATGCAGGAGGTGGAGGAGGTACCAGTAGAGGAGCTGAAAGATAAGTGGGAGTTAGAGCTGGGGGAACAGATAGAGGACGGGACATGGGCAGACGCCCTGGAGAGGGTCAACTCGTCGTCGTCATGTGCGAGACTAAGTCTCATTCAATTTAAGGTACTGCATAGAGCCCACATGACGGGGACAAGGATGAGTCGGTTTTTCGGGGGTGAAGACAGGTGTATTAGATGTTCGGGAAGCCCTGCGAATCATGCACATATGTTTTGGGCATGTCCGGCACTGGGGGAGTTCTGGAGGGGGGTGGCAGGGACGGTGTCGAGAGTGGTGGGGTCCAGGGTCAAGCCAGGATGGGGACTTGCGATCTTCGGGGTTGGGGTGGAACCGGGGGTACAGGAGGCGAGGGAGGCTGGAATATTAGCCTTTGCGTCCTTGGTGGCTCGGAGGAGGATCCTGATTCAGTGGAGGGACGAAAGGCCTCCGAGTGTTAACACCTGGTTAAACGACATGGCAAACTTCATCCAATTGGAAAGGATCAAATTCGCCCTGAGAGGGTCGGTGCAGGGGTTTTCCAGGCGATGGCAACCCTTCCTAGACCTCTTGGATCAGAGATAGAAACTGAGGCCATGACAGCAGCAACCCGGGAGGGGAGGGGAGGGCGGGAGGGGGGGAGGGGGGGGGGGGGGAGGGGGGACAACGACGAAGGAAGTACGGTAGCGGCGGTGGCACGGGCAAGGCCTGCCCGAGGACGCTGCTAGAAATGATAAGTTGGTCTGACTGTCGGTTCGCCGGCGGGGGGGGGGGGGGGGGGGGGGGGACGCGCGGGTAGGGGGGGGGGGGGGGATTTATTTTTTTTTTTTCTTTTTCTTGTTAAGTAGGGGGGTTTGACTTTGTTTTGTTATAATTTAAATGTAAATGTAGGGGGGGTTAAAATGTTTGTATTTTGAAAAATTCAATAAAAATTATTTAAAAAAAAAAAGGAAATCTATAAAGAACTTATGGAGTGGGAAGAAACCGAGATAGGTGCGATAAAACGTAAATGGGAAGATGAGCTGGGTAAGGATTATGAGGCGGGCCTGTGGGAGGATGCTCTGAACAGAGTCAACGTCCTCATCATGTGCCAGGCTCAGCCTGATACAATTCAAGGTGGTTCACCGGGCACACATGACAGTGGCCTGGATAAGCAGGTTTTTTTCGGGTGGAGGACAGGTGTGTGAGGTGTGCAGGAGGGCCTGCAAATCATGTCCACATGTTTTGGGCATGTCCGAAGCTTAGGGGATCCTGGCAGGGATTTGCGGATGTCATGTCCACGGTACTAAAAACAATGGTAGCGTCGAGTCCAGAGGTGGCGATTTTTGGAGTGTCGGAAAACCCTGGAGTCCAGGGGGTGGGAGAGGCTGACGTTTTGGCCTTTGCCTCCATGGTAGCCCGGAAACAGATCTTGTTGGAGGGGAGGCTATTTTAGGCCAAGATTAGGCGGGAACAGTAGGAGATGGATGGTTGTGTTACGCACTGAATGATGTTTACATTTGTATTTGTATCTTTTATTGTTAGAAAACTATAAATGCCTTAATAAGATGTTTGTAAAAAAAACTGAACAAAAGAAGACATGTTTTAAATGTAACTTTGCTTTGTCTTTTCTTTTGACAGCTCTGATGCATGCTGTGGTATTCGGAAATGTGACTGCTATAATCCAGAGAATGTACTCCCGACGGTCTTTGTACCACACCAGGACAAAAGACTTGAAGGACTTCATCCGTGTTCATCGAATTCCCAAGCAGCTGAAGCAGAGAATGCTCGAATGTTTCCAGACAACTTGGTCTGTGAATAATGGCATTGATGCAAACGAGGTATGCAGCACAAACACCATCTCCTGGCCTCTTAAAAATCGGGCTCGTTCCTATAGTCCAGGAATTGAACAAGTGTTGGGTATAATAACTTGTCAAGAAAGATCAGGCCACCCGCCTTTTATTTCCCACTTTGTTGATGGACTGATCCCTTGCCTATACAGCTAAACTAGTCCATCTGAATAAGCAACAATCTGTTTTGAGCAGTTTTAACCTCTTACATCCAATTAACATGGCTGTGCACTAGTATTAATCAATCACCACCTACTAATATGTCCACGAACACAGATATAAGATCGTGGGCGAGAAATGGAATCCAAGAAACACAAGCCGCAGGTGAGCGTATCCACCACTCTTTCCACATCCTGGTAACTCGCCTTCTGAAAATGTTGCCATCTTACCGTAAGAGATGGTAGCACATTTGTGTCTGTGCCATTTCATTTCAAGAGCAAGTTAACACTATTCTGCTCTCTCCCCACAGATCTATTATCTTCTGCTTCAAATATTTATCGATTTTCCCCTTAAGATGCAATGGGGTGGGACGGCATGGTGATGAAGTAGCAACACTGCTGCCTCATGTCACCGAGGACCTGGGTTCTATCCCAGCCCAGGTCACTGTCCGTGTGGAGGTTGCACATTCTCCACTGTGGGTCTCACCCCCAAAACCCAAAAATGTGTCGGGTAGGTGGTTTGGCCACGCTAAATTGCCCCTTAATTGGAAAATTTACAAAACATTTTAAAAAGATGCAATGGCATCTGTCTCAACTACTCTCTATAGCACTGCATTTCACGTTTTACTAACTATGTAAAGCAACTACTACCATCCTCTCTCCTCACTCTCTTGGAGACAATTGTGAATTAATGATCCTGCCCTCGTCACCAACTCCAAGGAGAGGAAATGGATATACCTTCTTCATTTTGTCAACATTCTTCATAATCTTAAAAATACTCAAGTAAAAGCCATTTTAGCCCAGTAGACATAGTTACCACACCTTAAGTCTTTCCTTCACAAAGCAATCATTGTAGTCGAGGCTCCAGATGTTCCTTCCCCAGCAGTTGAAACTCATTCTTGTGGGAGCATGAAGTCCAAACTAGGATCTTTGATTGGAGATCACTGGGTTGGGGGAACATGCAGAGGTTTTGCCCAGGCTCCTTCTCCTATGGAATAAGGGAAATCTATCCTGAGTGTCAACTTGCTCGTCAACCTTAGAATGTCAACAGCTGAGCCTAAGCTAATTTACACACATTCCTCTGGGAGTTAATAGACAGTGCGACAGCATGGTCTGTTTCAGGGGTGACCCTTCGTAACTCTCCCAGCTCCTATGTGGACTGAGCACATGAACCTGGGCCTATCGGGTACCAGGGCACAGATGCGGGTAGGGGGAACCATCAGTTTATGCCCTGGAGTTGGTGGGACTAGTCCTGAGTTAGTGCTGTTCTTGTCTGCAACTTAGTTCACCAGTTTATTAGTAAATCACCATTGCGATTTAACCCTGCCTCATGGTTGCAATGGGGATGAAAGTAAATTGGACCAGTCGCAAAAGGAAAACATTTTCAACATTTGGAGGGAGGAAGAGTGGCCTCTTGGAGATATGCAAAAAAAAAGGTAAAGAATCAATCACAGTCGAATAGCTATGCCACTATTCGGGAAAATAGATCTATTTGATCCAGAGGTTGAAAGTTGGGACCAATACATCGCAAGGCTTCGATACTTTTTTGTTACCAATGAAAACACCACAGACGACAAACAAAAAGCTATATTACTCAGTGTGCACCCCACAAAGATATAACCTCGTAAGAAGCCCAACATCTTCGGAGGCTCAGGATATTAAATCCATTTGGGGCCTCACGGTAGCATGGTGGTTAGCATCAATGCTTCACAGCTCCAGGGTCCCAGGTTCGATTCCCGGCTGGGTCACTGTCTGTGTGGAGTCTGCACGTTCTCCCTGTGTGTGCGTGGGTTTCCTCCGGGTGCTCCGGTTTCCTCCCACAGTCCAAAGATGTGCAGGTTAGGTGGATTGGCCATGCTAAATTGCCCGTAGTGTAAGGTTAATGGGGGGATTGTTGGGTTATGGGTATACAGATTATGTGGGTTTAAGTAGGGTGATCATTGCTCGGCACAACATCGAGGGCCGAAGGGCCTGTTCTGTGCTGTACTGTTCTATGTTCATTGGTCAACAAGTGAAAGACAATGACAATCCTCGGCCCTCTGTTATAAAGCTGCGCTATAAATTCTATTCCGTCATTAGGGGCCCTAAAGAAATAGTATCTGCTTTTGTAGCCAGGCTTCACCAGATGGTTGTAAACTGCAAATTCTGTCCATCGCTGAGTGGTATGTTATGCAATTGTTTGGTTTGCGGTATCCATAATTTGAATAGTCAGCAGAAGTTCCTGGCAGAAAGCAGAATATCCACAAAGATGTTGAGTTGGCCAAAAGACTGAAAGTGCTGAACAAAGTGCTTTTGAAGTGCAAGGCATGTAAAGTGAGGTAAATCAGTTATGGCGGGAAACAGCTGCCACTTGAAGTACCCGTAGTGAGGGTGCAGCGGAGCCTGAAAGGAGGAAGAGTGGCCATCAGCCACAGGGCCTGGAGGCCTATTATCTTTGTGGGGGGGACCATCACCAAGACAGATGCAAATATTAGGAGCTAATTTGCTTCAGATGCAATAGAAAAGGCCATGGCCGGGATTCGCCGTCGGCCAACGCCGGAATTGGGAAGCGCAATTGGGCGAAGAAACGTTTCCGGCACTGAAATCGTGGCAAGTGCCAGTTTCGCGCCAAATCACAATTCTCCGTTGCCTCGACAACAGCGTCAATGTGTTCCAGAACACAGTGCAGTAAAAACCGTGGCTTTTTATTGGCGGGCCTGGCACATTATTCTCCAGGGCCTCCACGATTCTCTGCCTCCAGACAGGTTTGCTTGTGCTTTTAAAAATCGTGAAACCAGTACCGTGGGTGATGAGGGAGAGAAAGGAGGTAGGACAAAGAGAGGCGCGACTATGGGCTGCTGGGTGGGGTCCCTGCCAGGACCAGGGGAGAGTGACAGGGAAACGGCCATGTGGCTGGGGTGACCCCCACATGGGATTTGGGCAGTGCCCAGGCATGGGCCACTATTGCCGCAGCCATCTTGCTGCGCACCCCACTGAACACCCACCTTGGCCTTGTTTCGGCAGAGTGGCAGCGGCTGTAATGGTGCCACCACCCCAGCACCACACCCTCCACCCCCCCCCAGCTCCACAACCCACCCTCCAACATAACCCCCTCCCAACAGGCCACCACCCACCGCAGGACAATTGGGCACCAATTGGGCCAGGGTACGGGGATGGGGGAGGGGGGATATGCAGGGGCAGACTCCATAGTGCCAACTGGGCCCCATCCTTGATGGACATGGGGGTATGCGCCATGCTAACATATCAGCCTTTCACTCCCTGCAGACAGTGGATATTGGAATTTAACCAGCAATGGTGACCTTCCTCCTAGTTACTGCAGCTCTGGGGAATGCCCTGCAGCTGTTCAAGCTGGAGCTGTTCAAGGAGGAGGAAGCTGCAGCAGCAGAACGTGCAGCAGCAGAATGTGCAGCGGTGGAACAAGAGGCAGCCACTGAGGATGGAGGGCTGGCCATGCAACAGGACAAGGAGGAGGAGAAGGAGATCCAAAGGAGACACTGTATGAGGCCTCGCGTGTACCAGCAGCACCTGTCATCCGAGGACCTGCCAGAACATGCATGCAAGACTCTGGCTGAGCAGGCGGACAGTGCGACATATCTGTCAGATCTTGGCGCACCTGGCAGAGTGAGTTAATGGGGGAGGACATCTGCTCCTGGTGGCTGTCAACGTGACGATTCCCTGAACTTCTACGCCATCGGGCTCTTCCAGGCACCGAGTGGGAACCTGTCTGGGATCTCACAGGTACATTCACGCTGTCACAGAGGCCCTATATGCCCAGTTAGCACAGTACACCCATTCGATGTGGACCGAGCCCATCAAGAGTCCCGGACAGCAGGGATTGCCATCATCACCGACATGTCCACAGGTCCGGGGGTGATCGGCAGGGTGCATGTCGCCCGATGAGCACCTGCAGATGACAGGCTGCTCTTCACAAACCAAAGGTTCCACTCGATGAACGTGCAGCTGATATGTGACCATCAGCTGCGCATCATGCACGTCTGCACCCAAT
This sequence comes from Scyliorhinus canicula, assembly GCF_902713615.1. Classification (NCBI taxonomy): domain Eukaryota; kingdom Metazoa; phylum Chordata; class Chondrichthyes; order Carcharhiniformes; family Scyliorhinidae; genus Scyliorhinus; species Scyliorhinus canicula. The sequence goes on along the minus strand of NC_052147.1, from coordinate 170,165,357 downwards.
ACCAGGGCAGTGTGCACGGTGCCTTCATCCTGGCGCAATTGACGATTTCTGACATGTACAAGACGCCCCCTCCACCCCACCCCATCTGCGGGAGTTGGCTCCTGGGCGACACTGTTATCCACTGCGGTTGTAGCTGATGACACCTATCCGGAGGCCACAGACTGAGGCAGAGACCCACTACAACGATGCCAGGCAGCGACCAGGGGTGTGATCGAGCGGTGCTTTGGCATCCTGAAGATGCGGTTCAGGTGCCTGGACTGCTCCAGAGGGGCCCTACGGTATGATGCTGAGAGTGTCGCCCACATCATCCACATCCAACGAGGAGGATGCTGAGCAGGGCAAGGATGGGTAGGACATGGGGCCAATGCGCATGGGATGCTTTGATCGCCTCCAGGTTCACCGACTTGGGGGGGGGGGGGTGCAGACTGGCCAGCGGCACAGACACCGTATCCTACCTCCCCGCCCCAATACATCCTCCCCGCCTGCAAGCCCCTCTGTGATACATACCTGCCGCACTACAGAGGTGTGATCACTGACTTGGCAGTAACACCAGGTCTGGTCCATGGGATGGAGGATGATGGCAACCTGCTCTGCGATAAGCTCTGGCGCTCAGCATCGCTTAGCATCTGACTTCTGCCCATGGTAGCACTTTCCACCGACCATCTGGGTGATCCCTGCTGCGAGCTGGCCATTCCATCACACAGTCCCATCGAATCACGGGCAGCACGGTAGCATTGTGGATAGCACAATTGCTTCACAGCTCCAGGGTCCCAGGTTCGATTCCGGCTTGGGTCACTGTCTGTGCGGAGTCTGCACTTTCTCCCCGTGTGTGCGTGGGTTTCCTCCGAGTGCTCCGGTTTCTCCCACAGACCAAAGATGTGCAGGTTAGGTGGATTGGCCATGATAAATTGCCCTTAGTGTACAAAATTGCCCTTAGTGTCGGGTGGGGTTACTGGGTTATGGGGATAGGGTGGAGGTGTTGACCTTGGGTAGGGTGCTCTTTCCAAGAGCTGGTGCAGTCTCGATGGGCCGAATGGCTTCCTTCTGCACTGTAAATTCTATGATCTATGAATCACCCCACTCCACCCCACCCACAACATCCGGCTATTTCCCTCCCCGCGCCCGCCCTCTGGCCAGCCCAGACCAGCTCACCCCTCACGCTCATCTGACAGAGCACCAAGGCAGATTGTAACAATGTTAACAACCTGTTTAATGTGAACAAATATATACATATACATGCCTGTGCCCCTATCGCTATACTGTGCCCTGCACCTGTGCCAGCTTAACTGGTGTATAACTTTCTGGCCTAACAAATCCCAACACGAGGTCTAGGTGGATCCGCAGACATTACATCAGGAGTGGAGGCAGTGTGCTGCATTCCCATAACCTGCGACCTGGGTCCCTGTTGGCGGCCACCTTCTGGGGCCTTCGGGTGTCCCAGGTGGCGTGGTGCTGCCCTATTTGAACCAGTACCCACCAGTTGCACCAGGGACCGTGGGGGGTGGGGGGGGGGGGGGGGGGGGGGAGTCACAGGCACGGGCCCTATCATCTCCTCCTCCCTCGGGGTGCACGATGGCCCCCTGGCTACTCGATCCAACCGGGGTACGAGCAGGCTATTTCCTGAGCCACCTGCCGCTGCCGGTCCTGGAGGCCCACTGCTGTCCAGACCAGGATCTGCATGTTCGTGGCCATGGAGCACAGGGAGTGGACCATCTCCATCTGCGACTCCGCCACATCACGCTGCGACTGTGCCACCACCTTCTGGGTCTCTGCCACATCAGCCAGTGACCACGCCATCTCCCTCTGGGACTGGGCCACGTCCCCCTGCATTTGTGCCATGTCGACCAGCGCCTGGGCAATGCCACTGACATTCTCAGCCATGGCCCACTGTGACTGGGCCACACTCAGGAGTGCCGCTGCATTGTCCAGGTGACTCTGGCACATGGCTGTCTGTGAAAGGGCAACCCTGTCCTGGGCCTCAGTCAGGGCCTGCACAAAGTGCCTCAGACCTTGGACTTGCTGATCCATAGCCAAACCCTCGCCCCAAGGCCTTTACCGTGGATGCCACACTTGCAGTGTTGGCCTGGATGGCACGCATAGTCGGCACTACTGCCTGCACCTTCACGCGGTTGGACTCCATCAACTGCACCTGCAGGTGCTGGATGCTCGCCGACAACCCCTCATGTAATCCCGGGCTCTCTGACTGGATCTCCACTATAGGTGGGAGTATATAGACCCAAACACCTTCTGGAGGGAAAAAATCCTTGGTGGTCAGCCGCCCTCAGACCATCCGCCCCCTCGGGAATTCTACCTCCACCTGATGTACTGGAGCATGTGTGTGGTGCGTACCAGAGGGTGTCTCAGTAGCCTCTTAACTAAAGTGCCCAACCGAGGACACGAGCTCCGGGGTGTCTTAGGTCACAGGCATATGGCTCCCCTCCGTTTTGGTGTCCTCGTCGCTGGTTGGCACATGGGGGGGGGGCTTAGGTCATGGCACATGCTGGGGGCGGGGGACACCAGATAGACTCGCCCAATCACCAGCAGGTCCTGCAAGACAAGATCCAATTTGGACCGTGTGCGGGGGAAAGTGAGGGTGGTGTGGGGTTGAGTGTGCAGTGGGGGTGCGGGGTAGCGGTAATTGTGGTGGGGATTGTTAGGCTTTTGGGGGTGGTGTTGAGGGGTGCGGTTGACACACGTGTCATGGGGAACCACAATTATACTGGATGTCACTTACTCACCGACGGCCGATTTCCACCCCGGCGACTTCCCGTTCCTCAGGGCTGCCAACCACGTCCAGTGCCTGCTGCTCTGCCGGGGTAAGGGGCCGCAGGTCCAGCAGTCCCGCTCCAGTTTTCTCCCACTCCCGGTGGCTGTGCATGGCCTTCTCCAGGGGTCGGGGACGGGACAGAAAACGCCATTGTTACCATCGGTACGTACACTGCACGCCGTTGGGACGGCCTCAGGATGTCACCTGAAGGCCCTCCCCCAATGCTCCGCCCCCAATGGGCCGACTTCCTAACAATGTGGATCACTTGTGGTCTGAGGTTTTGGCAACCTCACGTGGCGGCTGCGGACTGTGACCAGCGCCGCAACAGTCAGGGGGGGAGCCGTTCCGCTGGCCGGAGGGACTTCCGCGGGGGCTGGGGGGACTGGTGGGGGGTGGTCCAGGGGTGGAGAGGGGGGTCACAGGCAGGCACCATCTGGCAGGCCAGGTCCGCGCATGGCCGGCGCCATGTTTAATTTAGTAATAATCTTTATTGTCACAAGTAGGCTTACATTAACACTGCAATGAAGTTACTGTGAAAGGCCCCTAGTCACCACATTTCAGCATCTGTTCGGGTACACAGAGGGAGAATTCAGAATGTCCAAATTACCAACAGCACGGGCGGGATTCTCCGCCGGCGGGATTATCCATTTTGCCGACCCTCGGGGGTTTTCCGACAATGTGGGGCTGCCCCCCAATGGGAAACCCCATTGACCGGCCGGTGTAATGGAGAATCCTGCCGGCGGGTCAGGGCCAAAATGTGGCGCAGCAGGGCGGAGAATCCAGCCTCACACGTTTAAGGACTTGTGGGAGGAAACCGGAGCACCCGGAGAAAACCCACGCAGACACGGGGAGAACGTGCAAACTCCATACAGACAGTGATCCAAACTAGGAATCGAACCTGGAACCCTGGAGCTGTGAAGCAACAGTGCTACCCACTGCGCTACCGTTCTGCCCCATGTTGTACGGCGTGATTGCTGCAGGTCGCCACCGTGCGCATGCGCGGCCACGGACCCGGCAATTCTCCGTCCATATCTGCAGGTGAAGCAGGCGGCTTTACGTGGCGTGGCTGCGCGCCCCCCACCGGATGGAGCAACGGTGCGGGGGCGGCACCAACGTTTTGGTCGTAAGATAGAGACATGCTCCGGACATAGCCTCAATGTCGGAGAATCCAGCCCCTAGTCTCAGGAATGAACATAGTTAAGTTAAATAAGACACCCCTTATCGAAATTGGTCTTATTATTAACAGGGAAGACTGCAACCCTTGAGGCGCAGTTGTACAAAGGCCATTTTACCAACTTATATTGGGGAGGCCCTGAAGATTAAGGCTACGGCATCAGCATCAATGTCATATTAGCACCAGTTTGCCCAGTTGTCCTTAATTGTAGCAAAGAGACCAAGTCTCATGGGATGAGATTGGCTGAAACAAATCTAGCTAAATTGGCTGGAGATATTCAGCATCATGGACGGGGCTTTCCAGAAACTTCTGTGCAAGTAGCAGGAAGTCTTTCAAAGAGAACTAGGGTGCATAAAAGGGGTGAAGGCCAAAATTTACAAAAATCCGGATCCAACACCAACATTTTTTAGCCATGATGTGGAGATGCCGGCGTTGGACTGGGGTGAGCACAGTAAGAAGTCTTACAACACCAGGTTAAAGTCCAACAGGTTTGTTTCAAACACGAGCTTTCGGAGCACGGCTCCTTCTTCAGGTGAATGGAAAGGCTTGTTCCAGAAATGTTTATATAGACACAGTCAGAGATGCCCCGGAATGCGAGCACCTGCAGGCAATCAAATCATCAAAGATGCAGAGAGAGAGGTAACTCCAGGTTAAAGAGGTGTGAATTGTCCCAAGCCAGTTCAGTCGGTAGGCCTCTGCAAGTCCAGGCTTGTTGGTGGGGGCCGAATGTAATGCGACATGAATCCCAGATCCCGGTTGAGTCCGCATTCATGCGTGCGGAACTTAGCTATAAGTTTTTGCTCAGCAATTTTGCGTTGTCGCGTCTCCTGAAGGCCTCCTTGTAGAATGCTGACCCGGAGATCAGAGGCTGAATGTCCTTGACTGCTGAAGTGTTCCCCAACTGGAAGGGAACAGTCCTGCCTGTTGATAGTCGCACGATGCCCGTTTATTCGTTGTCGCAGTGTCTGCATGGTCTCGCCAATGTACCACGCTTCGGGACATCCTTTCCTGCAGCGTATGAGGTAGACTACATTGGTCGATGTAGAACACTGGCTTGGGACAATTCACACCTCTTTAACCTGGAGTTACCTCTCTCTCTGCATCTTTGATGATTTGATTGCCTGCAGGTGCTCGCATTCCGGGGCATCTCTGACTGTGTCTATATAAACATTTCTGGAACAAGCCTTTCCATTCACCTGAAGAAGGAGCCGTGCTCCGAAAGCTCGTGTTTGAAACAAACCTGTTGGACTTTAACCTGGTGTTGTAAGACTTCTTACTGTGCTCAACATTTTTTAGAGCCACCGGCTGCCTTATACCCTGCATTAAAACGTTGAAGTGGAATTGCAACATTTGGAAGACCTGGTGATAATTAGACCAGTACAGTTCTAGGAGTGGGCAGCATCAATAGTTCCAATGTTAAAGCCTGACTAAGATTAAAATATTGGCTAAGAGCCACATTTGGTGACCGGGGACTGTCAAAAAAATTGAGAGTGTAGTCAGCCGTTGCGGATATTGACAAACACAGCGGAATCTTCCACCTGCAGCTAAACTACACCCTTGGGAGTGGCCTGGCCACTCTTAGACGAGACTACACATTGATTTTGCTGTCCTTTTTATGGGAATGATGTTTTTAATCATTATGGATGCCCACTCAAAATGGTTGGATGTCAAACTCGTGTGTCCAACGACTTTGTCAGCCACTGTCAACAAGCTGTGACAAATTCTCGCAACTCATGGCATCCCAGGGTGATTTTTTCAGATAATGGCACCACTTTCAAGCTGAAAAGTTTCAGCTCTTTATCAAATCTAACGGTATCCACCACATAAACAACGGGCCCCTACCACACCTCTTCCAATGGGTTGGGGGGAAAGAGCAGTACAAACCTTTAAAGCCTCAGTGAGAAAGCAGTCCATCAGACCACTGCCATTCTACTTAACCAATTTTCTATTTTCCTATAACACAACCCCACATGTTGCCATTGGGATTACACCGGCCTAGTTGTTGATGGGTCAACGCCTCAGGACCCATCAAGACCTTGTTTTTCTCAAATTTGATTGGGTGGGTGAAAGCGAAGCAAGCCTCACAGAAGGAGTACCATGAGTCAGCTAAGGGAGACAGGTCGTTTGAGGTTGAGGACATAGTTTTCATCCAGAATTTCATAGGGGGTCCACCTTGGTACCTAGGAAAGTTATTGCAAGGACTTGTCCAGTGCCTTATGTTGTTGAGCTACAGTGCCACAAAGTGTGGAAACATGTAGTTCATATGAGAAGATGGGAAGCTGCCGCCCCACAGTGAGGCGTGTGGACCCAGTGTATCAGCCACAGAGTCAACTGTTGCAGAACCAAGAATTTCCTAAGGGGAATCTCGTGTGTTAGCAGAAGGAGCAGAGGAGGGTGCAGCATTGGCTCATCTTCGGAATCTGTAAATTTGCCTGCCGCTATTGTGTTTGCTCCAGAACTAGCCATGCCATTAGCTAAGCTGTTCCAGTGCAGCTACAATAGTGTCAAAGTGGAAAATTGTATAGGTATTCCTGTTCACAACAAACAGGACAGATCCATTCCTTTCAAATACCGCCCTGTCAGTCTATCATCAGCAAAATGATGGAAGGTGTCATTGACAGTGCTATTGAGCAACGCTTGCTCACCAATAACTTGTTCCCTGATGCTCAGTTTGAGTTCTGCCAAGAGCAGTCAGTTCTCGGCCTCATTGCAGCCTTGGACAAAACATGAATGAAAGAGCTGCATTCTAGAGATGAGGTGAGAGTGAGTGTCCTTGAAATCAAGGCAGCATTTGACTGAGTAAAACATCGAAGACCTTTAAACTTGACGTCAATGGAATTCGGGGAAAATCGCTCCATTTGCTGAAGCCATATCTTGCACAAAGGAAAATGGTTATGATTCTCAGCAGTCAATCAACTCAGCACCATGACATTAGCTGCTTCATTTAATTGATCTGCTTCCATCAGGAGATAACATATGCAACTATTCGCTAATGATTGCATTGTTCTCAGTTCAATTTGCAACTCTTCAGATAATGAAGCAGTCCATGCCCGCATGCATCAAGACCCGGACACCATTAATGAGTGGCAAGTAACATTTGCAGTATGTAAGTACCAGGTAGTGACCGCCTCCAACAAGAGAAAATCTAACTACCTTCCCTTAAGGGACGGCACGGTAACACAATGATTAGCACTGTTGCTTCACAGCGTCTGGGACCCAAGCTCGATTCCCGGCTTGGGTCACTGTCTGTGCAGAGCCTGCACGTTCTCCCCGTGTCTGTATGGGTTTCCTCCGGGCACTCCGGTTTCCTACCACAAGTCCCGAAAGACGTGCTTGTTAGCTGAATTGAACATTCTGAATTCTCTCTCAGTGTCACTGAACACTGTCCAGTGACTGGGGAATTTTCACAGTAACTTCATTGCAGTGTCAAAGTAAGCCTACTTGTGGCACTAATAAAGATTATTATTGATATTAAATAGCTTTACCCTTATCAAATTCCAACCATCAACATTCTGGGGAATCACTATTGACCAGAAACTTATTGGACCAGCAGCATAAATACAGAAACTACAGAGGCCAGCCAGAGGCTGGGAATTCTGCAGCAAGTAGCTCACCTCCTGTCTTCCCAAATTATTTTCACCATCTACAATTCACAAGTCAGGAATATAATGGAATAATCTCCACTCGCCTGGATGAGTGCAGTTCCAACCACATTCAAGCTCTTAACTATTCTTTAGTTCTATGTGCTGACTCTGGACTCACAGGTTTATGTTCTGGCTTTGTGCTAAACTCTCTGGCCCAACCCTGTACCAACCCTGTATTCCACTCTTATAGCTGTGAACTGGCCCACTCCGAACATTTTCTCCATTTTCTACCTCTTTTGCAGCCCGATCCTAACCCCTTTCTAAATTTTACAATTCTGCTAAATGCATTTTAAATATGAACACGAGTGTGAATAACATATACCATTTACGGGTGTTGTAGTTGCAAATTGTTCATCATGCACTTCCTTCTTATGGATTATATCTGCCTGATTTCTGAATATGTTATTGTGAGAATAGTGCCTTTTATTTAGATTTTGGTACTAGATAATGCGTGTGTCACAGGACAGGAATAAAACACTTCAGTTTGTTTCTCAAAATTCATGCAATGTTCTACTGCATAACTGCGTTGATATTGAAAAGTTTTGACACTTCTTTGCCGTATCTAATACTTGCACTTATGGCTTGTCTTTCCAATGCCAAAACATATCAAGGATAATGAAAACCATTGCAATTTTCATAAAGCCATCAATTTGAACATGACTTGGTCAAGACCTCTGCCGTGGATGAAATTCAATTTAACAAGTGTAGTAGAATGGCATTTGCATTTCAGAAACTTCTGATTTAACTGTCAGTAAATTGGCTCAACTGAGAAGTGGCGATTAGTAAATTTATTACACTGAACACCATTTGATGTGCCAGGAATCTGCAATCAATGTTTGTTGTGAAGTGTGACAGTGATTTCAACGTGAAGTAAATGTAACTTTATCAAAAATCCTTCTTCATTGGAGGTTGATAACCAATGAGATAATGAGCTCTGATTGAAGAGGGGAATATACTTGGTGGGCTCACCAACCACCTCCCCTGCCACCCCTCCTCATACCTCTTCACCCCCTCCGCCCCCATGTCCACTCACCCAGTAGTCACAGTATATGGAACTCTTGAGCCCTTTAATAATTCTGGGAAGACTTTGAGATGCTCAAATAAATTGTCAAAATAACCAGGCAGTCATTCAAAAACCACACCAGCCTCTAAGCTTTGCCAGAGAGTGGCCAAGGGTGATGTCCACAGTCCTCCACTCAAATTCAAATGAGGCCAGAGCTTCAAAATCATGGCAGCCTCTTCACCACCAGAATAAGCGGACAGTGCACTCCACTGATCAGCTGGCCAAAAGTCAAAATTAACCTTAAATATTCTTGTCAAAACAACTGTCATAAAATAAACAAGTTGTTTCTTATATCTTAATCGTCCCTTTGAGAGCAAAACTACCCTCTTGTGAATGAATTGTTGAAAAAGGTCGGAGGATTTTACAAACATCATGTTGGAAATAGAATTCCTCATTGATCATGCTGGGTGATTCAATTGGCTAATACTCTGTCTACTAGCCTAGATCTAAATCCAATTCAAGTATCCTTTTTCTAATTGCTCCTAAATGTAATGTGTTTGGAAAAACTCAACCCAGTTCCCAAAATACAAAGCTGTTCAGCTTTATCAATCAATAACACTAATTTGCAGATCCTATCCAGATGGTAGGTGCATAAAACGGGGAGAAAAATCACACTGGAATGATGAGAAAAGAGATTAATTTCTGATTTTCTACTCAAAGTATGTCCATTGCGATTAGTTCCAAGATATCTCCTTAAAAAGAGCTCCCTATGAACCCTATAGGTTGGGATTTGACACAGCGTCCCACCCATCAGCTGTAAAGTTGGGATCAAGTTTGCTTCTGCCAGCCTTGGAAGCCACAACTGTATTTTACATGGTTCAGGCATTAAGTTGCCTGAGGTCATGGCTTCTGTATTCTTGAGCTATGATGCCCAGTCCCTCTGTCCAGCATCTTTATTTCTAGTAGTGCCACTGGGAGTGTTGGCCACTAATGGGACTTCAGCAGGTCCCAGACCAGAAACATCACTGGAAGCCAGAGGGAAAAGTGAGTGTGGCTTGCCATAAAACGTCAGGCAGGCCTGGTGATGGAAGCAGGGGTGTGGGGGTGTTTTTCGGGAGTTTGTCTGGAGAGGATGGTTTTTGTCATTGGAACGAGTCCCCATTGGGGCACAGGATGGTTGGTCAACAAGAATCGACAGGCTGCCCTAGTATACCTGTCAGTCTCACTATGTGGCAAGAGCACCTCCCTTCCAACATTAACTAGAGACTTAAGAGCTTCAATTGGCCGAAGGATGGACAGGCCATCCACCACTTACCTCACTGCTGATAACCAAAGGTTAAAAGGCAATATGCCCCACCATCCTGGGCATAGAATTCCGGGCACAACATTTCTTTATATGTTCAATAACTGGGTTGGTAGGAACTGCATTGGGCTTATAGGTGTCAATTCTTTAGTTTGATTATCATTTTGTGGAACATGTTAATACCTTTATATAAATGCAATTTGTTCCATATGATTAAAATACATGCTTCGTTATGGGCAAACATCTCCTTCGCTAAAACCTGAAAGACATTTATTGCTACAAAGAGAATACAGAGAGCTCATCTGTCATAAATCTGAGAAAAAACATGCACAACACTGTCATCAGTTTGTTATTCCAAATGGTGATAGCAGACTACTGATCTCCAGATCCTAAAATTGTGGGGCTGGATTCTCCGATAATGGGGCTAAGTGCTGACGCCATCGTGAAAACCTTGGAGTATCACGACGACGTCATCGAGCCCTGAGCTGCAGCAATTCAAGGGCCCACAAGGGGCTAGCACAGGTGCAACGTGAAGCACCCGAGGGAGTGGCTGCCAATACGCGGGTTGCCTCATTGACGCGACGCCGCGGTTGCTGAAAAGCATTCTCCCCCCACTCACAGCCGTCGCAGGCAAAATGGCTGGCAAACGAGCAGCCCCGAGATTAGACACCGAATGGGACACCCGCCTGGATGCCGTGGAGGAGAGGAGGCTGGTTTTGTACTCCGGTCCGGGCCACAGAACAGCAGGCGCCATTGTCGGCGTGCCTGGGCGGAGGTGGCAGTTGCCATCAGCGCCATCGGGCTGGTAGCCAGGACCACAGACCAATGTCAGAAGAAGCTGCACGACCTCCTCAGGGCAGACAGGGTGAGTACCCAGCACCGTGCCCCTGGCACCACACACCCCACCCCCCACACACATGTGACCCCCCCACCCTCAGGGGGACAGTCCCACCCCCACTCTAACTCACATGGCTGCACCCACCCATGCCAGCTGCAATGGCGGGGTGCCCTGTGCACTGATGCCATCAGAGACCCAACACCTGGGCTGCAAGCATCGGACCTTCTAACATTGTTCCTGTTTGTGTCTTTCCCCACCCGCCAGGAGAAGTCCGCACATAACTGCCGGGAGCGGGAGAAGACCACCAGAACTGTGTCCCCTCACTGTGCCCGAGCAGAGGGCAATGGACATTGTTGGCGGACCGGAGGGGCGGGAGGTTGCCAATGCGGCCGGAGGCGCTACCAAGTGAGAACCCCCTGCCTGTATGAGGCCCTCCACAACATAAGTGTGCCCACCCCCTCCTCACCCCGCTCATCCCCCCCCTCACCCCACCCCGTCACCTCCTCCCTCACCCCACCCCCTCACCACCTCACGCCTCACCCCCATTCGTCTATCTTACCACACATGCTGTCTTGTGTCTTGCAGGAACAGCCGGCCATGGTCCCGCCCCCTCGCCCCCAGCCAGTGCAGGACGGTGCCCCGCAGAGACTCAATGCATCGACAGGGAGGGCAGCCGTAGCAGCAGACCTCCGCCCGAGACATGCCAGGAAACCACGGCCCAGGAAACCAACACGCAGAGGACAGAGACACAGCACACCACCAGGGGGACCACCATACAGGAGACAGGCACACAGCACACCACGACCCAGGGGTCCAGTACACAGGGAACCGACACACAGGAAACCAACACACAGGATACTGACACACAGCACAACACGACACAGGAGATCCTGGACTTCGGGTACAATGAGGACTTGGACTTTCCGTCACTGCTATCCCCCACACTCAAAGGCAGCCATGGTCCAGAGCCAGCTGCAGATTGCAGCAGTGCTCCGCATTATGGCCCATTCTCAGCAGGCCATGGCTGAGGGCATTGGCGCTATTGCCCTGGTGCTGCCGGTGTCGCAGGAATGGCCCACTCCCTGAGCTCCATGACCACTAACGTTCAGACCCTGGTTGATACCAGAGCGAGCCTCCAGGACTGGTAGCGCCAGGTGTTGGAGTGGGGGGGCCTCGGGGGATAGCTCCGCTCACATCCCCTTCCCATGGAGAAGCTCGGGGGCCATTGGACACGCCGAGGGTGGAGGAAGTGATGGGGCCCATGCCGGTGATTCCTGCAGGGAAAGCACTGGAACACCGCAGCACATCGGACTCCCCCCCCGCCCCTCCCTCCTGTTCCTGCTGCAGCTGGCAGGCAGCGGGCAGAACAGGGTGGTGCCACCCCAGCCGGGACTCCCGAAGAGCAGCCTGGCCCACCCAGGCCAGGGTGCCCCAGGAAACGTGTACCAACAGGGACTCTCGTCACAGGGCAGGGGTCCCAACAGTCCACCTCCACCCCTGCTGTACCGTCTGGGGAACCACATAGGCGTTATGATAGGGCCCATAAGGTCAGAAAGATAGACACCCTTTAAGTTGGCATGGGTGCAGGGCTCAGTTTACTTATAGGAGCGAGGGCACAGACTGTATATACCTGTGCACATTAACACATGTTATCACCGATGAAAGCTGCTTCTGTGCTCTGTCCGGTGGGTGCGGGGGTTGGGCGGTAAGTGATGACAACTGTGGTGGGTGAGGGGTGGTGGCAAAGTGAGGCCCAGTGGGTGTGCCATGCAGCCCCCCACTCCCACCCCCTCCGGATGTTCCCATCACCCCGTCCCCAACAGGGACATGTGATAGACTGGCGAGCTCACATGCAGGGATCACCCAGGTGGGACAATGTGGAGCACGGAGCTCATTGCAGAACGGGCTGTCACCATCCTCCATCCCATGGACCAGACCAGCTGTCACTGGCAACCCAGTGCCCCCCCCAGCTCATTGTGCCGCAGGTCTATATATAATGGAGGGGTGGTGTGCATGCAAGTGGTTCGGTGGTGGGGGAGGTGAGTTTGTTCGGTGTTGTGGGAGGTGAGGGTGGTCGGTGGTGAGGGGGTGCAGCAACGTGATGTCCGTGCCTCTACCCATCAAATCTCTCTCCCCCCCCCCCACCCCAAGTTGGTGAAACGTGCGTCAATCAAAGTGTCTTATGCTCGCTGCCAAGCGTCCCGTGCTCACTGCCCCTGTCGGTTGTGCAGCGCATCCTCCCATGCGTGCCCAGCCCCCACATCCCGCCCATTATCCCTCTCCCCCTCAGCCTCCTCGTCCGATGAGGCGGGCCCTTGCCCCTCATCCTCCTGCAGCACATCGCCCCTCTGCTGCGCGATGTTGTGGAGGACGCAGTGGACCACAACGATGTGGCCGGCCCTCCTTGCCTCATACTGGAGTGCCCCTCCAGAACAGTCCGGGCACCTGGAGCACATCTTCAGCACCCCAAAGCACCTCTCCACCACACCTCTGGGTCGTACAAGTGGCGGATCTCCATTTCGCTCTGTGGCCTCCGTGTATGTCATCAGCCAAAACCACAACAGGTAACCCCTGTCGCCCAGAAACCAGCCCCACAGCGGGGTGGGGGTGCCCCTCAAACATGCCGGGAATGAATGATTGCGCCAAGATGAACGAGTCATGCACACTGCTGGGATAACAGGCGCAACGTGCAGGATCTTTATCTGGTGGTCACAGACCACCTGAACATTCATGGAATGGTCACCTGATGTACCATCAATCTGACACGAGTCGTAGAGAGAATTCAAATATTAGGCTTCAATAAGCTAGATGTGAGCCCTGCAGTGGTCGTACAAGGAAAGGGCGACTGCCGCATGGTACGAGCTTTTATAGCCATCCTCTCGGCCAATCGGCGGGGAGTCACATGACTAGCCACAGCCAATTGGCAGAGAGGCACATGACTTGCCTGGGCCAATGGGCAGCGGGACTGCTGTACCAATGGCAGCCTGGTTCTAAGGTAATGTGATCTCCCTAGCCATTCCTGTTCGTGAACAATGGCCTCTCACCCGCCGGTGCCCGTAGAGCGACATGCTCCCCATTGATGACCCCCTGGACCTGGGGAATACTGGTGATGGCAGCGAACCCCGCTGCCTGCGCATCCTGGTGGGCGCGGTCCACAAGAAACTGTATGTACCGGTCCGCCAGGGCATGCAGGGCATCAGTGAGGACACGGCTGCATCTGTGCACCAATGCCTGTGAGGTCCCCACTCGGCAACTGGAACAGCCCCAGTGCGTAGATGTTGAAGGCGACCGTCACCTTGACGGCCGCCGGTAACGGGTGTCCTCCCCCTGTCCCAAGTATGCCAAAATGTGGCAGATATGAATGACGGTTTCCCGGCTCATCCGCAGCCAGATCCTACATGCCCGGTCCAGGAGTTCCTGAAAGGACATGTGGCGCCTGTACACACGGGGCCTCATCAGGCGCCTTCGTGGCAGCACCACAACCTCCTCCTCCTCCTCCTCCCCCTCGTCCCGTTCCTCCTCGGCCTGTCGAGCGAGCGGCCCTCAAGCCTGAGAGGCTGGCACGTGCCCCTTCGCAGCCCGCACCTCTGCTGCGGCCTTCCTAGCCTCTCTGAGCCACAAGTGCTCACGCTGCACAGGGCTGCATGCAGGGTGGGGGCGCCCGCCACGGCGGCCAGCATCGCTGGGTGGTGCCCAACCATTATGATCTGCAGGGGTGAGGGACTCAATGTTACCATGGCACATACACCCGTGCACAGCCAGCTACCATGGTTGGCATCGCGCACCCCGGCCACGCATGTCCCCCACCCTCGTCCTGTCAGTGCCCCCGCTCCTGGCGCCCGAGCCCACTGCCAGGGCCAGCCGACTGATGGCACTGCCCTCACTGGGGGCTGTCGTCAGTGTAGCCCTGGGTGGTCCCCTGGTGGGTGTCGCCGGTTGGGTGGAGTGGCCGGGGAATGGGTCGGCACCCACCCATACGACTGATAACCCGGCGTTCACCCAGGGGCCGGGGTGGGTGGCCAATAAGATGACTGCCGTAATGGTGCCCGTTGCGTGAGCGCCGCCCTGTCATGTCGGGGGCTCCCCAATTGCTCGGCATGTTCCCCCCCGTTCCCCTTCCCTCCCCGCAGAAACCTTGACCGGTGTCCGTTACGGGAGCCCGCAGTTCCCCCACGCCAACTCCTACCCCTTCCCGTCGTCCCATCAGCCAGCACGCCAGCTTTACGATTTTTTATACGTGGTTAGAACCATGCTGTCGGGACTTCAGCCCATCCAGGTTGCAGAATCGCTCAGGCCCCGGAGAATTGGTCGTCGAGTCAGATAATGCAATTCTCCGGGCCGCGCGGTGGGCACCGCGATTCCGTTGTGTTGGGGGGTCCGGAGAATCGGGAACCAGCGGCAAAACAGCGTCAAAGCTGATTTCGGCATCAGAGCCTATTCTCTGGTCGATCGCGTTTCACGATTTTGGCGTGGAGTTGCGGAGAATCCAGCCTGTGAAGTCGAAGTCAGGTTGGATCTGAAGTCACCCAGGCATTGAGCAGTTTAAAAATTCAGTGAATAAATTAATAATATTGAGACTGATTTCTCCAAATTCATGATCACTCAGCCAGGAACACAAGATCGAAACATTGTCAATAATTTATTGAAACATGAGTTGAATTTCTCATTGCTCCAAGCTTGCTTTCTGGAAAAGATCAAACAAAGGTAGATGGTATCACATTTAAATGGAGATCAGTGTAGCTTCCTTGGTCTTTCTGGCAGGCTCAGCAGTGAAGACACAAAGCTGAAGGTAAGGCAAGGAGAAAACAGCAAATACGGTTGTATAATTAAGAAAACCAGAGGCTTCAGAAGCAGGTTACGGTAGGTTGTGACAAGGTCAAGAAGTGAAAAGTTGGAAGGAGAAGAGAACTGATCTGAGCTTTAATTCATAGAATTTACAGTGCAGAAGGAGGCCATTCGGCCCATCGAGCCTGCACCAGCCCTTGGAAAGGGCACCCTACTTAAGCTCACTCCTCCACCCTATCCCCGTAACCCAGTAACCCCATCTCACCTGGAGCTGTGAAGCAATTATGCTAACCATTATGCTACCGTGCTGCCCTTTAATGTTCTGACTGGTTTACAGCAAGGGAGTCTGGCAGGTCAGGGGATTAAAGGAACCCTGCAAGGGTTTGAATGGGAGCATTGCAGAAGTGTCAGAACTGAGACAACATTGGTGCAAGGGAGGGTCAATGTGCAAATGCTACATCAGGCTTTTTGCTGGATATCATGCCATGTCTGTGAGGAATATCCCTCAGGGATATTCAGGTTCATGCCAAGAGGAAGCATGAACCACAAAGAACTACAGAGAACAAGCAGACGTGGTTAGAAGTAGCACACAAGATCAGCAACAGGAGTATGGGCCGTGCTCTCAGATACAGTACCAGAGGAGGTTTGATTACTTGATCAGGGCAAGAAAGATAATGGCACAAACAAGTACAAAACATCTCTCTCTGCCTTCCAAACCTTCTCCTGCATATATCAGATGCGCCCATCCCCCTCTGCCTGGAGACCTTCTCATAGCACCATCTGACCAGCCATCCACTTATACTTGTTCTCATCTGATTGCAGTGTAACACCTATCTCTCACAGTGACCTTCCACAAATGTTCTCCTTCCATTTCCTCAAAACATTCCACAGCTCACATTCCTCTTTCTCTCCTTACAGCAGAAGAGGGCACAAAACTGCAGAGAAAGACAGAGAACCAAAGGTGTGACCTTCCAGTGATAGATACTCTGACAACATTGAAGGAGGTAGTGTTGGAAATAAACCCAGGTTTCTGCATACCTGACCATTGGAGATGGAAAATGGGGACCTCTTCAGCTACCTGATGACAAATTTGTTAAAACATCCTCAATATTTTGATGTTAGGCCGTGAACTGTGGTGATAGAAGTAGTGTTTAAGGTTGATCTGCCTTGTGAGGTCTGATTGCATGGATTGATACTGGTATGAGTTCACAACATGCTATTAGACCAGCAAGCACTGGGCCTTTAGTTTCCATCATGTAAAACCTCTGTGACACCCAGGGCGATTGATTGTACTTACGCTCCATAACATGGAACCTACACATAAAATTAATGAACTATTGTACGCTGAAAGTTTCACAGCAATAGATTTCACCATGGCCTTCCACGTCTATGGATCCAATTCAGAATTCACAGAGATAGTATGTTGGCACTTGCCCCTATTTCAATCTTGACCAGTAACAAATAATTATCAACTTTCTTGGGGCAGAACATTCGAATAGTGGCAAACACTTTTCATGTGATGGCATCTACATTTTCCACAAGATGGACAATGTGAAATATGTGTTCACCACTCTTTGTCTTGTTGCACACAACATTGTCATTTACTGGTTTGCCAAACACTTTGTGTTTATGTTTCAGACAGGGTAACGCATAGTCATTCTTATTGCTTGAAGGTACCCATTGTGCACGCTCTGTTTGGATCAATGCAAGGCATTTATACTGCATAAGCATTTGCTCTGGTGCACTTCTGCTGCCAATGGCACTTTCTCCCATAACACTTGCAGAATTAATGAAAAGCTGGACATTTCCTTGGTGCATGCAGACGGCCACATGTCTTATTAAGTTTCAGTGTTCTGGTGAGTTCATCAACAACTGACCTGCGAGGATCACTTCATATTTACATCTATTCTTGAGTGATGTATTGACACTATGGGCAACATACTCTGTTTGGGAAACTATGGGCAGGATTCTCTGTTGCTCAACCCTATATCGTAATCGGCAATCGGGCGGAGAATCGGCTCCAATGCCCAAATCGGGGCCGGCGCTGGTTTGAAGACAGTCAGCCATGCTCCGCCCCCTCCGAAATGGCATCATCGCATCATGCTTTTTACAGTGAAGTTGGCGCATCATCGCAGACCCTCCCGCGATGCTCCATCCCCAATGGACCAAGTTTCCGACCTCGTGGGACACATATGGTCTCAGTCGTCGGTAACCCAGCGTGGTGGCTGTGGATTGTGTCCAGCGGCGCTGCTCTCAGCCGGGATCCGTGCCGGAGGCCGGGGGGGAGGCTTCTGCGAGGGCTGACGGGACTGGTGGGGGGTGGCCAGGGTGTGGCCTGTGGCGTCGCAGATGATGGGTCAGGTCCACGCATGGCCGGCGCCATGTTGTATGGCGCAACCGCTGCAAGTCGTCGCCATGCACATGCATGGCCAGGTACCTGACCATTCTCTGACCGTTTTCGGCATGGGAGCCGGGTGTTTCACCCGACATCGCTGAAAGCCCCTCACCGGTCATGGAACGGGTGAGAAGCCGGCTCCGATTTTTTCTCGTAAAACGCCCCCAAATTCACCATTCGAGCCGGCACTTAGCCACTGAAGCAAAGAATCCAGCCCTATTGTGGTGGTATGACTAGGAGGTTTACGGTACCTATCTGCCATTGGTGCAGAGCACTCGCTGCCCATTGGCTCAGGTCGCTCATGTGCCTCTCTGCTGATTGGTTGAGGCTAGTCATGTGACTGCTCACCCATTGGCCGAGAGGCAAGTAGACCCGCCTGCGAGGCGGGGTATAAGAACCCGTAGGACCCGGCAGTCGGCATTTCCCTGTAAGTCGGCTGCCGGGCACACAACTAGTTGATTAAAGCCTGATATATGGAACTTCTTCACGACTCGAGTCCAATTGATCTTCTGCCAGAGGGGAATTGCAACCGATTTGTGATCCCCCTGAGAGTGCAAATCGGTGAGGAATTCCATATCCCATGCCGAACAAATTTATGCTTGGCGAGGAATACGAGGGATTACCAAGGGAATCTCATTTTCGGGTCACCATTCGAGCGGGCGGCTCTCTAGCGAAGCCCCTCTTGAGTGTATGAAATGTACTTTCTGCTCTTTGATGTGGTCAATGTTTGTAAACACTGGGATTTTATGAAGGGAGATGAATGAATCAGGCTGCCAGGTTTGTGGAAGCTATCAATCACAGCCCACTTCTCGAAAGTTATGAATGGCTTGCTGTTAATGGATGTGAGGGCTTAAAACACAGATCACAGCTGTTCACCTTTGAGGGATGGACATGTGGAGCCTCCAGGTAAGTGGTACAACTGTACCTTTTTGCATTGCCCCTGTCTAGGCTGCTCGCTAGCTTCCAGACAAGGTATCTTTTCTGGGGGAGGGTTTATGGGGAGAGTCCCTTTAATAAGGGGTCCCTACGGGGGATCCTACAGTCAGGAGGTCTGGGGAGATCGCCCTATTAAGAGGGTTCCTGGGGTGGAGGGAGTCTCCTTATTAAGGGTGTCCCTGGGGAGTTAGTCTCCCTATTAAAGGGGTCTCTGTAGGGGGGTAGCCTGGGGGTGGGACGGGTCTGGTAGAGGATCGGTGGGCTGGCAATGCATTGTGGGTGGGGAAAGTTGGCCCTTGGAAGGTTCCCCTAAGGAGTTACCCCTGACGCCTGATTCTCCGTCCCGTCGGGAAATGCACTTTGGTATATTTTCTGAAATACTTCCATCGGAGTGAATGCAGTCATCAACTCAACATTTCTGTTTGCGAGCTCTGCATTTGAAAAATCTTTTAACCGCATCTGCTAATGGAGTGGGCTATGGATTCTGTTGGCTTTTGTCAAAATGACATGAACTCTAGTCAACGAATACTTCATCTGACTCTAAACCCATCCATCTTCCAAAGTAGTCCATCTGTGGCATCTTCCATCAGCGAGATACTCCGCTTCACTGGCAGACCACCCACACCCGTGGGTTTTCCAACGTGAAAACCCATTGGCAGGCTGCTGGAACGGAAGATCCCCCACTGGCAGGGGTGCACCGCACCAGAAAGCGGGGCTGGTGGGACAGAGAAGCCTGCCCTATATCTCTTGGGGATCCTTTAGCGAAAGCCTGTCCAGTTGTTCAGCAGCTCCCAAAGCCGCCCACTATGATCGTAACTTTCTCTGGCCTGGCGCAGCAAGGTGGCACAGTGATTAGCATTGCTACTTCACGGCGTCGAGGTCTCAGGTTCAATGCCGGCTCTGGGTAACTGTATGTGTGGGGTTTGAACATTCTCTCCGTGAACATTCTCCCGCATGGGTTTCGCCCCCACAACCCAAAGATGTGCAGGTTAGGTGGATTAGCCACGCTAAATTGCCCCTTAATTGGAAAAAACATGAATTGCATACTCTAAATTGATTTCAAAAAACTTTCTCTTGCCTGATTTTTATGATGGTTTTTATGTTTTTTTCTATCTGCCTCTCCCTCACTATCGATCTGGTCCACATCCTGGTCACTTGCCTTTCTCAACTGAGCTAACCCACTGCTGGTTGTTTCGACATCTTGGCCGGAATTCTCCATCCGTTGCAATTTACTTTTCCCCTGTCCCCGGGTTTCCCAGCGGCATAGGGTGGTTTTAGCGGGAAATCTCATTGACAGCGCTGGAAAGAGAAAATCCCGCTTCCAGCAAACGGCACACCACTGAGAAACACATGGCTGGGGACCAGAGAATCCAGCCCGTTATCCCATTCATGGAACTGACAGGCTGTGCTCTGCAATCTCACCTCAAGAAACCCGTCTGCTGACCAGCTCTTTATTTTGGCACAAATTTGGTGCTACGTCTTCAAAGCTTTTCTTTTTAGTCAGCATGCTGCGTTTTCAAAACGCTCTAATGCTGTAAATTTGTTATGGTCTGGACAAACGCTAAGGTTCTTCTCACATTATGTAGCATAATCTAAGGCTGTTCGCCATGTCGTACCTGTACTAAATCTTGCTGCTACCAGTCTTTCCACTGCTGATCACCATGTTCTGTTATTATAATGATATACCATATTCGGCTTATTCTGCAAAGAAGGATGAAGGGATTGATTAAGAGGGGGAAAGTACAGTACGAAAGGAAGCTTGCAGGGAAAATAAAGACTGACACTAAGAGATTCTACAGATATGTGAAGAGAAAGAGATTGGTAAAGTGAAATGTAGGCCCCATACAGACAGAAACAGGGGAATGCATAATAAGGGACAAAGAAATGGCTGAGCAATTAAATACATACTTTGGTTCTGTCTTCACAAATGAGGACACAAATCAAATCCCAGAAATGTTGGAGAATGAAAGGTTTAGTGAGAAGGAGGAACTGAGTGAAATCAACATTAGTAGAGAAATGGTGCTGGGAAAACTGGTGGGATTCAAGGTGTACAAATCCCCAGGGCCTGAGAATCTGCATCCCAGAGTGCTTAAGAAGGTGGCTCTGGAAATAGTGGCTGCATTGGTGGTCATCTTCTGGGATTCTATAGACTCTGGAACTGTCCATACAGATTGGAGGGTAGCTCATGTCACTCCAATATTCAAAAAGGGAGGTAGAGAGAAAGCAGGGAATTATAGACCAGTAGTGGGGTCTATCGGTAGTGGGGAAAATGCTTGAATCCATTACCAAGGATTTTCTAGTGGAACATTTAGAAAGCAGTGGCAGGATTAGTCAGAGTCACCATGGATGTATGAAGGGAAAATCATGCTTGACAAATCTGTTGGAATTCTGTCGCCAAGGGGGAGCCAGTCGATGTGATATATTTGGACTTTCAGAAGGCGTTTGACAAAGTCCCACATAAGAGATTATTGTGAAAAATTAAAGCACATGAGATTGGGGGCAATGTAGTGAGGTGGATAGAAAACTGGTTGGCAGAGAGGAAACAAAGAGCAGGGATTAATGGGTCCTTTTCAAATTGGCAAGCAGTAACCAGTGGGGTACCACAGGGATCGGTGCTGGGACCCCAGCTATTCACAATATATATTCATGATTTGGATGAGGGAACAAAATGTAATATCTCAAAGTTTGCAGATGATACCAAATTAGGTGGGAGGGTGAATTGTGACGAGGATGCAAGGATCCTACAGCAAGATCTGGGCAGGTTGGGCGAGTGGGCAAACCAATAGCAGATGCAGTATAATTTGGATAAGTATGAGGTTATTCATTTTGGAAGCAAAAACAGGAAGGCAGATTACTACCTGAATGGTTGTAAATTGGGAGAGGAGAGTGTGCAGCGGGACCTGGGTGTCCTTGTGCACCATTCGCTGAAGGTAAGCATGCAGGTGCAGCAGGCATTAAAGAAAGCTAATGGTGTGTTGGCCTTCATTGCGAGAGGTTTTGAGTATAGAAGTAGGGATGTGTTGCTGCAATTGTACAGTGCCTTGGTGAGGCCACACTTGGAGTATTGTGTGCAGTTTTGGTCTCCTTCTCTGAGGAAGGATGTTCTTGCTCTCGAATGAGTCCAGCGAAGGTTTACCAGACTGATTCCAGGGACGACGGGACTGTCGTATGAGGAGAGATTGACTAGGTTGGGATTGTTCTCGCTAGAGTTCAGAAAAATGAGGGGGAATCTCATAGAGACTTATAAAATTCTAACAGGACTAGACAGGGTAGATGCAGGGAAGATGTTACCAATGACAGGTGTGTCCAAAACCAGGGTCACAGCCTGAGGATTCAGGATAAACCATTTCGGACAGAAATAAGGAGACACTTCTTCACACAAAGAGTGGTGAGCCTGTGGAATTCATTACCACAGGAAGTAGTTGATGCTAAAACTTTGAATATATTCAAGAGGCGGCTGGATATAGCACTTGGAGAGAATGGGATCAAAGGCTATGGGGAGAAAGCAGAATTAGGCAATTGAGTTGGATGATCAGCCATGATCGTGATGAATGACGGAGCAGGCTCGAAGGGCCAAAAGGCCTCCTCCTGCTCCTATCTTCTATGTATGTATCTATGTATGAATGAGATGCAATACAAGTAAGTTAGGAGTGAGTCCTAAGTGTTAAGTGCAATACCGGGTAAGTAAAAGGGGTGTGGTGCATTTGAGCAGTGTGAGATCTGGGTGTCTGATTGGTACAGTAAGAAGCCCACCCCAGTCCAACGCCGGTATCTCCACATCATGTGTGATGGGTGTAAGATGTGAGCATCCATGCCAGAAAATTGGGGTGATTGAATTTCATGCCCTTGATCATTTTTGTAGTGGTATTAATGGAAGCATTAAATTAACCTTAATCACGTATACTTGCATGAATGGAGCATTCATGAAAGGTTCAATCTGACATCATAGAATAATAGAATCCCTACAATGCAGAATGAGGCCATTTCGCCTATCAGGTCTGCACCGAACCTGCGAAAGACCACCCTACCTAGGCCCAATCCCTCACCCTTTCCCTGTAACCCCACCTAACCTTTTGGACACTTAGGGGCAATTTAGCATGGCCAATCCACCTACTTGTACATCTTTGGACTGTGGGAGGAAACCGGAGCACCCAGAGGAAACCCACGCAGACACAGGGAGAAAGTGCAAACTCCACACAGACCGTCACCCGAGGTCAGAATCAAGCCCGGGTCCTTGGCGGTGTGAGGCAGCAGTGCTAACCACCATGCCATCGTGCCGCCCAACTTGAACGGTTGCAAGGATGGAGGGAGGATTAAAAATTAAAAGATAGTAGACAAAGACTGATGGCATCAATTTAATACTGACAACAATGTAAATAAAAAATGTCAATTAATTTCCCTAAATTTAAAGTAAGGTGATGAGTAAGTATGCAATCAGGTCAAAGGAAGGATTTATATTTGAATTTATGTTCTAGCATTCAAACCTTACTTAGAGGAAATGGAAACCTGAAACCTGAATTATTTTTGTATTCGAGGGACACATGGAGTGAACGGTCTACTAGCTTTCACTATGAGTTGCTGCAAGTCTGCAGATTTTGATTACCTTGACCTTGGTTGGGCATTAGCTTTCTACAATCTTGTAAAAAATCTTTTATTTATTTCCAAGATAGTGAAAACTGCAATTGCAAAGGTTTTGTTAATCAAAGTGAAATCGCGCAACAATTTTAGAACATACTGTGCTGTAAATATATCCTGTTTAACTTCAAATAATGAACTCTCTTTGAGGTGCTTCTGATTTTTGTCTGTTTATTCCTACAGTGTGTTTATTATTATAAAAATTGATTCTCACCAGTTTTTTTCACAGCTCCTATTTATTCCACAGGTTAAAAGCAGTGGGAGCATGTTTTTATATTTCCATTTCTTTGACTTAACTGAAGTTGCAGGAGCTTTTGTGGGGAAGAAAGACTTTTATTAGGAATATTTTTCAGGAATAGTGCCATTAAGCTAAGTGAATGCAAACCAGCAAAGGCCACACATTTTCAATGTGAAGGGTTTCTATTATGCATTTATTTGATCATTTCAAGCTACACATTAAAATTGGTGATTGAATTAATTCAATTTCCAGTTAATAGTAACATTAGAAATTAACCTGTTCAGTCACCATTGTTATTCAGAGAGTGAGACCCAGAGGTAAATTCTTGTTCCAAGGTTTGGACCCCAATATTGGATGAATTCTGGGGTCCCGACCTCACATTATCTGATGGCAAAGTAATTTTTGAAAAGCAAGTAAATTGTAGGCCAGAGTGTGTGCTCACCATTGAATTAATAATGGAGGATTTCTAATGAAATCTGGAGGGCTAATAGAAGACCTCCAACACTGAGGCAACCCCCATTATCAGTGGTGGGAGCTGGAAATGTAGGGGGAAGAACAAGAATGTGTCTCAAGATGGAGCCTCCTCAAAATTTTGATAACTTTTTTAAAAGTACCCCTAGCACAGCACAGACCAGATTGTGGTGGGGCAACTCTTCCACTCAACGGCCAGAACCACAATAGCTATGGGGGCGGGTTATGGAGGCAGGGAATGGGCAGATGGGGAGGATGCAGGGGAGGGGCCTAGTTGGATGGAGCACAAACCCACCTCCTCGCTCTCCATTTCTGCTGTCAGGAGACCGCCTCCATTCCTCGGCTGCCTTTTGGTTTCAGTGGGGGAGCCCATATGCTGACTGGGAAATTCCAGTGTGTGTCTGTTGAGCAGACTTACAGGCCATTTAATTGGCCGAATAGGCTGCCCACCACTCGTAGGTGTGTTGTTCCTCGTGTCTTAATAAAGCTCGCAGTCTCAAATGTGGAGAAGATGCTTTATTGTGAGTTCGTTCATTCTTCAGAGCTCTACGTACGGCTACCTTCAGTGCTATCCTAGCTGCTGTGTGTCCAGCTATTAGCTCTGCCTGCTGTGTAGTGTTTCTCACTTCCTGTCCTGATCTATTTATATGGCTCTCCCGTGCTCCCTCTAGTGGTCGCTCAGTTGTGTTGCATCTGGTTAACTTGTGATCACCACATCCCCCTTTTTCTCTTAACATATTTTCTGAACATCGTTAAAGAAAATTGTACATCCTGTCCCAGTGTATTTATAGCTCTCCCGCTCGTGTTTGCTCTGTTGTTTTGTATCTAGTCAATCTACGATCACCACATCCCCCTTTTTCTCATTACATAGTTTCTGTACATCATTAAAGAAAATTATACAAAACAGTAACTTATGATATGCGTATCTATACAAGTGATGATGCTATTGCCTTAGTTAACAAAGCCAATGTATTTATATGTCCAATCTTAATAAAAACATTTATGAGTCCAAACTTGATGAATTTGTTCAGAGCTTTTTTTTTTTTTTTGTTGTTGATGACGTGGTGATATTGATATTGCAAGTCCGCTGTGAATGTTGTTGGTGTTCCTTGTTATCTTAAGTACCCAATGCGTCATCCCGAGGTGTCTGCATGGTCACATCACTGATGTTGACTGGCATGGACTTTTTTTTTCTGTGCTTGTGGTGTTGATTTATTGTCTCATCCGCCTTGGATGCTGGTGTGCTTGCTCGTTCTGGAGCAGACGTGTGTTTATGCGATTCGTCGTCATCCCATGACATGTTTGTAGTCTTGTCATCGTTTTGCCATGCGCTGTGGCATTGTCCGTCATGTGCCAAGTAGTGCCATTGTGTACAAGTCGTTGTTTCATTGCTGTTGTTTCTGTCGTTCTTGTTTTTGTTGTTTTCGTTGCCGTACTTGTCGCTGTTTTTGTCGTTTCCGTCTTTGGTGTTGGCACTGTCGTTGTTCCTGACTTTGTTGTTCTCGTTGCCGGTCTTGGTGCTGTTTTTGTCGTTTCTGTCTTTGGTGTTGTCGCTATCTTTGTTCCTGACTTTGTTGTGTTTGTTGCCATTCTTGTGTTTCTGTCCCTGTCGTTGTCGCTATCTTTGTGCCTGACGTTGTTGTTTGTCTTGTTGCGCTTCATGTTGCTTTTATTCTTGCTGTTGTCGTTCTCGTTTCTGCTGTGCTTCCTGCTATTGTTGTTGGTCTTGTCGCGCTTCATGTTGTTTTTGTTCTTGCTGTGTTTCTTTTGACTTTTGTTTTTCTTGTTATACTCTATGAGTGTCCCGAGTGGATAATTTGAGTCATTGAGCATTCCGTCTCGCGAGTGGTGCGAATGATCTGATGTTGCATCGGTGCAGGTGACATCAATCAGTTGTGGAGAATTGGATTCCGCATCTTTGCTTTCTTGGTGCTCGTCTTCTCGCGAGTGGTGCGAATGATCTGATGTTGCATCGGTGCAGGTGACATCAATCAGTTGTGGAGAATTGGATTCCGCATCTTTGCTTTCTTGGTGCTCGTCTTCCGGAGTCAAAGTCTTCTTGATTACATTTGACGCGGTGTCTGTGGACTCTCGGCGCTCCTCTTCTGGAGTCCAAATCTGCATGATTTCAGTTGACGTGGTTTCTCTAGACTCTTGGTGCTCCGCTTCTGGAGTTAAAATCTTCATGATTTCTGTTGATGTTATCTCACTGGACTCCAGGTGCTCCTCTTCTGGAGTCAAAATTTGCATGGTTTCTTTTTGTTTGATGTCTCTGGACTCCAGGTGCTCCTCTTCTGGAGTCAGAATCTGCATGGTTTCTTTCGGCATTGTCTCTGTGGACTCCAGGTGCTCCTCTTCTGGAGTCAAAATCTGCATGTTTTCTTTTGGCGTTGTCTCTCTGGGCTCCAGGTGCTCCTCTTCTGGAGTCAAAATCTGCATGTTTTCTTTCGGCATCGTCTCTCTGGACTGTTGGGTGGCCCGACTCTGTGCCTCTGTACAGACAAGCTGAGAACTGTCAGTCTCACTGTGATCCTGTACGTCGAGTGCGAGCACCTTGTCACTGTTTTCGCTCTGTGCTTCGGTACAGACAAGCTGAGAACTGTCAGTCTCACTGTGATCCTGTACGTCGAGTGCGAGCACCTTGTCACTGTTTTCGCTCTGTGCTTCAGTACAGACAAGCTGAGAACTGTCAGTCTCACTGTGATCCTGTACGTTGAGTGTGATCACCTTGTCACTGTCTTCGCATGCAGTGGGCAGAGGTGCATTGTCTTCTTCTTGTTCCTGTGAGTGTGTTGGACTTTCATAGTCCGCTCTTTCTTCTTGTTCCTGTGAGCGTGTTGGACTTTCATAGTCTGCTCTTTCTTCTTGTTCCTGTGAGCGTGTTGGACTTTCATAGTCTGCTTTTTCTTCTTGTTCCTGTGAGCGTGTTGGACTTTCATAGTCTGCTTGCGGTTGCTCAGGTACAGCGGGTTTACCTTCATGGTCTTGTTCATGCTTGGTGTCCGCCCGGGAGTGTTTGCTTGCATCCCTGTTGGCGTCTTTCATCACTCGCACTGTGGAGCCTGTCATCGCTCGCTCCGTGGAGTCTTCCTGTGCTCTCTGTGTGGCGTCGTCTTCGTCTTGGGTATTGCTGTCATCCAATGTATCGACGAGCTGCCATGGCACCATGGTGTTGGATTCATCCACCATGAGTAGATTCGTGTTGAGCTTTGCAACGGTGTCGCTGATGCTGTGATCAGCATGTCCAAATAACTCCTCCATGTCTGAGTAGTATTCTTTGAAAGCCATTTCATCTTGGTTGGCTTCTTCTACCACGAGTTGGTTCGTGTTGAACTTTGCGACCGTGTCGCCGATGCTGTGATTAGCATATCCGACTGACTCAGCTATGTCTGAGTAGTATTCTTCGAAAACCAAAGCATTTTGGTTGGATTCATCTACCACGAGTTGGTTCGTGTTGTACTTTGCGACCGTGTCGCTGATGCTGTGATAAGCATATCCGACTGACTCAGCTATGTCTGAGTAGTATTCTTCGAAAACCAAAGCATTTTGGTTGGATTCATCTACCACGAGTTGGTTCGTGTTGTACTTTGCGACCGTGTCGCTGATGCTGTGATAAGCATATCCGACTGACCCAGTCAGGTCTGAGAGGTAATCGTCGAAAAACAAATCATCTTTTGTTGTTTCGGAATTCTTTTTGTTCGCTTCACTGTGTGTGGTGAAGGCAGCTTTTTCCAAGGTTTTGTGCAAGTTGTTTTTCACTGTTGGTTTAAGTTCAGGCGTTTTTCTGTGTTCTGAGGCAAGAAAATTTGGTTTTACCACTTTAAGTGTCTTGTTTTCAATTTTCGGGCATTTCCCTTTTAAGTGGGCGTGGTCAGGATTCTCAGACGTCATGACGTCACGCGTAGGAACGACTTGCACATGCGCAAATCGGCTTTCTTTCCTTGTGCGGTTCGGTGTCCATTGCGCATGCGCGGCTTGCGCATGCGCATGACGGTCCGCGACGAAGACTTTTTTTGACTGCGCATGCGCGGCTTGCGCATGCGCATAACGATCAGCGCCGCGATCTTTTGTAAACTGCGCATGCGCGACTTCCGGTTCCGGCGCATGCGCAGACGCGATTTGTAGTTCTTTGCTTACCATAGACTGCAAAATGTGCTCCGACGCCATTTTATCGCGGATTTCAGCGTTTTTTCTTTCTAAAAGTTGTAAGTTACCTTTTCTTTCCGATCTGGGCTGGATTTCAGCGTTTTGGCTTTGTGAAAAATTCATGTTATTTCTTCTTTTTGATCTGTACTGTGCATTCGCGATTTCCTGATCTTTTTGTGATTTTTTAAGTCTTGCATCACTCAGTCTCTGTGCAGGTTGGACTGTGAGCATGCCTTGCTGTTCAAATTTCTCACAGTACTCTTCAAATTTGTTTAGTAACGTTTGTAAGCTGTTCCTGTCTTCACCTTTTGAGTATTTAAATCCATTATACACTTTCCTATTGACAGGCCCTTCGATGAGAATTGCTATTTTAATTTTGTCTGAGGCTTCTGCTACATCATTAGCTATGAGATAAAAATCGAACATTTGTTTAAACCTTTTCCAGACATTTCTTACATTACCAGTCGTGTCCAGCTGAGGTGGGTATCCATGCCACATCCTCGAATTAGCGATGTCTTCCCCAGTCAAATGTCCAGTAGGAGATTTCCATGCCATTTTGTGCTTTCTGTATCTGCAGCTGAGTTGTCCTGTAGTAAGCGTCTGAAGCCACTGCTGGTACCATGTGTTGTTCCTCGTGTCTTAATAAAGCTCGCAGTCTCAAATGTGGAGAAGATGCTTTATTGTGAGTTCGTTCATTCTTCAGAGCTCTACGTACGGCTACCTTCAGTGCTATCCTAGCTGCTGTGTGTCCAGCTATTAGCTCTGCCTGCTGTGTAGTGTTTCTCACTTCCTGTCCTGATCTATTTATATGGCTCTCCCGTGCTCCCTCTAGTGGTCGCTCAGTTGTGTTGCATCTGGTTAACTTGTGATCACCACAGTAGGCAGGTAACAGTTTCAACCCCCACATCTCCAAACTTCTCCTGAAGGAAATGGCTTGGAGGTGGGAGACAGGCCTCCATTCCCACCTCTGTAGTTGTTTGAAAATTCAACCCCCTATGTCTAACAAGACATGAGATTTACAGCAAAGAATTGTCATGAACTTTATTAACTGTAATCAAAATTTCTTCTATTCAGGTCTATGAACAGTAGGTCAATTTCATAAGTTGCAAAGCCACAGAGGAAATAATTGAATGCACAATAAAACAAAGTAATATTTTGAAACTTTTAAAACATATTACATTGCTCCTCTTTTTTTTATTTCCTGAACCTTATAATGGCCCCTAATCAGGTACCAAGAGGTACACAAGTGTAATCCAGAGTAAGACTTGATTTTCTTTTCAACATCCTGTGAAAGAAAATTAGCCTCCATTCAGTGCCACCCATAGATGACCCAATCACCATTGGAATTTGGTCCTGGGGAAAATCATAGGCACACACCTACATCAGAGCACTCTGTTAATCACTGTGTCTTATGCAATGATTAATATCTGGGGCTGTTTAGCAAAGGGCTAAATCGCTGGCTTTGAAAGCAGACCAAGGCAGGCCAGCAGCACGGTTCAATTCCCGTACCAGCCTCCTCGAACAGGCGCCGGAATGTGGTGACTAGGGGCTTTTCACAGTAACTTCATTTGAAGCCTACTTGTGACAATAAGCGATTTCCATTTCATTTCATTTCATATCTGTAAAACTATCAAATAAGAAAGAGAAAAACATGTTGTTGAGGTGGCAGGAGAACCTTTTCATGTTGTCATGTGAGTACCACAATATCATGGATTGTGTGCAATGGCAAGCTGAAAGAATAAGGCCATGTTAATTGAGTGAGACTTTTACGTACCAATGCAACTTTATTTTACAATAAAATATAACTGAACAACATATTTGAGAAGCAGTTTTTTCTATAATAAAGTACAGTAGAAGGAAGTTAATTAACCTGTATACAATGTAATTTAGTACATGTGATATTCTTTGTATCTGCCATATGGTCCATTGTATTCTTTTTTAGTTTCTTGTTATTTGTTATATTAACATGCTTTGTTACAGAGTGGTAGGACATAGATTTATGACACAGTAAGTTCTTAATCCTTAGTATTCAAAACACTGAGCCTTGAAGCTATTATGCCTGAATTCTGCAAGTGGCCTGCAAATGTGTCACCTCATTTTTCACACTTAATATATATTTCACTGTAGACAAATTTTAATGTAAGTGTTGCAGATGCAGGAGGCACCAAAATATATGTAACTTAAATAATTGTGTGCAGTGAATGTGTTGAACATATCCTCGAGGAATCCAGGAAGTAATGATTGCTGAAATATTGAATGAATCCTGCTGCATTATCTTTGCTTTATCATTATATTTCTCTCCCACGTTCAACTTTTGACCTTATGTTTTGCTGCACTTTGCAAGGGAGAAAATAAACATTCTGGTGGCTTATTCCATCCACATGTTAAATAAGTATTATCTGCAGATAGCATGTTGCTTCTACTTGAGCCAAAACCTTGCACGGTTGGCTGAATGTATAGATGAAGAATATAAGATGGTTGGCAACAGTTTATCAGCCTGCAGGAAAAACTGACAACACCATACAGAGCTAAACTAGTATACTTAGTCAGCAGAAGCTTTGCATCAACTTACCATCCATAAAACATGTTAGACAATATTGATTAACATCACCAGTTAAGTTTATACATCCTGCTTCTATTTCCTTCATATTTCTATCTTCTGGGCATTTGGTAGTACAAAACTTGAATATTATTGAGAAAAGAGTTGTGCTACCAAAGCTTTTTGTCTTGCACTCATCAGGACAGCTTCCCAAGAATACCAATTGTAAAGGGTACCACCATTTTAAGATTATCAGTTGGGCTCACAGAGTGGCTGAGAAACTACATATATTCATATTCAGGGCCTTACCCTTAGAAGACAGAAATAACACGTCCACACTTTGCACCTTTTTCAATTAAACAAAAGCTTGAGGGACAGCTGTTCCCTGATTCATCCCCCATGGCAATGCCTTGACCAATCAGAGCCAACTGGCCCGGTTTGAATTTGAACAAAAGTTTGACAGTTACTGTTCCCTGGTGCATTCTCTATGGCAATGCGTCTGCCAATCAGAGTCTGCTTGCCAATCAACCAACACTCTTTTCTCATGCAGTGTTAATATAATTATTAGTACAACATAAATTATTGTTCCTTTTACAATTGGTATTCTTGCAAGTCTGTTCTGATGAGTGCAGATGAAAAACTTTGACAGCATGTCTCTTTTTCAACAATATTCATGTTTTTATCTTCCAATCTGCTCCATTTTGCTCTACTGAAGCCTTTCTACAATCTTATTTTGGCTTTGTGGGATAAGAAAGGGTATAAAAGGAAGTACAACTAAGGGCAATGTCTGCATTTTAGGAGAGGACCAATTTATTGAAAAACAATGCGTAGTGTTTTGCCAGGAAATATGCTTTTATACTGTGCCAATTTTGATCATGTAATATGCTGTCTCCATTCCAGCTCCTGAAAGATTTCCCTGATGAACTGCGAGCAGACATTGCAATGCATCTGAACAAAGAAATCCTTCAGTTGCCTCTATTTGAATCAGCCAGCCGTGGGTGCCTTCGATCCCTCTCCTTAAGCATTAAGACCTCTTTCTGTGCTCCTGGAGAATACCTCATCCGTCAGGGCGATGCCCTGCAGGCTATCTACTTTGTCTGCTCAGGTTCCATGGAGGTTCTGAAGGACAACACTGTGCTAGCTATTCTAGGTGAGTGAGCAGTGTAGTCCAAAATACCCAGTACTAATTGTCATAACTTAGTTGATGGCATTGTTAAATGTGTCATCACTGGAATTAACAAGAAAAGAAGAAAAGACTGATTGTGGAATTTTCTGCTCCTGCCATCAGCAAGAATTGTGGCAGCGGTCACTAAATTTGGCATGAGGGAAAAAGTTCATTTACTGTTGGCAGGAATTTTGTTCTCCCAAATTTGATGGCAGGCTAAAGGTGGCTCAAGTTCCCCGCCAATCTGTATCCGGAATCATGCTTGCATTCATTTACATCTCAGGAATGCTCATTAAAAAGCCAACTTACTGGAATGATGTTACCCCCCCTCCCCAAATTAATGCCCTACCAGTGGTTAATTAGAATAGTCTATTTACCAATCACAAATAAGCGGCACTCACCTGGTGAGCTTCACTTCATCTCGAGGTACACATTACTTTTGCCTATCTTTAAGGGGCTGGTTTAGCTAAATCGCTGGCTTTTAAAGCAGACCAAGCAGGCCAGCAGCATGGTTCGATTCCCATACCAGCCTCCCCGGACAGGCGCCGGAATGTGGCGACTAGGGGCTTTTCACAGTAACTTAATTGAAGCCTACTCGTGACAATAAGCGATTTTCATTTCATTTCAAGGGATTTTGGGTTCTTGCCTCACAACCTGAAGCTCGAAACCTCCAACCTCCTGGGTGAATGATCATGGCTGACAGGGGATTATGCAGTTCGTCTTTCTGTGCCATTAGGGCAATGAACTCTCTATAAAGTTTTGAGGTTAGTGGAGAAAAGCTAGAAAATGTCCAGATGAGGCTTCTTGAGTATGGCTCGCATCACTGTAAAGGACATGTCCACTTAATGTATCAATTAGTTCACATAATTAATCGAGGCTTGTTTCCCTTCCCCACTCCCCCGCCACCAGCAATAGCATGTTACCTGCCCTATGCCGGCAAGAATATATAAAATAGTGATCTGCATGCAATTAACGGGCTTGAAGCCCAGTTCGCACACCACCCCCACCCCACCCACACACACACACACGTTGCTCCGACCACCACAGTGGGAAATCCACCGGGAAGGCTTTGGTGTAAGTATTGCCAAGCACAGTCCTGGCATGATAGACCCCGAAGGGGTCAAATGCTTCAGTCCATAGTTAATGTGCCCCTCTGCTGCTGCAAGGTTGCAGAGGACTGGTCTTCCAAGGGTCCTGGTGTTTGGGTGGGCTCAGGCTCTGGGTGAGGGGTTGACCCTGAGGTCCCTCCCCCGGCATGGGGTTCCTGTGTCTTGTCTGCTCTTTCCAGTCCTGAGAAACCTGAAGATCACCCTTGGCATGGTAATCTCAGGCTGCCCCCTGTTCCACAGCATCATCGTGGTCAGACCTTTTAATCTCTGAAGTGGCCTTCTCACCCTGAACTGCAACTTTTACCAGAGGTTTTATGGTAGACTTACAACACTTGTTAAGGCTTCAAATCCCTTGACACCTTTGAAATGCTATGCATCCATTCAACTTTACTTTACTTTTCACTAGCCTGTGATTGACAGCTTAATGGTTCAGACACAGCTGCTTATGGGTTTGTTTATTTCTCTTTCCTTCATGCTTGAATGCATCTCAAGTACTCTGCTTTATTGCGAATCACAATGATTACAAACACTCTCGATATGATTGACAGCTCCTCACCACATCAAAGCAGCTAAGTGCTTTCTGCTGTCAGAAAACAGGGAGTGAAACCATGGGAAGGCTCCTTGAAAACTCCCTCATCCCCTCTCTACCTGGCAAGGACCCCTGGCCCAACTCCTGCAATGCCAATCTGGCACCTGGGCACCTTGGAGCTGCCAGCATGGCATCTGACAGTGCCACCCTGACACTGCCAGGATGCTTGGCTGGCAATGTCAAGGTGCCACCCTGCCTTGCCCCAACCACCCAGGGGTCTCCAATGGCCTGGGAGACCCCTCCAGGTAGCATTATGACGGGTTCACGTTTGTGTGAACCAGTACTAAATGGCGCCCTGGCGAGGTCTCCCAGGCGTGGCTGGTGAGTCACGGGCGCGGGTGAATCCAGCGTCCGGGTATTTAATGGCTCATTTAAATATTACGTGTTACTGCTCCTCTTGCTTTTCTCCGGCTAGGTTCTCTTTCGGCCCAGTGGTAATAGCCTCTCTGAGAATCTGGAATCAATTCAGATGACACATTAAATTAGACCCTGTGTTGCTACTGCCGTTGATCTGTGGGAACCATAGGTTTATACCGGCTGTGATGGGTTTGTCATATAAGATCTGGGAGAAGGAGAGGGCTGAGAGGTTTAGAGATTTGTTCATGGAGGATAGATTTGCTGGGCTGTAGGAGTTGGTGGAGTTCTCAACTCCTGAGAGGGAATGGTTTTAGGTATTTGGAGGTACAGAATTTTTTTGAAAAGAACTCTCTTCATTTCCTCGGTTGCTGGTTCCTTCTCTTATGGATAGGGTGCTGTCTTTTGACAAAATAAGGGAAGGGAGGACATCAGAGATATATGGACAATGATGGAGAGGGAGAAGGCTTTGTTGGAGGAAGTAAAGGGGAAATGGGAGGAAGATTTGAGTTTGGCTTTGAAGGGGAAATTGGAGTGCGACTCTACATATGGTCAATTTTACATCCTCATGTACAAGACTAAGTTTGTTTCAGTTGAAAGTGATACATAGGGTGTACATGACCAGGGCATGTATGAGTGGGTTCTTTCCGGGTTTACAGGACAGATATGAACGTTGTTGAAGCGGACTGCAAACCATTCCCATATGTTTTGGTCTTGCCCTAAGTTGATTAAGTTCTGGGCTTCCTTCTTCAAAACAATTTTTGAGATTTTAGAGTGGAACCATGCCCAGTGGTGGTGATCATTGGAGTGTCAGACTTGCTGGGGCTGAAGGAGGGGACGAAGGCTGATGTCATGGCCCCCGCCTCTTTAATAACCTGGAGGCAAGTCTTGCTTGGATGGAGGACATCGGTGCCGTCTGAGGCTTCGGCATGGCTGGGGATTTGTCAGAATTCCCGCATTTGGAAAAGATAAAGTATGCCATAAGGGGATCGGAAGAGGAGTTTTACTCTAAGTAGCTTCCATTCATTACCTTCTTTAGGAACTGGTTGTCATCAGCAATTGGATGGGGGGGGGGGGGGGGGGGGGGGGGGGGGGGGGGGGGGGGGGGGGGGTGGGGGGGGGGGGGGGGGGGGGGGGGGGGTGGGGGGACGGGGGGGGGTTGGGGGGGGGGGGGGGGGGGGGAGGGGGGGTGCTGGGGAAATATGGGATAGGTGGGGTTTGGTTGTTGCATATTTCTACAAAAATTGTATAAATTTGTTTGCAGGTACAACAAGCAATTAGGAAAGCAAATAGCATGTTACCCTTTGTTTAAAGAGATTGGAGTGTAAGAGTAAAGAAGTCTTACTGCAGTTATAAAGAGGCCAGGTAAGACCAGTGATGAGGAACTGCATATTGTTTTGGTCTCTTCTAAGGAAAGATGATCGAGCAAGGAAGGTGTGAATTCAAGTGCCATTAGACTGATTTTTGGGATGAGGAACTTTTCCCATGAGGTACAATTGAGTAGATTAAGCACGTATTCCCTCGAGTTAGAAGAATAAAATACAAACTTCTTGATGAGCTCAAATATATTGAAAGGATGTTTCCTTGGCTGGAGTCCACAACTATGGGTCACAGTCTTAGAATGAAGAGTTGCTCATTTAGAACTGAAATAAGGTGAAATTTCATTACTTTTTATTCCTCCATGGGGTGTGAGAATTGCTTGCAGGACAAGTATTTGTCAGCCATCCCATACTTTTCCTTGAGAGAATGATGTTGAAATGCCTTTTTGAAACTCTGCAGTCAATAGGGTGTAGGTGCTTCCATAATGCTGTTCGAATGGAGTTCTAGAATTTTGACCCGATGAAGGAACGACGACAACAGTTCCAAGACAGGATCATGTATCGTTTTAAGGTGAACATGCAAGTGGTGATGTTCCATCGCATCTGCTGCCATTGTCCTGGGTGATAGAGGTTATAGGTTTGGAAGGTGATTCGAAGGAGGCTTGACAAGTTGCTGCAGTGCATCTTTTAGATGTTACACACTGCACCCAATGTGCATCAGTGATGGACGGAATAGATATTTAAGGTGGAGGATTGGGAGCTGATTATGCGGCTGCTTTGATCCGGATGGAGCTACACTTGTCCAGGCAAGTGCAGAGTATTTCATCACACTTCTGACTTTTGCCTTGTAGATTGTAGACAGGCTTTTTGGAATCAGGCGGTGAGTTACCCAATGCAGAATTCCCCACCTGTGACCTAACCTTGTAGCACAGTATTTATATTGCTGGTCCAGTTAGGTTTCTGGTCAATGGTAACCACCGCCTCCCTCCCCCCTCCCCCCTCCCCCCCCCCCCCCCCCTCCCCCTCCCCCCCCCCCACCCCCCCCCTCCCCCCCCCCCCCCCCCCCCCCCTCCCCCCCCCTCCCCCCTCCCCCCTCCCCCTCCCCCCCCCCCCTCCCCCCCCCCCCCCCCTCCCCCCCCCCCCCCTCCCCCCCCCCGCCCCCTCCCCCCCCCCCCCTCCCCCTCCCCCCTCCCCCTCCCCTCCCCCCCCCCCTGGAAATTGCTGGTGGGGATCTGTAATGAACTCCAATTGGCTTTATTGGTTGGCCAATTGGAGTATGAGCTCCCTCAATGATAGCTCATTGAGGGGGCCCATATAATCACCTGTGTAGGCTTTGTGAGCAGTCTTAAGTTGACTGGACTGCTAGCAGTACTGTTTTGTAGCTGCTCCTGTAATATTGTTATTGTAAATAAATATTGGTGTGGTGACGGAACTCCTGCTTCCCGTGGATTACTACAGTGGCGACGAGGTAAACTACGAACTTTGCGGAGACCAGCTGCCACACTTGGGGGGTAAGCCTTGCCATTTTAAAAATGTCGTTTTTTGGGAGGTTAGAGGCATACAACCTGGCTATTGAGGACTGGTCCCAGTATGTGGAGAGAATGTGTTACTTCTTCCGGGCAAATGATATACTGATGGACGAAAGGAGATGGCTTATCCTGCTGTCGGCATGCGGACCCTCCGCTTTCGCCATTATACGTAGTCTGACTTATCCCGATGCGCCGGACATGAAAACTTTCCAAGAAGTAACGGAATTGGTGAAAGAGCACTACGACCCAAAACCACCCCTCATTTTGCATAGGTACAGATTCTACACAGCAAAGCAGGAAGACAGGGAGTCAGTCACGAATTTCTTGACCCGCCTGAGAAGGCTGGCGGAAAAATGTGAGTTCGGCCCGACGCTAAATGAAATGCTTCGGGACCGGTTAGTGTGTGGTATAAACGACCTCACAATACAGAAACGCCTGTTGGCGGAAACGGAGCTAGACTGCAGGCAGGCGTTACAGCTCGCACTGTCCCTAGAAAAGGCAGCAAGTGGGGCGCAGGAACTACAGGGTACGCCAATGGAGGTAGATACCTGTGAGAGGGACTACCACAACGGGTCCTGCTACCAGATAGCCGCTCTCAGGAAAAACCTGAGGAATAGAGGGGAAAAAGGAAAACCCCAGAACTGCCCCCAAGTCTGCCAGGAGGAACTGGAGACAGAGGGAAGTACCGGCTGAGGCTCCCCCAACAGAGAAGGACCGTTTCTGGCACCAGACAAAGTGGGGTAACAATGACAGAAACCCTAGAAGGAGGTGGCAAAAGAGGAATAGCAGGTGGGGACGCAGGGAAGTACACAACCTAGACGCCCCATCCTCCGAAGGGGAACAATTATATAATATTACAACGAAGCAGAACCCATTAGGATTACCCCACGGGTGAACGGGCAGCCGACAATAATGGAAATAGACACGGGTGCGGCCGTATCAGTAATGGGAGTGGCAGCATTTAGAAAAATCAAAGATGGACTCCAGCCACTAACCCTAACAAAAACATCGACGAAACTTAAAACCTACACGGGGGAACCCCTGGAAGTTCTAGGCACAACTCGTGTACCTGTGGAATATGAGAAACAATTGCTCAGATTACCGTTGACGATAGTAGAGGGCTCCGGACCGAGCTTAATTGGATGGAACTGGCTGAAAGACCTAAAATTAGATTGGATGAAAATTTTCCAGAGTGGAAGCGGGCAGTTGAGTGGAGTACTCCAAAAATACCTGGAGGTCTTCCAGGAAGGTTTGGGGGAAATCATAGGCGCCAAAGCAACTTTGCACGTGGACCTAGAAGCCCTTCCGAAATTTTGTAAGGCCAGGCCGGTACCTTTTGAATTAAGGAAGAAAGTAGATGACGAAATAGAAAGGTTACGGCGCGACGGCATTATCAGACCAGTACAATTTTCGGAATGGGCAGCGCCGGTGGTACCAATTTTGAAGCCAGACGGCTCGATACGTCTCTGTGGAGATTTCAAACAGACAGTAAACAAATGCACACTTCTGGACAAATACCCAATCCCGAAAATAGACGACCTATATGCCAAATTGGCAGGTGGTCTTTTGTTCACGAAACTAGACATGAGCCACGCCTACCTGCAGTTAAAACTGGACAAGGGCCCCCAGAAGTTCGCTACGATCAACACCCTGAAGGACCTTTTTCGTTATACTAGGCTACCCTTTGGAGTGTCATCAGCCTGCGCTATATTCCAGCGTACGATGGAAAATATTCTGCAGGGACTACCGCAGGTGGCGATTTATTTGGACGATGTCTTAATCACGGGTAGGACAAACAGGGAACACTTAAGGAACCTGGAGGAAGTGCTCAGGTGTTTCGCAAAGGCAGGCGTATGGCTAAAAAGGGAAAAATGTGTTTTTCTGGCCCCACAAGTGACGTACCTGGGATATAAAGTAGACTAGTCAGGCTTACATCCATTAGAAGACAGAGTAAGGGCAATAAAAGAATCCCCAGCTCCCACCACGGTCCAGGAGTTACGATCATTTCTAGGGTTGGTAACCTATTATGGAAAATTTATTGAAAATAGGGCATCCATCCTAGAACCCCTCCACCAGCTACTAAAAAAGGGGCAAGAATGGGAATGGTCCACCCGCCAAAACCAAACATTTGGGGACATTAAGGAACAGCTGTTATCCGAAAATGTCCTAGAGCATTATGACCCAAGGAAGGAGTTGGTGGTCACTTGTGATGCATCCCCCTATGGGGTAGGAGCCGTCTTAG
The DNA here is from genome assembly GCF_902713615.1 of Scyliorhinus canicula. Classification (NCBI taxonomy): domain Eukaryota; kingdom Metazoa; phylum Chordata; class Chondrichthyes; order Carcharhiniformes; family Scyliorhinidae; genus Scyliorhinus; species Scyliorhinus canicula. Next base: position 170,126,176 of record NC_052147.1, on the reverse strand, counting down.
CCCATAGAGGAAGGAATGGGGAAGAACGGCCAATAGCCTATGCTTCGAGGACCTTGGCGATGGCTGAGAGGAAGTACGCCCAAATCGAGAAGGAAGGACTGGCGGTGATATTCGCAGTAAAAAAATTTCACCAGTATCTGTACGGGCAGAAATTCATCATAGTGACGGACCATAAGCCGTTATTAGGGTTATTAAAAGAAGACAAGTCAATACCCCCGATTGCATCAGCTAGAATCCAACGCTGGGCGTTGCTACTGGCGGCATATAGATACGTTCTGGAGCACAGACCGGGAACGCGAGTAGCACATGCAGATGCTTTGAGCAGACTTCCCCTCCCGGACACTCCGCCGCAAATACCAAAAGTAGAGGAGACAGTAATGACTCGAAATTTTTTGGACACCCTACCAGTAGACGCACAACATATTCGGTTGTGGACGCAAAAAGACCCAGTTTTAGCCAAGATGAAGCATTTACTTCTAACAGGGGAACTGGAAAGACCAGTGGAGCCCCAGATGCACCCATACTGGAGCAGAAGGGACCAAATAACCGTAGAAGACGGTATCCTATTATGGGGAGCCCGGTTAATCGTCCCAGCTCAGGGCCGTCAGGCAATCTTAACTGAGTTACATCACGGACACCCAGGGGTGTCTAAAATGAAGATGCTAGCTCGAAGCTACGTTTGGTGGCCAGGTTTGGACACAGACATAGCAGCCTTGGTACGTCGGTGCCAGGAGTGCCAACAGGGGCAAAGAGTACCACCAGCGGCGCCATTGCACCCATGGGAATGGCCAGGCAGACCCTGGACCTGCCTGCATATTGACCACGCCGGCCCTTTCATGGGCTCAATGTTTTTGGTGACAGTGGACGCCCACTCCAAATGGTTGGACGTCCACCGGGTAAACACGGCAAGCACAGCATCGACAATTGAAAAGCTCAGGGCCTCGTTTGCAACACATGGACTTCCGGAGGTATTGGTGTCGGACAACGGAACGGCATTCACAAGTGGGAAATTTGGAAAATTCCTGAAGGAAAACGGAGTCCATCACATCAAAACGGCCCCTTACCATCCAGCGACCAACGGCCTGGCAGAGAGAGCGGTCCAGACACTTAAAGCGGGACTGAAGAAGCAGCCAGCAGCGTCAATGGACACAAAGCTCTCCCGCTGGCTGTTTGATTACAGGACCACACCGCATTCCACAACGGGCATACCGCCAGCTGAACTCTTAATGGGAAGGCGGCTGCGAACGAGGCTGAGTCTCCTTTTCCCAAATTTAACGGGGAAAGTGGAGAAACAACAGGAGGCCCAATGCAGGGGGCATGATAATAGTCGGCAGCAGAGACATTTCCAGGTGGGGGCACCGGTTTGGGTCAAGAATTATGGGAATGGACCAACGTGGGTCAAAGGCACGGTAGAGTCCCAAACAGGGCCCATATCCTATGAGGTTTCAATAGGAGATAAGGTGCTGAAGAAACACCTAGACCAAATAAGGGCAGCGGAACCACACCTGGAGGCAGGCGAAGCAGGACCGTCTCAAGCTGGGATAGCCCAGACGGAAAGGATACCCACACCCCAGCCCCGAGCAATTTCTCCAGACCCCGTCATCCAGTCATCAGAGTCGGAGATGGACACACTCAACGAGGCCGCCGTGACACCTCTCCCTGAGGAGGAGGAAGAACAACTTCCAAGGAGGTCGTCAAGGAAAAGACAGGCACCTATAAGGTACACCCCGCCCACTTCGGAGAACGACCCGGCGGACGACACAGAGGTGACAGACCCAGACATGAGGAGCAGGAAGAAGCTCAGAGGAATGCCAGCTGGCAGGAATTCCTCGGACCTTGGGGGGGGGGGGGGGGGGGGTGTAATGAACTCCAATTGGCTTTATTGGTTGGCCAATTGGAGTATGAGCTCCCTCAACCACATTGTTGTGGGTCTGGAGTCACATGTAGGCAGATTTCCTTCCCTAAAGGACACTAGTGAACCGGATGGGTTTTTTGTTACAATTGCTGATAATATTATAGGCACTATTACTGAGACTAGTTTTATATTCCAGATTTATTAATTAGATTTACATTCCTTCAGCTGACATGGGGTTCTTGAACCCATGCCCCCAGAACATTACGCTCGGAATCTGGATTACTAGCCCAGTGGCTTTGCCACTGTGCCACTTTCTCTACTGTACATGCAATGACCCTGCCTCCATTGCTTACAAGGGGGAGAGAAATCCAAATACTAACAACCCTTTGGGAGAAGAAATTCATCCTCATTGCCATCTTAAATGGGAGACCCCTTATTTTGAAACTGTGTCCCCGATGAGAGATGGTCTATTGCCTAGCACTTACACAGTGTGAATGTTAGTTAAGATGCAAATGTTACTCCAAGGGTTGTGAATCTTTGGAATTCTCTAGACAGCTGTGAATGTTCAACCATTGAGCAGAAGCCAAGGGTGCAATCAGTCACATTTCCTGCACTAATGAGCTCCACTAGATCCCCCACTGTGGCCTCCGAACCCCCCCCCCCAAACATCAAACTCACCTATAAAGGGCTCCTGGAACCTCTGCACTCCACCTCCCAGGCCCAATCTCCAGCACAGGTGAAATTCCATCTGGGCATCTTGACACTGTCAGCCTGGCACCATGGCATTGCCCCTGCAAGCCTGGTAGTGCCATATGGGCATTGCCAGGGTTCCCAGGTGGCACAGCTATGAGCCAGGCTCATGGTGCCCAGATGGAATCAGGAGTGCCAGGGTACCACCTTCCCCGAGCCTGACCACCCAGGGACCCCCCCCCCCCCAAAAAAGTTCCGGGGGCAGCACGGTAGCATTGTGGACAGCACAATGGCTTCACAGCTCCAGGGTTCCAGATTCGATTCCGGCTTGGGTCACTGTCTGTGCGGAGTCTGCACATCCTCCCCGTGTGTGCGTGGGTTTCCTCCGGGTGCTTCGGTTTCCTCCCACAGTCCAAAGATGTGCAGGTTAGGTGGATTGGCCATGATAAATTGCCCTTAGTGTCCAAAATTGCCCTGAGTGTTGGGTGGGGTTACTGGGTTATGGGGATAGGGTGGAGGTGTTGACCTTGGGTAGGGTGCTCTTTCCAAGAGCCGGTGCAGACTCGATGGGCCGAATGGCCTCCTTCTGCACTGTAAATTCTATGAAACATCTGGCTCCTGTTTGTGGAGACTAGTGCTAACCGGCGCTCACTCGGAGTCTCCGAATCAAATCCCACGCTTTGGATTGCTCCAGCGAGTGTTTACTTTAATATGCAAATTTGTCTGATTGTGGGCGGGATCCAGATCACAACATCTCATGTAATTTACCGGCAGCGTCACACCCCGAGTTGGGTGTGACGCAGCCATTAGATCACGCCCAGAGTTTGATAGATTTTGGATACTAAGGGAATCAAGGGATATAGGGATAGAGAGGAACCATAGAGTTAAGGTCAAAAAAATCCGCTTTGATTTTTTTCAATGGCAGAAACAGGCACCAAAGTTTGAATGAACTATTCCTGTTCCAATTTCTTTTATTCTTAGACATAGCCATCAATCTGCTATCTTAAATTATTACAGTTTTAGGATCTAAGCTGGTAGCTCTCAGTTTGAAGTCAATTGATCATGGTTTTTCATCATCACTGCCTTCTCTTGGCCAACTTGTACTTCTTACATATCTGATAGGAGAAAAACACCAGACTTGTGTTGAGCGGTGGCAAGTAAAGTATTGGGTTATGTGGATTGGCCATGCTAAATTGCCCCTAAGTGCCCAAGGGTTAGTTGGGGTTATGGGGATAGAGCTAGGGATTGGGCCCAGGCAGGATGCTCTTTCAGAGGGTCAGTGCAGACCTGGTGGGCCGAATGTCCTCCTTCTGCATTGTAGGGATTCTTTGATTCCATGCGTACACCATCTCCAGCTTGTAAATCAGAAAAGAGTATGGGAGGAGAGTGAGGTGGTTGTGTCAGTATCGGCTAGCACCATCTTTTCCATGAGGATGAAGACTCCTTCTATTTGACTCAGTGGTATGGATAATTAGAAAATCAAAGTTAAGGGAGAGAGTAGAAGTGCAGGTTAATGATGAGGACTTTCAACTAGTTAAAGGAGCCAAGGGTTCAGGAGAGGTTCGTAACGTTTCCAGACCACGTAATAAAACAGAGTACAGAAGGTGGCAGGAATCTAACCTCAGGCAGAGCAAAAAAGGTGACGAGTATGAGAAGGGAGGTTGTCAATGCAGGACTGAGGGTGTTGTACCTAAATGTGTGCAGCATATGGAACAAGGTAAATGAGCTTGTTGCACATTACAATTGGTCGGTACCATGTTGTGAGCATCACAGAGACGTGGCTGCAAGGGGATCAAGGCTGGGATCTGAATATCCAAGGATATGTGTCCTATTGAAAGGACAGGCAGATGGGCAAAGGAGATGGGGTTGTATTGTTAGTAAGGAATGAAGTTAATTCGATAGCAAGAAGCGATATAGGATCAGAAGGCATGGAATCTCTGGGGATAGAGTTGAGGAATCGCAAAGGTAAAAAGACCCTGATGGGAGTTATGTACAGGCCCCCAAGCATTAGTCAGGATGTGGGGCAGAAAATAAATCAGGAGATAGAAAAGGCAGATAAAAAGGCAATATTACAATAATCATGGGGACTTCAATAAGCAGGTGGATTGGGAAAATCAGGCTGGTAGTGAATCCCAAGAAAAGGAATTTTTGGAATGTCTGAGATTTTTTTTGGAGCAGCTTTTGGAGCCTACTAGTGAACAGGCAATTCTGGATTTGGTGATGTGTAAAGAGGCAAACTTGATTAGGGAGCTTAAGGTGAAGGAATCCTTGGGGAGCAGTGACCACAATATGATAGCATTTTCCCTGCAGTTTGAGATGGAGAAGCTGGAATCAGATGTAATGGTATAACAATTGAATAAGGGTAATTACAACGACAAGAGGGAGGAGCTGGCCAGAGTTGATTGGAAAAGGAGCCTGGCAGGGAAGACAGTGGAACAGCAATGGCAGGATTTTTTGGGGGTTATTCGGATGGCACAACAGAAATACATCCTAAGGAGGAGGAAACATGCCAAGGGGAGGACGAGGTATCCATGCCTGATGAGGGAAGTCAAGGACAGCATAAAAGCAAAAGAAAGGAGACCGTGGCGAGGATTAGTGGGAAGGCAGAGGATTGGGAAACCTTTAAAAGCGAGCCGAGGGCAACTAAAAAAGCAGTAAGGAGGGAGAAGATGAAATACGAGTGTAAGCTAGCTAGTAATATAAAAGAAGATAGGAAGATTTTTTTCAATATGTATAAGGTGAGAGGCAAAAATACACATTGGACCACTGGAAAATGAGGCTGGAGAAGTAGTAATAGGAAACAAAGAAATGGCAGAGGAACTGAATAGTTACTTTGCTTCAGTCTTCATGGTGGAAGATACCAGTGGGATGCCAGAGCTCCAGGAGAATCAGGGGGCACAGGGAGTCTAGTGGCCATTACTAAGGAGAAGGTTCTGGGGAAACTGAAAGGTCTGAAGGTGGATAAATCACCTGGACCTGGTGGACTACATCCCAGGGTTCTAAAAGAGAGAGCTGAGGAGATTGTGGAGGTGTTGGTGGTGACCTTTCAGGAATCACTGGAGGCAGGAAGGGTTCCAGAGGACTGGAGAGTGCCTAATGTAACACTGCTCTTAAGAAGGGAGGGAGGCAGAAGATGGGAAATTATAGGCCGGTGAGCCTGACTTCGGTTTTAGAGTCCATTATTAAAGATGGGATTACGGAGTACTTGGAAGTGCATGATCAAATAGGACTGAGTCAGCACGTCTTTGTCAAGGGGAGGTCATCTCTGACAAATCTGTTAGGGTTCTTTGAGAAGGTAACAAGGAAGCTGGACAAAAAAGAACCAGTGGACGTGATTTATTTTGATTTCAAAAAGGCCTTTAACAAGTTGCCGCACAGGAGACTGGTTTTAAAAATAAATTTAGAGTACCCAATTATTTTTTTTTCCAATTAAGGGGCAATTTAGCATGGCCAGTCCACCTACCTGCACACCTTTGGGTTGTGGGGATGAAACCGACGCAGGCACAGGGAGAATGTGCAAACTCCACACTGACAGTGACGCAGGGCCGGGATTGGAACCCGGATCATAAGTGCCGTAGGCAGCAATGCCAACCACTGTGCCACGTGCCGCCCCACAGAAGACTGTTAAATAAATTAAGAGTCCATGGTATTCAGGGTAAGATCCTGGCATGGATGGGGGATTGGCTGAAAGGAGAAGGCAGAGAGTGGGGATAAACGGGTCTTTTTCAGGAAGGCAGCCAGTGACTAGTGGTGTACCTCAAGGGTCGGTGCTGGGATTCCACATACTACACTCTTTAAAATGTATCCAAATTAGGGAGTTGCACTGGAATTGAATGTAGACATGAAATCGGGCTTATTTACAAAGGACTATCCTACTTAGTAGCAGTAGTAGGCCATTTAGCCCTTTGAGCCTACCCCGCCATTTGGTGAGACCATAGCTGATTTGACTGCAGTCTCAACTCTACTTTCATGCCCCCATAACCCTTGAATCCCGGGCGGCACGGTGGCACCGTGGTTAGTACTGCTACCTCACAGCACCGAGGACCCGGGTTCAAAACTGGCCCCGGGTCACTGTCCATGTGGAGTTTTTGCACATTCTCCCCGTGCCTGCGTGGGTCTCACCCCCACAACCCACAGATGTGCTGCTAGGTGGATTGACCATACTAAATTGGCCCTTAATTGGAAAAAAGTTTAATTTTAAATAAATAACCTTGACTCCCTTGTTTATCAATAATCTGTCCACCCAGCCATGAACTGCTTTTAACATAATTATATCCATTTTTCAATTAAGACGACGAAAGCTGTGCGTAGTACTCCAGATGTAGGATAAAATTTGTTGAGGAGTTCGGGGGCCTTGCCTGCCGGCTGGAGAGCCAGTGTGAGAACCATGCTGCCTATTTTCGTGATGGTCTGCCAGACCACATGTCAATTAGGCAGTGGCAAGTCCACTGGCAGGCTTTCCCCTGGAATCAGGGAATCAAGGATCTGGGGACAGAAGGCTCGCCCACAGAGCTGCTGACAGCTCTTACGCTCAGCAGCAACACAGGGGAGGCAGTGGCTTCTTAAAAATTCCCTTGCAGGATGTGGGCATCACTGGTTTGGCCATCATTTATTGCCATCCCTTGTTGCCCATCAGAAGGTGGTGGTGAGCTGTCTTCTTGGATTGCTGCAGTCCCTGAGGTGTAGGAGCACCCAGTGTGCTAGTGGGGAGGGAGTTCCAGGATTTTGACCCAGTGACAATGAAGGAACGGCGATATACTTCCAAGTCAGGGTGGTGAGTAACTTGGAGGGGAACCTCCAGGCGGTGGTGTTCCCAGGTATCTGCTGTCCTTGTCCTTCTAGATGATGGTGGTCATGGGTTTGGAAGATGCTGCCGAAGGAACCTTGGTGTGTTCGAGCAGTGCATCTTGAAGATGGTACACACGGCTGCTATTGTTCATAAGTGGTGGAGGAAGTAAATGTTTGTGGAAGGGGGAGCAATCAAGCAGGCTGCTTTGTCCTGAATGGTTTCAAGCTTCTTGAGTGTTGTTGGAGCTGCACTCATCTGGGTACGTGGAAAGTATTCCATTGCACACCTGACTTGTGCCTTGTAAATGGTCAACAGGCTTTGTGGAGTCAGGAGGTGACCTATTCGCCACAGGATTCCTAGCATTTGACATGCTCTGGTAGCCATAGCAATTATATGGCGAGTCCAGTTCAGTTTCTGGTCATTGGTAACCCCAGGATTTTGATAGTAGGGGGATTCAGCTATGGTAATGCCATTAAATGTCATGGGACAATGGTTAGATGCTCTCCTGTTGGAGATGTCATTGCCTGTGACTTATGTGGCGCAAATGTTAATTGTCAGCCCAAGCCTTGATATTGTCCAGGTCTTCCTGCATTTGAATATGACTGCTTAATTACCTGAGTCCCCACTTTGACGTTATGTTGGAAGAAAGGCCATTGCTGAAGCAGCTGAAGATGGTTCCGCTTATGACACTACTGTGAGGAGTTCTTACAGTGATGTCCTGGATGATAAGCTGAGATGATTGACCACCAACCACCTTTCTTTGTGCCACATATGACTCCAGCAAATGGAGGGCTGTCCCCCTGATTCCCATTGACTCCAGGAAAAACTTTGGCTTCAGGATAAATACCATGGAATGACCGAGGCCACAAGTAAGTAATGTGGGGGAGTAGTTTTGTAGGCAGAGTGGTGTAGAGGTATCAACGGCAAGGGAAGGAGGTGGCTCCCAATGGATCACCCTACCCATGGAGGTAACAAGCTGGCTGCATAGTTCTAGCTGCCCTGCATGGCACCAGGCCCGCCTGCAGCTGGTTTAATACAGCAGTGTAGGATGATGCTCTTAAGTTGTTTTATTTGGCCACTTAAGGGCCTCAATAGGCAGTCGGGCGGAAAGATCAACTGCAGGCCTTAATGCTCAGAACTTAATTCTGGTGTAGGCAATAAAGCAGTGGGATTCCAGTATCCTATCATCTCACCTCCAATGATGAAGTTTTCTTTTGCTGGAGTGGTCCTGATATGACTTCTTCTCTTCCACATCAAATCCACAAAGCAGCCTGGCTGGAAGCTGTGGCATTATCTGCCACTTAATTGACAGTTACATTTTTCAGTCATCTCCTTCTAACAGTGGCTCTTCCCCACTGCTTTAATTTGATCTTGTACTTCACAAAATATCAAACTAATGAAGCCTGATGAACATCACACTGAGAATGTTGACCATCCTTTGGATAGCTGACTTTTAATAAAAGGGAGTAGATGGTGGGAAAGCAGAATTAATCTTTCTGCTGTTGAAGTTTGTGGCAAACCCTTCCCCACTGATTAAATACATTTTGAAATGGGCTCTCTGATACATCGCCAATATATTTAGCCCTAGAAATTTGCACAATTGTTGCATAAATGTTGTACAATTGCAAACCTCCGTGCTGATTCTTGGAAGCAGTACAAACCTGTCAGTGCTTAAGTGTCAAACATATTGATTAAAAAGATTAATAAGGTAATACTGAAACAATTGTTGTGAATAAGAAGACTATTTCTAATTCATTTAGGAACAGGAGTAAACAATTCAGCCCCTCATGCCTGTTCTGAAATTCAGTTAGACCATGGCCTATCTACTTTCAGGCAATTTACATTTTTGATACGTATTGTTATTTAAAACACTTTTGTACTTGGCCGACTGGGAACTAATCTAACATTCAGTGCCTGGGGGTAAATAAAGTTAGCTAGCTGACTGGATGGGGATCAAACAAATGGAGGTAATCAGCTGGGAGGGAAAGCATCAATAGAGCTGGAATGGAATCAAATACATAAGAACTGCAGAAACAGGAGAATTCCTGTGGCTGTAGATGCTCAACAAATGCACCAAAAATGTCTCTGATGTTTTCTTTGGAGAAAATTATTATTCTAAGTGCTTTGTTGCAGGCAGTTTTGATTCATTAATGATTTGGGTGCCATTTAATCAGGCATTCCACAAGTTCTTCAAAGCTGGGTCGTGACAGTACCACACACAGTTCAGGCAGTCCACCAATATTGTCTGCGGGGAATCGGTTTATTTAATCTTCAACAGTGAAAAAAAAAGTCAATCACAGAAGGTTTTCAAAAATACCCATTAGGCAATATATATCTGAAGAGCAGAAATAAAATTGGAGATTTGTGATAATTGGAGTGTCTCCCATTTTCTCTGATATCTAGTGAAGCTGATGTAATAGTCAGATTGGCTGATTTGTTGGATAAACTTTGTATCATGTGCCTATACTTTGAGAAAGGATTAATCAATCCAGGCAAAATGTTAACGGAATCATCAGTCGGTCTTTATCTTAACAAGCAAATTAGAAACAAATAACGTTATGTGCTATGTAATAATTGTCACCATTTCATATGCTTTCACCTGTGGATGTGCATGCGAAAGTTTAATGCCCATTTCTTTAAATTATTTATTTTCACAAATCATAGTTGTGAAGGGATGTACAAATAAGTACTACTATAAAATCATTAAAATGCTCTTAATTCTATTTTTATGTTTATTTCTTAAATAGTTAAGTTTAAATAGTGAAGGGGGGGAAATGTTTCTACATAGTGCTACAATCCACAATTTATGCCATCCAATTTGCATGCAACAAATTCACTAGATGACAACATAATTACAGATGAAACAAGTCATTTACATTCATCCATACAGAATGATCCTTATAGCCCAAATTGATATTAAATGGTTCCAAGTTTTGACTTCCACTGCTCTAAGAATTCATTTTGTGTAGATGGACTTCCTAACATGGACATTTATTAATTTAAACCAGTGATCGCCCGCACCCCTCCCTTGCCTCTACTTCCTTGGGATGCGGGGATGACTCGGCAAAGGTCGTAGCGCTGAGGGAGGAGCACTGGCAAAGGGCCGAGAGGTGAGGGACGAGTTGTGCTATGCTTCTTCATGTAGCATAAGCTGCTTCCTTGATGTATGCCCTGACAAAGAAAGGTTCAGACTTGGAGATAGGTTGACACATTTATTGAACAGTTAACAATTCTCCTACTTGAGTTCGACTCTCCTGCTAATCTTGCTATAGTAACTCAGTCTAACTAACCAGTCTGCTCTAAGCCATGCTGTGGGTGTGATGCTTCCTGATCTGCCCCATCCTTCTCTCTTGGTGTCGCCTGTAGAAAGAGAAAGAGCATGTGTGCCCTGTCCTTTTATATGGGTTGCCCCCTTGTGGTAGTGTCACCTCTAGGTGTCTTGACTGCCCATTGGTCGTGTCCTATTCTAAGTGTTCATTAGCTGTATGTCTGCATGTCATGATGTTTCTGTTGCTCCCTCTTGTGTTTACTTGGTCTTAGTGTATTTGCATTAACCCCTTGTGTATTTATAGTGATGCATATCACCACATCCCCCCTTTTTTCTTGTTACATATTTTCTGTACAGTGTTAAAGAAAATTGAACAAAATAGGTAGATAAGTGATGACATGTACAAATCATGGGCGAAATTCTCCGACCCCACGCAGGGTCGGAGAATCGGCCGGCAGCGGCGTTAATCCTGCTCCCGCAGGGTTTTTTATTCTCCGACCGGCAAAAAACCGGCGTTGTGCAAATCCCGCCGGCAGCCTCTGAAAACAGCTGGCGCCGGCGGGATGTCATTATATTTTTCTTTCAACAAATCACCAGCCCGGATGGGCCGAAGTCCCGCCGACGTGGCCACGGGTCACGTCGGCGAAAAACAGAGTAGCTTTAAAACGGCGTCAACCATTGATGATGGTTGATGCCGTTCAGTGTCCGAGGGCGAGTTGGTGGGGGGGGGTTGCGAGTGGGGGGGGGGGTTGCGGGGGGGGGGGGGGTTGCGGCGGTGAAGGGGGGGTTGCGGCATTGCGAGAGATGGGGGGCGGCGTTGTAGGGGTGGTGGGGAGAGGGATAGGTGCGGTGGGGGGTAGGGGCGTTGGAGGGGGTAGGGGTGGTGGGGGGGGGTTGGGGGCAGCGGCGTGCAGAGAGGGGGGGGGCGACGGATGCCCAGGGCCAACGCACCGTCGCCCCCCCTCTGCACGCCGCTGCCCCTACCCCAACCACCCCCCCTCACCACCCCTACCCCCTCCCCACCACCCCTGCCCCCCTCCAACGCCGCCCCCCATCTCTCGCAACGGCGTAACCCCCCCCTCATCGCCGCAACCCCCCACCCTCAACGCCGCAACCCCCCCACCCTCTCAACGCCGGGTCCCCCCCCCCTCCCTCTGAAGGCCGGTACCCACACAACCCCCCCCCTCTGAAGGCCGGTACCCACACACCCCTCCTCTCTCCTCCTCCCACCCCTTCCTTCCTCCTCCCCCCCCTTCCTTCCTCCTCCCCCCCTTCCTTCCTCCTCCCCTTCTTCCTTCTTCCTCCCCCCCTTCCTTCTTCCTCCCCCCCTTCCTTCTTCCTCCCCCCCTTCCTTCCTCCTACGCCCCCTTCCTTCCTCCTCCCCCCCTTCCTTCCTCCACCCCCACTTCCTTCTTCCTCCCCCCCCCCCTTCCTTCCTCCTACGACCCCTTCCTTCCTCCGTTAGTGGGGGGGGGGGTGCGGCGTTGAGTGGGGGGTAGGGGTGGTGGGGGGTAGGGGTGGTGAGGGGGGTAGGGGCGTTGGAGGGGGTAGGGGGGGTTGGGGTAGGGGGCAGCGGCGTGCAGAGGGGGCGACTATGCGTTGGCACCGGCCATCCGTCGCCCCCCCCCGCACGCCGCTGCCCCCCACCCCAACCCCCCCTCACCACCCCTACCCCCTCCAACGCCCCTACCTCCCCACCACCCCTACCCCCCTCCAACGCCGCCCCCCCTCTCTCTCAACGCTGGTCCCCCCCCCTCTCCTCTCCTCTCAACTCAACGCCGCAACCCCCTCCCTCCCTCCTTCCTCTCAACTCAGTGCCGTAACCCCCTCCCCCCCCTCCTCTCAACGCAGGTAACCCCCTCCCCCCCCCTCTCCTCTCAACGCAGGTAACCCCCTTCTCCCCTCTCCTCTCAACTCAACGCCGCAACCGCCCCCCTCCCTCCCTCTCCCCCCTCCCCCCAAACAACGCCGGGTCTCTCTCTCCTCTTTCCCCCCCCCCCCCCCCCCCCAAACAACGCCGGGTCGGTCTCTCCTCTTTCCCCCCCCCCCCCCCCCCCCCCAAACAACGGCGGGTCTCTCTCTCCTCTCCTCTTCCCCCCCCCCCCCCCCCCCCCAAACAACGCCGGGTCTCTCTCTCCTCTTCCCCCCCCCCCCCCCCCCCCCCAAACAACGCCGGGACTCGCCACTTCCGCAGCTGGTGAAACTGACGCGTATCGCGTCAGTCCGCTGCTGGCCCTTTCGGGAACGGAGATTGCCGGCTTAAAAGAAGGCCCGGATGCCGGAGTCATGCACACCGCTTTTCCCCGCCGGAAATGGGCGTCACGTCGGTCCGCGGAGAATTTCGCCCCATGATGACAGTGATGATTATTTAATACCAAATAATATGTATGAGTCCAAAGTTCATGAATTAATATGGTCGAGTGGCTTTCTTGTTTTGTCATTGAAGTGTCGATGTTGATGTCGTCATTCCCTTGTGAACGCCATCAGTGTCCTTGTGCATAAGGAACCAAGAAGTCATCAGGATGTGTGCAAATGGTCAAATCACGTCGTTGTCTGATTTGGACTCTTTTTTTTTCGATGCTTGTGGTAGCAATTCCTGATGTCATCCATCCTGTCTGACCTGGACTGGAATCTGTGCGGTAGTGATGCCGTATGTCAGCTGCCTTGAAAGCTGGTTTGCTTGTTTGTAGTCATGCCATGGTATGCCTGTACTCTTGCCAGTGTTAGAAGCTGTGCTGTTACATTGTCCTGCATTTGGAGAGTTCTACCACATCATACCAGTCGTTATTCCAGTGTTGTTGTTTTCGTTGTGCTTGTTGTTGATGTTAGTGCCTTTGACACGCTTCGTGTTGTTGTCTTTGTTGTTGATTTCGTAGATTTTGTTGTTGTTTGTTGCACTCAATGAAGTTACTTGTATCAGTGTCCTTTGTGGCATCTGCTGTTGCATTGAGCGTGCCACCTCTGATTCCTCGGTGCTCCCCGTCTGGAGTCATGTCAAATTCACTAGATTCATCTTTGGCTTGTCAATGCTCCCCATCTGGTGCATCTGAATCAGCTTTTGTTTCTTGACGCTCCCCGTCCGGAGTTATTTCAGGTTCACTTGAATCATCTGAGGTGTCACTTGAATCATCTGAGGTGTCTTGATGTCCCCGTCCGGAGTCAAAATGTTCATGGATTTTCTTGTGGAGAGGCTTGAATGGATACGGTTTGAATTAACGTGGTGTCACTAGTAACCTCACTTTGATTGTCGAGTGCCTCTGTACATACTGTCTGAGGTCTGTCAGTCTTGCTGAGATGTCGCACTTCTTGTATGGGAATTGTGAAGCCTTTGTCACTTGTCGCACATACAATGGGTAGACCTTCAGTGTCTTCTTGTCAGTTAGATGAGCTGGGTAGACTGTCAGTCTTCTTCTGATGGCTTAAATAATCTGGGTAGACTGTCATAGTCTTTTTGTTGTTCACGTGAGCGTGGTAGACTGTCATAGTCGTCTTGCTGTGCACTTGAGCGTGGCAGACTTGCATCGTCTGCTGCTGGTTGCTCAGATAAGGTTGCTAGACCTTCATGGTCTTGTTCATGCAAGGACTGCGCTCTGGAGTCTTGCGTTGCTTCCATCATGGAGTCAGTCAACGGGCTCGCTGTGGAGGCTTATATCGCTCTCTCTGTGGAGTCTGGCATCATTCCCTGTGTGGAGTCATGCAGTGGTCTCGCTGTGGAGTTGATCTGTCCGCTCTCAATGAAGTCATGCAGTGGTCTTACTGCTGAGTCTTTCTCTGTTCTCTGTGTGGAGACGTGTAGTGATCTCGCTGTGGAGTCTGTCATCGCTTTCTGTGCGGAGTCGGGGACTCCTCGTGGTGCGTAGACCACCTTTCATGTGGAGTCGGGGTCTCTTCGTGGTACATGGACCCTCTTCGTGGTGCGTGGACCACTAGTTTGGCGTCAGGCCGCTCTCCGTGGGCTTGGACCTCTCTCTGTCTCTTGGTGTCAGGCTGCTCTCTGTGGGCTTGGATCTCTCTCTGTCTCTTGCCATCAGGCCGCTCTCTGTGGGCTTGGACCTCTCTCTGTCTCTTGCCATCAGGCCGCTCTCTGTGGGCTTGGACCTCTCTCTGTCTCTTGGTGTCAGGCTGCTCTCTGTGGGCTTGGATCTCTCTCTGTCTCTTGCCATCAGGCCGCTCTCTGTGGGCTTGGACCTCTCTCTGTCTCTTGCCATCAGGCCGCTCTCTGTGGGCTTGGACCTCTCTCTGTCTCTTGGTGTCAGGCTGCTCTCTGTGGGCTTGGATCTCTCTCTGTCTCTTGCCATCAGGCTGCTCTCTGTGGGCTTGGACCTCTCTCTGTCTCTTGCCGTCAGACCGCTCTCTGTAGGCTTGTACCGCTCTCTGTCTCTTGGTGACAGGCCGAGCAGAATCCTGTACTTCTGGGTTAGGGCATCGTCTGGGCTGGGCTGAGGATCCTCAAATCCGAAGAACGCGTCCATGTCTGTGTCGGATTCTTCACTGTGCAACACATTTCGTTGCAGTTCGGATTTGGTACTGAGGTCCACCACGTCTAATGATGAAATCATCTTCCAAGTCGTAGTCTTCAAGGACCATGTCATCACTTTTTGTGTCGGAGCTGTCATTGTGCTCACGATGTCCAAAAAATAAATCAACGTCTGAGTCGTAGTCTTCAAGGACCAAATAATTTATTTTTGGGCGGTGCTAACTGCTTGTTGCAGGGTTCTGCAGAGGTTACTTTCAGCTACTGGTCGAAGTTCAGGCATTGTGCTGTCATTCCAGGTGAAAGAATTGTGGTTTACGGCTTTAAAATGTTTTCTCCTTATTTTTGGGCATTTCCCCTTTACGTGGGCGTGGTCCGGGGCCTCTGACGTCATGACGCTTGTGACGTAGAGCGTAGGAATGGACTGCGCATGCGCACATCGCTTTTCCTTTACTGTGCGGTCTTTGCGCAACTGCGCATGCGCGGCTTCTCACGCATGTGCAAAACACTGTTTTGCCGGTTCGCATCTTCTTGGGAACTGCGCATGTGCGGCTCCTACCTCAAGATGGTTGCCAATCAAAACTGCCGTTTTCTGCATTTGCAAACTTACCTTTGCCTTGTGATGAGTACAGGCGCCTCTTTTACCGATCTCTTTTGTGTTTTCCTCGCAGTATTTTTCAAACTTATCCAGGGCTGTCTGGAAGTCTCTCTTGCCTTGCCTTGTCCCTTGGAGTACTTGAAGGTCTCGAAGATTCCGCTGCACTTGCACCCGCAATGGTGAGCAGAAGCATTATTTTCTCTGCATCCGCCACGCCATCTAGGTCGGACGCTACCATATAGATCTCAAATCTCTGCCTGAATGCACGCCAGTTTGCAGAGATTGCTGTGGTACCTGAGCTGCTGTGGAACCAGAATCGCCAACATCTTGCCTGGGTGCTGTTGCTGTTAGTCACGGATTTGTTGAGTTGAACTACATAGATTTAACAGGCACTCCTGGAACCATGTTGTGTTATGCTTCTTCATGTAGCATAAGCTGCTTCCTTGATGTATACACTGACAAAGGAAGGTTCAGACTTGGAGATAGGTTTAACACATTTATTGAACAGTTAACAATTCTCCTGCTTGAGTTCGACTCTCCTGCTGATCTTGCTATCGTAACGCAATCTAACTAACCAGTCTGCTCTAATCCATGCGGTGGGTGTGATGCTTCCTGATCTGCCCCTGTCTCTGAGTGTCGCCTGTGGAAAAGAGGAAGAGCATGTGTGCCCTGTCCTTTTATTTGGGTAGCCCCCTTGTGGTAGTGTCACCTCTGGGTGTGTCTTGACTGCCCATTGGTTGTGTCCTATCTTACTGACCTATTGGTTGAATGTCTGTGTGTCATGCTGTCTCTGGTGCTCCCTCTTGTGTTCACTCAGTCCTAGTGTATCTACATTAACCCCTTGTGCATTTACAGTGATGCATATCATCACATCCCCCCTTTTTTCATGTTACATATTTTCTGCACATCGTTAAAGGAAATTGAACAACATAGGTAGATAAGTGATGCCATGTACAAATCATGATGACAGTGATGATTGTACTTTACCAAATAAAAGCATGAGTCCAAAGTTCATGAATTAACATGGTCGAGTGGCTTTCTTGTTTTGTTATTGAAGTGGTGACGTTGACGTTGTCATTGCGTTGTGAACGCCATCATTGTCCCTGTGCTTAAGGAACCAAGAAGTCATCAGGAGGTGTGCAAATGGTCAAATCACTTAGTTGTCTGATTTGGACTCTTTTTTTCGATGCACGTGGTAGTGACGCAGTATGCCATCTATATTGTCCAACTTGGACTGTTTCTTGTGATTGCGATATTGATGCAGTATGTCATCTGCCTTGAAAGCTGGTTTGAGTGTTCGTAGTGGAGCAAACTCATCTGCTTTGAAAGCTGGTTTTCTGGTTTGCAGTGAAGCAAACTTGGATCGGTGAAATTTGCTGTCATGCCATAGTATGGCTGTACTCTTGCCAGTGTTAGCTGTGCTGTTACATTGTCCAGCACTTTCAGAGTTGTACCATGTCGTACCAGTCATTGTTCCAGTGTTGTTGGTTTTGTCATGCTTGTTGTTGACATTGGTGCCTTTGGTAAGTTTCTTGTTGTTGTCTTTGTTGTTGTTTTCGTAGGTTTTGTTGTTGTGTTTGTTGCGCTCAATGACCACACCGAGTGGAGAATTTGAGTCCTTCACATAGTTACTTGTGTCAGTGTCCTTTGTGGCATCTGCTGTTTCATTGAGCCTGCCATCTCTGATTCCTCGCCGCTCCCCGTCTAGAGTCATGTCCGGTACACTAGAATCATCTTTGGCTTGTCGACACTCCCCGTCCGGAGTCATTTCAGGTTCACTTGAATCCTCTGAGATGTACCTTGAATCACCTGAGGTGTCCTATGCTTCGCGTCTGGAGTCACAACGTTCAGGAATGCATTTTCTTGTGGAGAGGCTCGAGTGGCTGAGGTTTGAATTAATGTGGTATCACTGGAGTCACTAGTAACCTTACTTTGATCGTCGAGTGCCTCTGTACATACTAGCGGGGAACAGTCAGTCTCGCTGTCATGTCGCACATCTTGTATGGGAATTGTGAAGCCTTTGTCACTTGTCGCATATACAGTAGGTAGACATTCAGTGTCTTCTTGTCGGTTAGATGAGCTGGGTAGACTGTCAGTCTTTTTGTTGTTCACTTGAGCGTGGCAGACTTGCATCGTCTACTGCTGGTTTCTCAGATGAGGTTGCTAGACCTTCATGGTCTTGTTCATGCAAGGACTGCGCTCTGGAGTCTGTCAATGAGCTCACTGTGGAGGCTTGTACCGTGCTCTCTGTGGAGTCTTGCATCGTTCCCTGTGTGGAGGCATGCAGTTGTCTCGCTGTGGAGTCAATCTGTGTTCTCTGTGTGGAGTTGGGGACTCTTCGTGGTGCGTGGACCACTCTCTGTGTGGAGTCAGGGAGTCTTCATCGTGTGTAGAGCACTGTTCATGGTGCATGGACCACTGGTGTGGCATCAGGCCTCTCTCTGTGGGCTTGGACCTCTCTCTGTCTCTTGGCGTCAGGCCACTCTCTCTTGTGCTTTCCTCGCAGTATTTGTCAAACTGTTCCAGGACTGTCTGGAAGTCTCATTTGTCTTGCCCTTTTGAGTATTTGAAGGTTTTGAAGATTTCTGCTGCACTTACATCGGCAATTGTGAGCAGAAGCTTTATTTTCTCTGCATCCGCCACGCCATCTAGGTCGGAAGCTTCCAGGTAGATCTCAAATCTCTGCCTGAACGCAAACCAGTTTGCACTGAGATTGCTCTGGTACCTGAGCTGCTGTGGAACCGGAATCTCGAACATCATGCCTGGGTACTGTTGCTGGTAGTCACGGATTTGTTGAGTTGAACTATACGGATTCAACAGGCACTCCTGGAACCATGTTGTGTTATGCTTCTTCATGTAGCATAAGCTGCTTCCTTGATGTATACTCTGACAAAGGAAGGTTCAGACTTGGAGATAGGTTTAACACATTTATCGAACAGTTAACAATTCTCCTACCTGAGTTCGACTCTCTTGCTGATCTTGCTATAGTAACTTAATCTAACTAAGCAGTCTGCTCTAATCCATGCGGTGGGTGTGATGCTTCCTGATCTGCCCCATCCTTCTCTCTTGGTGCCGCCTGTAGAAAGAGAAAGAGCATGTGTGCCCTGTCCTTTTATATGGGTAGCCCCCTTGTGGTAGTGTCACCTCTGGGTGTGTCTTGACTGCCCATTGGTCGTGTCCTATCTCACTGACCTATTGGTTGAATGTCTGTCATGATGTCTCTGGTGCTTCCTCTAGTGTTTACTCAGTCCTAGTGTATCTACATTAACCCTTTGTGCATTTACAGTGATGCATATCACCACAGAAACTATTTAATGATTCAGACTCCACTGCACTATGGTGCAGTAAGTGTCTCAAATTCATCACCCTCTGCAAGAAATAGTTCCTTCTGCTCCTGTTTACATCAGGTGGGATCAGTGGCGGGGCAGAAAATCCAGGAGAGGCCCAATTTCTGTTGCTGATCCCGCCTGGCCAAAACAGGAGCAGAAGATCCCCCCCATTATTATTTTTGTTACTAGTATTGCACTGCACCAATTCAAGGCAATTGAGGATTTGAAGTCATGATTAAATTGTGCAACTACCGGTTTCATTAGACATTACCGAATAGTCATAATCATATTATTAGATTTTTTACTCACAAGGTTCCCATGTTTTGACAGTGTGGCAGTGGACAGGAATAGCGGTGTTTAGCCCTCTCGCGGCGGTGATGGTTTCGCACTGTATTTTTAGGGATTTTGTGAATAAAATTCTCCACGGGCTTCTTGCCACCTCTGTGGCAAAAATCCTCTGATTTGCCTTCCCACGATCAGCTGAGCACTTTTTAAAAAATAAATAGTACTCAATTATTTTTTTTCCAATTAAGGGGCAATTTAGCATGGCCAATCCACCTACCCTGCACAGCTTTTGGGTTGTGGGTTGAGACCCACGCAGACAAAGAGAGAATGTGCAAACTTCACACGGACAGTGACCCGGGGCCAGGATTGAACCTGGGTCCTCAGTGCCATCAGGCAGTATTGCTAACCACTGGGCCAACCTGGCGCCCAAGAGCACTTGAATAAGTGGGGTGCTCCATTTGAAGGCCATTCCAGCAGTTCCCAACCACTTGTACAAGGTCCAATGCAGAGGATGACTGCAAAGAAGTCTGCCCTGCAATATTCGGAGGCTTCTTTCACTGGACTGCTGGATGCCATGGAGCAATGTCATGATGACCTCTACCCACATACAGGGAAGAGAACTGCAAGCAAGGTCACCGAGCCTGCATGGGAGGTGGTGGCAATGGTGGTAAATACTAGCTCCGTGCAGAGGAGGAAAGGTACCCAGTGCTCTGTTTAGCCTGCTTGATCTTTTCCTCTGTCTCGGAGGTTTTATATGCTCACCCTCTCAGAGAATGATGGCAGGAAACTCACATAATGGAGAAGACAGTACACCAAGGATAAACTGCTGACCGGTGATTAGTGGCATTCACACATACAGGTGGACATAATTGGCTCAGCTGTCAGACTGAAGGAATGTTAAATGACTAGCGACTGCGTGAATTCATCTGAAAAGGAGTGTTCATTGCTGTCATGCAACTATTAGAGTTGACATGGTCAGTCATGGCACCCTCCTCCTCCCCCTCCCCCCCCCCCCCCCCCCCCCCCACCAACGTCTCAGTGTATCCTTCAGTCCATGTTTACTGGACAACCCGCCAATGCACTAACCCAGGCCTCGCAGTCAGGGCCCTCCAAGAGGCTCAACAGCTCCAGGGTGCAGCCTCAGAATGGGTCAGTTTTAAACCGCTTTATTCCTTCTGGTGATCAGGCTGTTGCCCCTTTGCATCACCCCCCCCCGCCTCCTGCACCTCCTTTATGGGTCACCCCATCTGCCTGTTCCCCCTCAGACAGACCAGCGTTGCCGGTTCTCCACCCCCTCCCCTCATGCCTGAGCTTCCTTGCCATTTGGCCCACCTCCCCACTGCACCTCCCTCTCAACTGGCTCAGTCGCTGGTGCACCCCCTCGGTTCTTTGCCAGTTAACCTCCCATCCCCACCCCGAGGCCTTTTACGGATGCTCCACCCTCACCTGTTAGCCCTTTACCTATACCCATCCCTCGCCTCTCCGACCTTTGCCCGTGCTCCTCCCCCGCCTCTTGGCCCTTTGCCCATCCTCTTCCCTCATCTCTCAGCCCTTTGCCCGTGCTCCTCCCTCATCTCTTTCCCCTTTGCCGTGCTTCTCCCTCATCTCTCGGCCCTTTGACGTGCTCCTCGCTTGCCTCTCAGCCTTTGCCCGTGCTCCTCCCTCTCATCTCCGCCCTTTGCCTGTGCTTCTCCCTCACATCTCGGCCATTTGCTCATGCTCCTCCCTTGCCTCTCGGCCCTTTGCCCATGGTCCTCCCTCATCTCTCGGCTCTTTGCCTGTGTTCATCCCTTGCCTCTCGGCCCTTTGCCCATGGTTCTCCCTCATCTCTCGGCTCTTTGCCTGTGTTCATCCCTTGCCTCTCAGCCCTGTGCCCGTGCTCCTCCCTCATCTCTCGGCCCTTTGCCCGTGCTCGTCCCTCGCCTCTCGGCCCTTTGCCCGTGCTCCTCCCTCATCTCTCGGACCTTTGCCCGTGTTCGTCCCTCGCCTCTCGGCCCTTTGCCCGTGCTCTTCCCTCATCTCTCGGACCTTTGCCCGTGTTCGTCCCTCGCCTCTCGGCCCTTTGCCCGTGCTCCTCCCTCATCTCTCGGTCCTTTGCCTGTGTTCGTCCCTTGCCTCTCGGCCCCTTGCCCGTGTTTGTCCCTTGCCTCTCAGCCCTGTGCCCGTGCTCCTCCCTCATCTCTCGGCCCTTTGCCTGTGTTCGTCCCTTGCCACTCGGCCCTTTGCCCGTGTTCGTCCCTCATCTCTCAGCCCTTTGCTGTGCTCCTCCCTCGCCTCTTGGCCCTTTTCCCGTGTTCCTCCCTTGCCTCTCGGCCTTTTGCCCATGCTTATCCCTCATCTCTTGGCCCTTTCCCCGTGCTCCTCCGTCACCTCTCGGCCCTTTGCCATGCTCGTCTCTCATCTCTCGGCCCTTTGCCCGTACTCCTCCCTCGCCTCTCGGCCCTTTGCCCGTACTCCTCCCTCGCCTCTCGGCCCTTTGCCCGTACTCATCGCTCGCCTCTCGGCCTGTTGCCCGTACTCCTCCCTCGCCTCTCGGCCCTTTGCCCGTACTCCTTCATCGCCTATCGGCCCTTTGCCCGTACTCCTCCCTCATCTCTCGGCCCTTTTCCCGTGCTCGTCGTGGTGATATGCATCACTGTAAATACACAAGGGGTTAATGCAAATACACTAAGACCAAGTAAACACTAGAGGGAGCAACAGAGACATCATGACATGCAGACATACAGCTAATGAACACTTAGAATAGGACACGACCAATGCGCAGTCAAGACACCCAGAGGTGACACTACCACAAGGGGGCAACCCATATAAAAGGACAGGGCACACATGCTCTTTCTCTTTCCACAGGTGACACCAAGAGAGAAGGATGGGGCAGATCGAGAAGCATCACGCCCACCGCATGGCAGAACAGACTCGACGGACTGAATTACCTCCTTCTGCTTCTAATTCCTATGGTCCTATAAAATCCTATAGGAGGCCCAAATCACGGCAACATAAAGGAATGACACGATTATCTCTGCCCCCCTGCCAGTGACATAACAGGATTGGGGGTTGTTGCTTGCGGTTGCTGCGGGGTGGGGGGTGTTCGGGGGAGCTTGTTCCAGGGGCGTGGTGTTTGGGAGGGTGAGTCTTCAATATTGACAAAAAAGTATGAGGGTGCCCTGATCTTTAAGAAACTAAGTTGCTGGTGGGGCACGTTCAATCAGAGCCCACCCCGCCAGCGTTACATTGTGAGACCCGCCAGATGGCATCAATCCCAGATTATTGAGGGAGACAAGAGATGAAATCGCTGGGACTCTAACAGACAGATTTGTGTCCTCATTGGCCACAGGTGAGAACAGAGGTTTGGAGGATAGCCAATGTTTTATCGTTATTTGAGAAGGGTTGCAAGGATAATCGGGTAATTATAGACCAGTGAGCTTGACGTCAGTGATAGTGAAATTGTTGGAAAAGGTTTTCAGAGATAGGATCCATGCACATTTGGAAGTGGATGGTCTTATTATCGACAGACGGCAGGGTTTTGTACAAGGGAGGTCATGTCTCACTAATTTAATTGAATGTTTTGAGGAAGTGACAAAAATGATTGATGACGGAAGGGCTGTGCTGTTGCCTACATGGACTTTAGGAAAGCATTTGATAAGGTCCCTCATGGAAGGTTGGTGCAAAAGATTAGATTACATGGGATCAGGGGTGAACTAGCTGGATGGATTCAGAACTGGCTTGTCCATAGAAGATAGAGGGTAGCAGTGGAAGGGTGTTTTTCCAAATGGAGGTCTGTAAATAGTGATGTTCCACATGGATCAGTACTGGGTGCTATGCTTTTTGCAATATATATAAATGGCTTGGAAGAAAACGTAGTGGGTCTGATTAACAAGTTTACGAATGATACTAAGATTGCAGGAGTTGCGGATAGTGATGAAGATTGTCAGAGAATACAACAGGATATAGATAGACTGCAAAATTGTGCGGAGAAATGGCAGATGGAATTTAACCCAGACAAATCCGAGGTGATGCATTTTAGTTAATCCAATTCAGGTCGGAGCTATAAAATAAATGGCAGAGCCATCAGGAGCATAGAGACACAGAGATCTGGGTGTGCAGGTCCACAGATCCTTAAAAGTTGCAGCACAGATGGAAATGGGGATAAAGAAAGCATATGGCATGCTTCCCATCTTAGGACAGGGTATCGAGTATAAATGCTCGTAAATAATGTTGCAGTTATATAGAACATTGGGGCAGCACGGTAGCATTGTGGATAGCACAATCGCTTCAGAGCTCCAGGGTCCCAGGTTCGATTCCGGCTTGGGTCACTGTCTGTGCGGAGTCTGCACATCCTCCCCGTGTGTGTGTGGGTTTCCTCCGGGTGCTCCGGGTTTCCTCCCACAGTCCAAAGATGTGCGGGTTAGGTGGATTGGCCATGATAAGTTCCCCTTAGTGTCCAAAAAATTGCCCTTAGTGTTGGGTGAGGTTACTGTGTTATGGGGATAGGGTGGAGGTGTTGACCTTGGGTAGGGTGCTCTTTCCAAGAGCCGGTGCAGGCTCGATGGGCCGAATAGCCTCCTTCTGCACTGTAAATTCTATGTAAATTCTATGGTTAGGCCACATTTGGAATACTGTGTCCAATTCTGGCCACCGCACTACCAGAAGGACAAGAAGGCTTTGGAGAGAGTACAGAAAAGGTTTACCAGGATGTTGCCTGGTATGGAGGGGATTAGCTATGGGGAGAAATTTCATAAACTGTGATTGTCCTCCCTGGAAGACGAAGGGTGACCTGATAGAAGTTTATAAAATTATTAGGGGTATAGATAGGGTGAACAGTTGGAGGCTTTTCCCAGGGCGGAAATGACAATTACAAGGGGGCACAAGTTCAAGGTGAGGGGGGGGGGAAGGTTGGCGGAGATGCGCAGGGGACGTTTTTTTACAAAGAGGGTGGTGCATGGAATGCACAGCCAAATGAGGTGGTTGAGGCTGATACGTTAGTGACCTTCAAGACGTATCTGGATAGGCACATGAACAGATGAGGTTTGGAAGGATACAGGCGGTTGGTCCCATGTGATAGGACATGTGATTGCCGCAGTCTTGGTGGGCCGAAGGGCCTGTTCCTGTGCTGTTTTGTTCTTTGTTCACCTTTTTGCCGCTATTAGCCGAATGATACGGCGGAGAAAGCTGCCATTGGGGGCGACAGCTGCACTGTAGTTTTTCCCACCTACTGTGCCGCTGATAAATGGGAAAATTCCATCCCAATGTATCTGAAAAATGACTTCAGTTCTCCTTTTAAGGCATTTATCTCTGATATTTAACATCAGAATGTCGAGATTCTAATCCTCTGCTGGACCTGGGCAATTTAGTTTTCTGTGAACATGCTTTTCATGTTGTTGCAAATGTTATAAATGAACCAATTTCATGTATCTATTTTAGATACATCCAGCTTTTTGTATCACTTCAGTTTCCAACCAATCAATGTGTTTCTAAAATATGATGAAAATTAGACGTAGTCAAGGCTTATGTGGAGCAGGCCGGAAAGTGACTTCTGGAGGTCTCCTGGGCCACACCATGGAGGGAGAAGGTTGGGAAGGACCACACCATGGATGGAGGAGGTCAATAAGGGCCCCATGATGGAGGGAGGAGGTCAGGTAGGGCCACAGTATTGAGGGATGATCAGGATGGTGGACTAAGGAGCACGGATTGTGGACACTTGCGCAGCAGGAATACCTTGTGCAGGATCTGGGGGTAAACGTAACACAGAATCAGGCGCTTTATCTTTCTATCATGCATTCCAGCCATGCTGGAAGAAAGCACCCACCGTCCAACCCCCAACAGAAACAGAACAATCTGAGGCAAACAAGAAAGGAAGGCCTGGTATCTGGTGCATCCTTCGCACACAATGATTGTTGTTGTTCTGACAGTGAGCCCGGGCTCCCCATAGAGTACGAGCCCCAGTGTGTTTTACCTTATGCAGTCCTGCCTCTGCCTGGCCTTGATGAGGATATCACTGCTGACTAAAGAATAGGTATTCCTCCTATCTGAAATAAATGTTACATTGGGAACACGGAGCTCGTTAAGTTTCACCATGTGATTGATATTAATTGGCTGATGGATGAATAATCACGATCGGAGAATTATTTATTGTTTCATTTATTTGTCTTGGATAATTGTGCAGAGATAAGGTGCTGGTTGTATTAATTAAAGTATACCTTCAGAGGCAAATAATTTCTCATTTGGTTTCCTGACTAATGTTGGGAGGTGTGGTGGTTTTAGGTCTGCAGGCCTCAGATTCAAACAAACAAAAAGCTTTATTTCAAAGATGCTAACACTACAGGCTGCTGTGTTACACTGCCCGTCTGCCCACAC
The DNA here is from genome assembly GCF_902713615.1 of Scyliorhinus canicula. Lineage (NCBI taxonomy): Eukaryota > Metazoa > Chordata > Chondrichthyes > Carcharhiniformes > Scyliorhinidae > Scyliorhinus > Scyliorhinus canicula. The sequence continues at coordinate 170,100,537 of NC_052147.1, read as the reverse complement.
AAATGGACGATCGTGATTGGTCTCTTAAAGTACCCCTGTTCCACTGCAAGGCTGCTGGTGAGGAAACACTAGAAATACCATGAATACACAACATTTTCCTCCCCCTTTAAATCAAAGGTCCCTGACGCAATAAAGAGTGTAACATTAACAATCAATGAGCAACAACGGTAAATATGTCAGACGCTCCGGAGGTCTTTGTTCTCTGTTGTTCTCCTGAAGAAGGAGCCGTGCTCCGAAAGCTCGTGTTTGAAACAAACCTGTTGGACTTTAACCTGGTGTTGTAAGACTTCTTACTGTTCTCTGTTGTTGTCAGTGAACTTCAGATGCCTGCCTTTTAGTGCTTGCTGCAATCTCTGGTGTCTTTGGCTTGGTTTGGAAGTTGCCCATGTCCTCTTAATCAGAGTCAATGTAGTGTTCTGAGGTTAACTCGTTGCCTGGTTCTCAACTGAGGCACTGCTTCCCCCCAGTTGGTTTGATTAGTGTCAGGTTCTCGGGAAGGTCCAAGTCATCCCTTGACACACCTCGATTTGGATTCATTGTCGTTTCTGTCTCTGGCAGATTGGTTCTGGTCACTAAAAGTTGATCCGTATGTCTCCTCCATATTATATCATCTCAGGTTTATATGGTGGGAGGGACCTTTCCTGTCTGTACTAAAATTGTGGCAGGTACCCACTTTCCACATGTGGTATAGATGGGACCACACACGACCCACGCCGTCGGGAACTTGATTGGTTGGGGGGTGGGCCTCAGGCAATATCCTGAAGCCGTCGATATGGCACGTGGCGTACTCCTAAAGTATGTCGCTTTGGAGGGGGCGGAGCATCGCGAAAGCGGCGCCGCCCCCGATTTGGTCAGGAACTTTGATTCTCCAGCTGATCGCCGAATGCGATTTCGGCATCGGCGACCGGAGAATCCAGCCCACAAACCGGCCAGGATCTCACAACTGAATCTACTGGAGAGAGGACAAAACAGTGTTAGTGTGAGCTGTATACAGAGCACCATGGCCTCTGGTGAACAACCTACTAAAGAGAAACTGAAATCGGGAACAAAGTATATGAAGATGACTTTTTGATGTATGGCATTGCTAATTGTGCCAATGCAAATCAGGATGCAAAGACCATGTCTGTTAAATGCAGAGAAATTATGGCAACTAAAAGTTTAAAACGCTCAAAACATCAAAAGCATTTGAAACATGGCGAGTTTGAGCTCAAACCTCTTGATTGTTTTCAAAAGATGCAGCGAGAATTTAAATTGTCAACTGAAGTTAGTTTAGCTTAGAGTAGGGGGTTAATAAAGGTGGTACCTGTAAGGGAGGGAGACGGCTTTTGCACGATGTTTATAGTTTCATGTACATTGTTTATTGTGTTGTTATAATACCAAAAAATACCTCAATAAAATGTTCATTAAAAAAAAATTGTCAGCTGAAGTCCTTATCAGAAATGTCAGCTTGACTGATGATACTTGATGCTGTATGTATGCTTTGACAAGAGCTGACAAGGGCATTGCTCACCTCTGCATCCTGCTCACTGCCATTGATGGAATCCTGGTATTGGGTCCAAGAAACGTTGTTAGTGGATGTTGGTCCATCGATAAAGTGAAATTCCTTCCTATACAGATAGAACCGTTTCTTGACAAAATTTATTCCGAGAGCATATTTCTCTAACCGCGTATAATTGCTTCCAGCCTTATTCAAGGTTTTGAACACAAAGGCTATCAGCTTCTCTTCACAAGTGGGATTATGTGGGAAACCACCACCCAAACTCCATAAGGTGATGCGTCACATGCCAGTTGCAGAAGTAAATTTAGATCAAAATGTGTCCGGACTTCTGACTGGAGTAGCACTTCTTTGGCTTGCACGAATGGTGTGGCATGGTGGCACAGTGGTTAGCACTGCTGCCTCACAGTGCAAGGGACCTGGGTTCAATTCCAGCCTTGGGTTACTGTCTGTGTGGAGTCTGCATGTTTTCCCTGTGTCTGCGTGGGTTTCCTCCAGTGCTCCAGTTTCTTTCCATAGTCCAAAAATGTGCAGGTTAGGTGGATTGGGCATGCTAAATTGCCCCTTAATATCCAAAAGGTTAGTTAGTGGTACTGAGTTATGCAATTGGGTGGAGGTATGGGATTAAGTCGGGTGTCCTTTGCAAGGGCCGGTGCAGACATGATGGGCCAAATGGCCTCTTTCTGTAGGGATTCTAGGAATTGTAGCCAGATAAAGGGCAGACCTTCCAAGATAATTTAGTAAGCCTAAGAAAGGTCGAATGTTAGTTCACATTCTGAGGTGCAAGTGCCTCAGTAATGGCTTTGATTTTCTAAGGCGACAGATGTAGTCCTTTGGCTTCACTGTCATGTCCCAGATATTCGATTGAAGATTGGAAAAATTCACATTTGTCTTTTCAGGCTCTTAATTCATAATCTTCTAATCTCTGGAATCTGGCATCCAGGTTGCTGAGATGTTCTTCCTCATCCTTCCAATAACCAAGATATCATCTAAGTAATACTGGGCTCCCTCTAATCCACTTAAAATTTGATCCATAGCTGGTGCAGAAGTGATGCCAAATGGTCGTCTTTAATATCAAAACTGTGTATCACAATCGTCAAGTGAATCTGGATCTACTTTCATTTGAAGATATGCTTGACTGTGGTCAATTTTACTTAAGCGTTGGCCTCCAGCAAACCCAACGAATAAGTCATCAATCAAGGGCTCTTCACACAGTACATGATTAATAGTGACTTTAAAACTGCCACAAATGCATAC